>NC_090298.1:175722220-176065831 GCF_039906515.1 Pseudorca crassidens
CTCCAAGTCGGGAGGGTGTTAGTAAAGCGTCTGGAATGTTGTACCCGAGTACCAGGGTACGAAAACTGAGACATATTTGAACACGTCTCCCGATCACATGGTTGATCATACTCTAGGTTCCACATGCATGTTTTAGCTGAAGGAACAATACCTTAAACCTGGGTAGTTGAAACCCGTGGAATGGGTCCCATGCAATATGACTTCAAAGGGTCTTCATTTGCTCACCGAACCTCTCCAATCCTATCACTGCTGCGTTTATGCCCCTGTACACATGCTTGATTCTCTTTCGGAGACATAGCAATCCATAGGTTTTAAGATACTGACTAGTCAGGTACATTCTTAGGCATTTAATATGCGGTGTTGAGTCCATTTCGTTGAGCAAGGAGTAGCTCTTGTCTATTCCATATTTGGCTTAAGGAACTTTATCTGTGCTCATTTCAATCTCTGGTTTTATGCAGCACCCCAACTCACCTTTACCCTTAAGAAAGCATAAGTTTGTTTTCTAAATTTGAGACCCTGTTCTGTTCTGTAATTCAGTTCCTGTGTAGCCAAGTTTACATTCCGTGTATTACTGATATCTTATGATGTTTCTTTTTCTGTGTGACTTATTTCAGTTAGAATCATCATACCTGAATCCACTCATTGTGCTGCTAAGGGCCTGATGACATAGATTTCATTGCTGAGTGATATTGCTTTGTAAGTAAATACCACAACTTCTTTATCCATTTTTCACTTTCTGCGATGTTGAACTTGTACTGTAAACGAGGTTCTTGTAAACAGAGGCGTCCCAAACTTTGGGGTGGCTGTGTCTTTTTGATTTTAATTTCCCTAATCTATAGGACCATAAGTGGAAGTGCCCTAGGCTCTGTTGCTTTGTTTTTTAGATGTTTCAGGAAACACCATACACTTCTCCCGAGTGTCTGTTGGCAATTTACATCCCGCCCATCAGCATAACAAGGCTCCCAGTTCTCCATGGCCTGTCCTGCCTTTCTGGATTTTACACTTTTTTCAGATGGCCCTTTTGACCGGGGGGAAGTGAGACTTCATTGTAGTGCAGATTTCCTTTGCAAGCTTGCTTGGTTGGCCAAAAAGGGCGTATGCGTTTTTTCCTGAATATATTCAGGAAAAAACGCATACGCCCTTTTTGGCCAAGTGCATCATTGTGGACGTTCTGCCTCTTTTCCTATGCTTTCAATGCAATTCCAGTCTACCTCCTGAAATCGGTTTCCTGCAATTCTGCCCCGCTTTCAAGTCCTCTTGGCAGCCTTACTTCAGTATATTTTTGGACGATAGCTGTCATTTATAACTCTGCAGGTTTGTGAATTACAGTGCCCCTGAGCTCCTTTCTTCAACTCGCTTTCTTTTGAGCTGGCCGCAACACCGCAGGATGGCTTCAGGCCCTAATCTGGTTCCGGCACGGCACGCTGAGCCTTTGGTTAATTCCTCTTCCTGGTGGGAAATGAGAGTTAAATTTGCCCGTCCAGACACCTCCAGCTAGTCTCTCATTGGTTCTCGCTATTCCTGTTCATCTTCCGCAGAAATTGCAAACTGGGCCAAACAGGAGGTTAAAGGGACTGACTCTCCAACTCGGGAGGATGTTAGTAAAGCGTCTGGAATGTTGCACCCGAGTACCAGGGTACGAAAACTGAGACATATTTGAACACGTCTCCTGATCACATGGTTGATCATACTCTAGGTTCCACATGCATGTTTTAGCTGAAGGAAGAATACCTTAAACCTGGGTAGTTGAAACCCGTGGAATCGGTACCATGCAATATGACTTCAAAGGGTCTTCATTTGCTCACCGAACCTCTCCAATCCTATCACTGCTGCGTTTATGCCCCTGTACACATGCTTGATTCTCCTTCGGAGACATAGCAATCCATAGGTTTTAAGATACTTACTAGTCAGGTACATTCTTAGGCATTTAATATGCGGTGTTGAGTCCATTTCGTTGAGCAAGGAGTAGCTCTTGTCTATTCCATATTTGGCTTAAGGAACTTTATCTGTGCTCATTTCAATCTCTGGTTTTATGCAGCACCCAAACTCACCTTTACCCTTAAGCAAGCATAAGTTGGTTTTCTAAATTTAAGACCCTGTTCTGTTCTGTAATTCAGTTCCTGTGTAGGCAAGTTTACATTCCGTGTATTACTGATATCTTATGATGTTTCTTTTTCTGTGTGACTTATTTCAGTTAGAATCATCGTACCTGAATCCACTCATTATGCTGCTACGGGCCTGATGACATAGATTTCATTGCTGAGTGGTACTGCATTGTACGTAAGTACCACAAGTTCTTTATCCATTTTTCACTTTCTGTGATATTGAACTTGTACGGTAAACGAGGTTCTTGTAAACAGAGGCGTCCCAAACTTTGGGGTGGCTGTGTCTTTTTGATTTTAATTTCCCTAAGCTATAGGACCATAAGTGGAAGTGCCCTAGGCTCTGTTGCTTTGTTTTTTAGATGTTTCAGGAAACACCATACACTTCTCCCGAGTGTCTGTTGGCAATTTACATCCCGCCCATCAGCATAACAAGGCTCCCAGTTCTCCATGGCCTGTCCTGCCTTTCTGGATTTTACACTTTTTTCAGATGGCCCTTTTGACCGGGGGGAAGTGAGACTTCATTGTAGTGCAGATTTCCTTTGCAAGCTTGCTTGGTTGGCCAAAAAGGGCGTATGCGTTTTTTCCTGAATATATTCAGGAAAAAACGCATACGCCCTTTTTGGCCAAGTGCATCATTGTGGACGTTCTGCCTCTTTTCCTATGCTTTCAATGCAATTCCAGTCTACCTCCTGAAATCGGTTTCCTGCAATTCTGCCCCGCTTTCAAGTCCTCTTGGCAGCCTTACTTCAGTATATTTTTGGACGATAGCTGTCATTTATAACTTTGCAGGTTTGTGAATTACAGTGCCCCTGAGCTCCTTTCTTCAACTCGCTTTCTTTTGAGCTGGCCGCAACACCGCAGGATGGCTTCAGGCCCTAATCTGGTTCTGGCACGGCATGCTGAGCCTTTGGTTAATTCCTCTTCCTGGTGGGAAATGAGAGTTAAATTTGCCCGTCCAGACACCTCCAGCTAGTCTCTCATTGGTTCTCCCTATTTCTGTTCATCTTCCGCAGAAATTGCAAACTGGGCCAAACAGGAGCTTAAAGGTGCTGACTCTCCAAGTGCGGAGAGTGTTAGTCAAGAGTCTGGAATGTTGCACCCGAGTACCAGGGGAGGAAAACTGAGACATATTTGAACATGTCTCCCGTTCACACGGTTGATCATACTCTGGGTTCCACATGCATGTTTTAGCTGAAGGAAGAATACCTTAAACCTGGAGAGTTGAGACCCGTGGAATGGGTACCATGCAATATGACTTCAAAGGGTCTTCATTTGCTCACTGAACCTCTCCAATCCTATCACTGCTGCGTTTATGCCCCTGTACACATGCTTGATTCTCTTTTGGAGACATAGCAATCCATAGGTTTTAAGATACTTACTAGTCAGGTACATTCTTAGGCGTTTAATATGGGGTGTTGAGTCCATTTCATTGAGCAAGGAGTAGCTCTTGCTATTCCATATTTGGCTTAAGGAACTTTATCTGTGCTCATTTCAATGTCTGGTTTTATGCAGCACCCCAACTCAACTTTCCCCTTAAGCAAGCATAAGTTGGTTTTCTAATTTTGAGACCCTTTTCTGTTTTGGAATTCAGTTCCTGTGTAGCCAAGTTTACATTCCATGTATTAGTGATAACTTATGATGTTTCTTTTTCTGTGTGACTTATTTCAGTTAGAATCATCGTACCTGAATCCACTCATTATGCTGCTACGGGCCTGATGACATAGATTTCATTGTTGAGTGATACTGCATTGTACGTAAGTACCACAAGTTCTTTATCCATTTTTCACTTTCTGTGATATTGAACTTGTACGGTAAACGAGGTTCTTGTAAACAGAGGCGTCCCAAACTTTGGGGTGGCTGTGTCTTTTTGATTTTAATTTCCCTAAGCTATAGGACCATAAGTGGAAGTGCCCTAGGCTCTGTTGCTTTGTTTTTTAGATGTTTCAGGAAACACCATACACTTCTCCCGAGTGTCTGTTGGCCATTTACATCCCGCCCATCAGCATAACAAGGCTCCCAGTTCTCCATGGCCTGTCCTGCCTTTCTGGATTTTACACTTTTTTCAGATGGCCCTTTTGACCGGGGGGAAGTGAGACTTCATTGTAGTGCAGATTTCCTTTGCAACTTTGTTTGGTTGGCCAAAAAGGGCGTATGCGTTTTTTCCTGAATATATTCAGGAAAAAACGCGTACGCCCTTTTTGGCCAAGTGCATCATTGTGGACGTTCTGCCTCTTTTCCTATGCTTTCAATGCAATTCCAGTCTACCTCCTGAAATCGGTTTCCTGCAATTCTGCCCCGCTTTCAAGTCCTCTTGGCAGCCTTACTTCAGTATATTTTTGGACGATGGCTGTCATTTATAACTCTGCAGGTTTGTGAATTACAGTGCCCCTGAGCTCCTTTCTTCAACTCGCTTTCTTTTGAGCTGGCCGCAACACCGCAGGATGGCTTCAGGTCCTAATCTGGTTCTGGCACGGCACACTGAGCCTTTGGTTAATTCCTCTTCCTGGTGGGAAATGAGAGTTAAATTTGCCCATCCAGACACCTCCAGCTAGTCTCTCATTGGTTCTCGCTATTCCTGTTCATCTTCCGCAGAAATTGCAAACTGGGCCAAACAGGAGGTTAAAGGGACTGACTCTCCAAGTCGGGAGGGTGTTAGTAAAGCGTCTGGAATGTTGCACCCGAGTACCAGGGTACGAAAACTGAGACATATTTGAACACGTCTCCCGATCACATGGTTGATCATACTCTAGGTTCCACATGCATGTTTTAGCTGAAGGAAGAATACCTTAAACCTGGGTAGTTGAAACCCGTGGAATGGGTACCATGCAATATGACTTCAAAGGGTCTTCATTTGCTCACCGAACCTCTCCAATCCTATCACTGCTGCGTTTATGCCCCTGTACACATGCTTGATTCTCCTTCGGAGACATAGCAATCCATAGGTTTTAAGATACTTACTAGTCAGGTACATTCTTAGGCGTTTAATATGCGGTGTTGAGTCCATTTCGTTGAGCAAGGAGTAGCTCTTGTCTATTCCATATTTGGCTTAAGGAACTTTATCTGTGCTCATTTCAATCTCTGGTTTTATGCAGCACCCCAACTCACCTTTCCCCTTAAGCAAGCATAAGTTGGTTTTCTAAATTTGAGACCCTGTTCTGTTCTGTAATTCAGTTCCTGTGTAGCCAAGTTTACATTCTGTGTATTACTGATATCTTATGATGTTTCTTTTTCTGTGTGACTTATTTCAGTTAGAATCATCATACCTGAATCCACTCATTGTGCTGCTAAGGGCCTGATGACATAGATTTCATTGCTGAGTGATATTGCTTTGTAAGTAAATACCACAACTTCTTTATCCATTTTTCACTTTCTGCGATGTTGAACTTGTACTGTAAACGAGGTTCTTGTAAACAGAGGCGTCCCAAACTTTGGGGTGGCTGTGTCTTTTTGATTTTAATTTCCCTAAGCTATAGGACCATAATTGGAAGTGCCCTAGGCTCTGTTGCTTTGTTTTTTAGATGTTTCAGGAAACACCATACACTTCTCCCGAGTGTCTGTTGGCAATTTACATCCGCCCCATCAGCATAACAAGGCTCCCAGTTCTCCATGGCCTGTCCTGCCTTTCTGGATTTTACACTTTTTTCAGATGGCCCTTTTGACCGGGGGGATGTGAGACTTCATTGTAGTGCAGATTTCCTTTGCAAGCTTGCTTGGTTGGCCAAAAAGGGCGTATGCGTTTTTTCCTGAATATATTCAGGAAAAAACGCATACGCCCTTTTTGGCCAAGTGCATCATTGTGGACGTTCTGCCTCTTTTCCTATGCTTTCAATGCAATTCCAGTCTACCTCCTGAAATCGGTTTCCTGCAATTCTGCCCCGCTTTCAAGTCCTCTTGGCAGCCTTACTTCAGTATATTTTTGGACGATAGCTGTCATTTATAACTCTGCAGGTTTGTGAATTACAGTGCCCCTGAGCTCCTTTCTTCAACTCGCTTTCTTTTGAGCTGGCCGCAACACCGCAGGATGGCTTCAGGCCCTAATCTGGTTCCGGCACGGCATGCTGAGCCTTTGGTTAATTCCTCTTCCTGGTGGGAAATGAGAGTTAAATTTGCCCGTCCAGACACCTCCAGCTAGTCTCTCATTGGTTCTCACTATTCCTGTTCATCTTCCGCAGAAATTGCAAACTGGGCCAAACAGGAGGTTAAAGGGACTGACTCTCCAAGTCGGGAGGGTGTTAGTAAAGCGTCTGGAATGTTGTACCCGAGTACCAGGGTACGAAAACTGAGACATATTTGAACACGTCTCCCGATCACATGGTTGATCATACTCTAGGTTCCACATGCATGTTTTAGCTGAAGGAAGAATACCTTAAACCTGGGTAGTTGAAACCCGTGGAATGGGTACCATGCAATATGACTTCAAAGGGTCTTCATTTGCTCACCGAACCTCTCCAATCCTATCACTGCTGCGTTTATGCCCCTGTACACATGCTTGATTCTCTTTCGGAGACATAGCAATCCATAGGTTTTAAGATACTGACTAGTCAGGTACATTCTTAGGCATTTAATATGCGGTGTTGAGTCCATTTCGTTGAGCAAGGAGTAGCTCTTGTCTATTCCATATTTGGCTTAAGGAACTTTATCTGTGCTCATTTCAATCTCTGGTTTTATGCAGCACCCCAACTCACCTTTACCCTTAAGAAAGCATAAGTTTGTTTTCTAAATTTGAGACCCTGTTCTGTTCTGTAATTCAGTTCCTGTGTAGCCAAGTTTACATTCCGTGTATTACTGATATCTTATGATGTTTCTTTTTCTGTGTGACTTATTTCAGTTAGAATCATCATACCTGAATCCACTCATTGTGCTGCTAAGGGCCTGATGACATAGATTTCATTGCTGAGTGATATTGCTTTGTAAGTAAATACCACAACTTCTTTATCCATTTTTCACTTTCTGCGATGTTGAACTTGTACTGTAAACGAGGTTCTTGTAAACAGAGGCGTCCCAAACTTTGGGGTGGCTGTGTCTTTTTGATTTTAATTTCCCTAATCTATAGGACCATAAGTGGAAGTGCCCTAGGCTCTGTTGCTTTGTTTTTTAGATGTTTCAGGAAACACCATACACTTCTCCCGAGTGTCTGTTGGCAATTTACATCCCGCCCATCAGCATAACAAGGCTCCCAGTTCTCCATGGCCTGTCCTGCCTTTCTGGATTTTACACTTTTTTCAGATGGCCCTTTTGACCGGGGGGAAGTGAGACTTCATTGTAGTGCAGATTTCCTTTGCAAGCTTGCTTGGTTGGCCAAAAAGGGCGTATGCGTTTTTTCCTGAATATATTCAGGAAAAAACGCATACGCCCTTTTTGGCCAAGTGCATCATTGTGGACGTTCTGCCTCTTTTCCTATGCTTTCAATGCAATTCCAGTCTACCTCCTGAAATCGGTTTCCTGCAATTCTGCCCCGCTTTCAAGTCCTCTTGGCAGCCTTACTTCAGTATATTTTTGGACGATAGCTGTCATTTATAACTCTGCAGGTTTGTGAATTACAGTGCCCCTGAGCTCCTTTCTTCAACTCGCTTTCTTTTGAGCTGGCCGCAACACCGCAGGATGGCTTCAGGCCCTAATCTGGTTCCGGCACGGCACGCTGAGCCTTTGGTTAATTCCTCTTCCTGGTGGGAAATGAGAGTTAAATTTGCCCGTCCAGACACCTCCAGCTAGTCTCTCATTGGTTCTCGCTATTCCTGTTCATCTTCCGCAGAAATTGCAAACTGGGCCAAACAGGAGGTTAAAGGGACTGACTCTCCAACTCGGGAGGATGTTAGTAAAGCGTCTGGAATGTTGCACCCGAGTACCAGGGTACGAAAACTGAGACATATTTGAACACGTCTCCCGATCACATGGTTGATCATACTCTAGGTTCCACATGCATGTTTTAGCTGAAGGAAGAATACCTTAAACCTGGGTAGTTGAAACCCGTGGAATCGGTACCATGCAATATGACTTCAAAGGGTCTTCATTTGCTCACCGAACCTCTCCAATCCTATCACTGCTGCGTTTATGCCCCTGTACACATGCTTGATTCTCCTTCGGAGACATAGCAATCCATAGGTTTTAAGATACTTACTAGTCAGGTACATTCTTAGGCATTTAATATGCGGTGTTGAGTCCATTTCGTTGAGCAAGGAGTAGCTCTTGTCTATTCCATATTTGGCTTAAGGAACTTTATCTGTGCTCATTTCAATCTCTGGTTTTTTGCAGCACCCCAACTCACCTTTACCCTTAAGGAAGCATAAGTTGGTTTTCTAAATTTGAGACCCTGTTCTGTTCTGTAATTCAGTTCCTGTGTAGCCAAGTTTACATTCTGTGTATTACTGATATCTTATGATGTTTCTTTTTCTGTGTGACTTATTTCAGTTAGAATCATCATACCTGAATCCACTCATTGTGCTGCTAAGGGCCTGATGACATAGATTTCATTGCTGAGTGATATTGCTTTGTAAGTAAATACCACAACTTCTTTATCCATTTTTCACTTTCTGCGATGTTGAACTTGTACTGTAAACGAGGTTCTTGTAAACAGAGGCGTCCAAATGTTTGGGGTGGCTGTGTCTTTTTGATTTTAATTTCCCTAAGCTATAGGACCATAAGTGGAAGTGCCCTAGGCTCTGTTGCTTTGTTTTTTAGATGTTTCAGGAAACACCATACACTTCTCCCGAGTGTCTGTTGGCAATTTACATCCCGCCCATCAGCATAACAAGGCTCCCAGTTCTCCATGGCCTGTCCTGCCTTTCTGGATTTTACACTTTTTTCAGATGGCCCTTTTGACCGGGGGGAAGTGAGACTTCATTGTAGTGCAGATTTCCTTTGCAAACTTGCTTGGTTGGCCAAAAAGGGCGTATGCGTTTTTTCCTGAATATATTCAGGAAAAAACGCATACGCCCTTTTTGGCCAAGTGCATCATTGTGGACGTTCTGCCTCTTTTCCTATGCTTTCAATGCAATTCCAGTCTACCTCCTGAAATCGGTTTCCTGCAATTCTGCCCCGCTTTCAAGTCCTCTTGGCAGCCTTACTTCAGTATATTTTTGGACGATAGCTGTCATTTATAACTCTGCAGGTTTGTGAATTACAGTGCCCCTGAGCTCCTTTCTTCAACTCGCTTTCTTTTCAGCTGGCCGCAACACCGCAGGATGGCTTCAGGCCCTAATCTGGTTCCGGCACGGCACGCTGAGCCTTTGGTTAATTCCTCTTCCTGGTGGGAAATGAGAGTTAAATTTGCCCGTCCAGACACCTCCAGCTAGTCTCTCATTGGTTCTCGCTATTCCTGTTCATCTTCCGCAGAAATTGCAAACTGGGCCAAACAGGAGGTTAAAGGGACTGACTCTCCAAGTCGGGAGGGTGTTAGTAAAGCGTCTGGAATATTGCACCCGAGTACCAGGGTACGAAAACTGAGACATATTTGAACACGTCTCCCGATCACATGGTTGATCATACTCTAGGTTCCACATGCATGTTTTACCTGAAGGAAGAATACCTTAAAACTGGGTAGTTGAAACCCGTGGAATGGGTACCATGCAATATGACTTCAAAGGGTCTTCATTTGCTCACCGAACCTCTCCAATCCTATCACTGCTGCGTTTATGCCCCTGTACACATGCTTGATTCTCTTTCGGAGACATAGCAATCCATAGGTTTTAAGATACTGACTAGTCAGGTACATTCTTAGGCGTTTAATATGCGGTGTTGAGTCCATTTCGTTGAGCAAGGAGTAGCTCTTGTCTATTCCATATTTGGCTTAAGGAACTTTATCTGTGCTCATTTCAATCTCTGGTTTTATGCAGCACCCCAACTCACCTTTACCCTTAAGCAAGCATAAGTTGGTTTTCTAAATTTGAGACCCTGTTCTGTTCTGTAATACAGTACCTGTGTAGCCAAGTTTACATTCCGTGTATTACTGATATCTTATGATGTTTCTTTTTCTGTGTGACTTATTTCAGTTAGAATCATCATACCTGAATCCACTCATTGTGCTGCTATGGGCCTGATGACATAGATTTCATTGCTGAGTGATATTGCTTTGTAAGTAAATACCACAACTTCTTTATCCATTTTTCACTTTCTGCGATGTTGAACTTGTACTGTAAACGAGGTTCTTGTAAACAGAGGCGTCCCAAACTTTGGGGTGGCTGTGTCTTTTTGATTTTAATTTCCCTAAGCTATAGGACCATAAGTGGAAGTGCCCTAGGCTCTGTTGCTTTGTTTTTTAGATGTTTCAGGAAACACCATACACTTCTCCCGAGTGTCTGTTGGCAATTTACATCCCGCCCATCAGCATAACAAGGCTCCCAGTTCTCCATGGCCTGTCCTGCCTTTCTGGATTTTACACTTTTTTCAGATGGCCCTTTTGACCGGGGGGAAGTGAGACTTCATTGTAGTGCAGATTTCCTTTGCAAGCTTGCTTGGTTGGCCAAAAAGGGCGTATGCGTTTTTTCCTGAATATATTCAGGAAAAAACGCATACGCCCTTTTTGACCAAGTGCATCATTGTGGACGTTCTGCCTCTTTTCCTATGCTTTCAATGCAATTCCAGTCTACCTCCTGAAATCGGTTTCCTGCAATTCTGCCCCGCTTTCAAGTCCTCTTGGCAGCCTTACTTCAGTATATTTTTGGACGATAGCTGTCATTTATAACTCTGCAGGTTTGTGAATTACAGTGCCCCTGAGCTCCTTTCTTCAACTCGCTTTCTTTTGAGCTGGCCGCAACACCGCAGGATGGCTTCAGGCCCTAATCTGGTTCCGGCACGGCACGCTGAGCCTTTGGTTAATTCCTCTTCCTGGTGGGAAATGAGAGTTAAATTTGCCCGTCCAGACACCTCCAGCTAGTCTCTCATTGGTTCTCGCTATTCCTGTTCATCTTCCGCAGAAATTGCAAACTGGGCCAAACAGGAGGTTAAAGGGACTGACTCTCCAAGTCGGGAGGGTGTTAGTAAAGCGTCTGGAATGTTGCACCCGAGTACCAGGGTACGAAAACTGAGACATATTTGAACACGTCTCCCGATCACATGGTTGATCATACTCTAGGTTCCACATGCATGTTTTACCTGAAGGAAGAATACCTTAAACCTGGGTAGTTGAAACCCGTGGAATGGGTACCATGCAATATGACTTCAAAGGGTCTTCATTTGCTCACCGAACCTCTCCAATCCTATCACTGCTGCGTTTATGCCCCTGTACACATGCTTGATTCTCTTTCGGAGACATAGCAATCCATAGGTTTTAAGATACTTACTAGTCAGGTACATTCTTAGGCATTTAATATGCGGTGTTGAGTCCATTTCGTTGAGCAAGGAGTAGCTCTTGTCTATTCCATATTTGGCTTAAGGAACTTTATCTGTGCTCATTTCAATCTCTGGTTTTATGCAGCACCCCAACTCACCTTTACCCTTAAGAAAGCATAAGTTGGTTTTCTAAATTTGAGACCCTGTTCTGTTCTGTAATTCAGTTCCTGTGTAGCCAAGTTTACATTCCGTGTATTACTGATATCTTATGATGTTTCTTTTTCTGTGTGACTTATTTCAGTTAGAATCATCATACCTGAATCCACTCATTGTGCTGCTAAGGGCCTGATGACATAGATTTCATTGCTGAGTGATATTGCTTTGTAAGTAAATACCACAACTTCTTTATCCATTTTTCACTTTCTGCGATGTTGAACTTGTACTGTAAACGAGGTTCTTGTAAACAGAGGCGTCCCAAACTTTGGGGTGGCTGTGTCTTTTTGATTTTAATTTCCCTAAGCTATAGGACCATAAGTGGAAGTGCCCTAGGCTCTGTTGCTTTGTTTTTTAGATGTTTCAGGAAACACCATACACTTCTCCCGAGTGTCTGTTGGCAATTTACATCCCGCCCATCAGCATAACAAGGCTCCCAGTTCTCCATGGCCTGTCCTGCCTTTCTGGATTTTACACTTTTTTCAGATGGCCCTTTTGACCGGGGGGAAGTGAGACTTCATTGTAGTGCAGATTTCCTTTGCAAGCTTGCTTGGTTGGCCAAAAAGGGCGTATGCGTTTTTTCCTGAATATATTCAGGAAAAAACGCATACGCCCTTTTTGGCCAAGTGCATCATTGTGGACGTTCTGCCTCTTTTCCTATGCTTTCAATGCAATTCCAGTCTACCTCCTGAAATCGGTTTCCTGCAATTCTGCCCCGCTTTCAAGTCCTCTTGGCAGCCTTACTTCAGTATATTTTTGGACGATAGCTGTCATTTATAACTCTGCAGGTTTGTGAATTACAGTGCCCCTGAGCTCCTTTCTTCAACTCGCTTTCTTTTGAGCTGGCCGCAACACCGCAGGATGGCTTCAGGCCCTAATCTGGTTCCGGCACGGCACGCTGAGCCTTTGGTTAATTCCTCTTCCTGGTGGGAAATGAGAGTTAAATTTGCCCGTCCAGACACCTCCAGCTAGTCTCTCATTGGTTCTCGCTATTCCTGTTCATCTTCCGCAGAAATTGCAAACTGGGCCAAACAGGAGGTTAAAGGGACTGACTCTCCAAGTCGGGAGGGTGTTAGTAAAGCGTCTGGAATATTGCACCCGAGTACCAGGGTACGAAAACTGAGACATATTTGAACATGTCTCCCGATCACATGGTTGATCATATTCTAGGTTCCACATGCATGTTTTAGCTGAAGGAAGAATACCTTAAACCTGGGTAGTTGAAACCCGTGGAATGGGTACCATGCAGTATGATTTCAAAGGGTCTTCATTTGCTCACCGAACCTCTCCAATCCAATCACTGCTGCGTTTATGCCCCTGTACACATGCTTGATTCTCTTTCGGAGACATAGCAATCCATAGGTTTTAAGATACTGACTAGTCAGGTACATTCTTAGGCGTTTAATATGCGGTGTTGAGTCCATTTCGTTGAGCAAGGAGTAGCTCTTGTCTATTCCATATTTGGCTTAAGGAACTTTATCTGTGCTCATTTCAATCTCTGGTTTTATGCAGCACCCCAACTCACCTTTACCCTTAAGAAAGCATAAGTTGGTTTTCTAAATTTGAGACCCTGTTCTGTTCTGTAATTCAGTTCCTGTGTAGCCAAGTTTACATTCCGTGTATTACTGATATCTTATGATGTTTCTTTTTCTGTGTGACTTATTTCAGTTAGAATCATCATACCTGAATCCACTCATTGTGCTGCTAAGGGCCTGATGACATAGATTTCATTGCTGAGTGATATTGCTTTGTAAGTAAATACCACAACTTCTTTATCCATTTTTCACTTTCTGCGATGTTGAACTTGTACTGTAAACGAGGTTCTTGTAAACAGAGGCGTCCCAAACTTTGGGGTGGCTGTGTCTTTTTGATTTTAATTTCCCTAAGCTATAGGACCATAAGTGGAAGTGCCCTAGGCTCTGTTGCTTTGTTTTTTAGATGTTTCAGGAAACACCATACACTTCTCCCGAGTGTCTGTTGGCAATTTACATCCCGCCCATCAGCATAACAAG
The DNA here is from genome assembly GCF_039906515.1 of Pseudorca crassidens. Lineage (NCBI taxonomy): Eukaryota > Metazoa > Chordata > Mammalia > Artiodactyla > Delphinidae > Pseudorca > Pseudorca crassidens. The sequence goes on from NC_090298.1 coordinate 175,735,818, forward strand.
GCTCCCAGTTCTCCATGGCCTGTCCTGCCTTTCTGGATTTTACACTTTTTTCAGATGGCCCTTTTGACCGGGGGGAAGTGAGACTTCATTGTAGTGCAGATTTCCTTTGCAAGCTTGCTTGGTTGGCCAAAAAGGGCGTATGCGTTTTTTCCTGAATATATTCAGGAAAAAACGCATACGCCCTTTTTGGCCAAGTGCATCATTGTGGACGTTCTGCCTCTTTTCCTATGCTTTCAATGCAATTCCAGTCTACCTCCTGAAATCGGTTTCCTGCAATTCTGCCCCGCTTTCAAGTCCTCTTGGCAGCCTTACTTCAGTATATTTTTGGACGATAGCTGTCATTTATAACTCTGCAGGTTTGTGAATTACAGTGCCCCTGAGCTCCTTTCTTCAACTCGCTTTCTTTTGAGCTGGCCGCAACACCGCAGGATGGCTTCAGGCCCTAATCTGGTTCCGGCACGGCACACTGAGCCTTTGGTTAATTCCTCTTCCTGGTGGGAAATGAGAGTTAAATTTGCCCGTCCAGACACCTCCAGCTAGTCTCTCATTGGTTCTCGCTATTCCTGTTCATCTTCCGCAGAAATTGCAAACTGGGCCAAACAGGAGGTTAAAGGGACTGACTCTCCAAGTCGGGAGGGTGTTAGTAAAGCGTCTGGAATGTTGCACCCGAGTACCAGGGTACGAAAACTGAGACATATTTGAACACGTCTCCCGATCACATGGTTGATCATACTCTAGGTTCCACATGCATGTTTTAGCTGAAGGAAGAATACCTTAAACCTGGGTAGTTGAAACCCGTGGAATGGGTACCATGCAATATGACTTCAAAGGGTCTTCATTTGCTCACCGAACCTCTCCAATCCTATCACTGCTGCGTTTATGCCCCTGTACACATGCTTGATTCTCTTTCGGAGACATAGCAATCCATAGGTTTTAAGATACTGACTAGTCAGGTACATTCTTAGGCTTTTAATATGCGGTGTTGAGTCCATTTCGTTGAGCAAGGAGTAGCTCTTGTCTATTCCATATTTGGCTTAAGGAACTTTATCTGTGCTCATTTCAATCTCTGGTTTTATGCAGCACCCCAACTCACCTTTCCCCTTAAGCAAGCATAAGTTGGTTTTCTAAATTTGAGACCCTGTTTTGTTCTGTAATTCAGTTCCTGTGTAGCCAAGTTTACATTCCGTGTATTACTGATATCTTATGATGTTTCTTTTTCTGTGTGACTTATTTCAGTTAGAATCATCATACCTGAATCCACTCATTGTGCTGCTAAGGGCCTGATGACATAGATTTCATTGCTGAGTGATATTGCTTTGTAAGTAAATACCACAACTTCTTTATCCATTTTTCACTTTCTGCGATGTTGAACTTGTACTGTAAACGAGGTTCTTGTAAACAGAGGCGTCCCAAACTTTGGGGTGGCTGTGTCTTTTTGATTTTAATTTCCCTAAGCTATAGGACCATAAGTGGAAGTGCCCTAGGCTCTGTTGCTTTGTTTTTTAGATGTTTCAGGAAACACCATACACTTCTCCCGAGTGTCTGTTGGCAATTTACATCCCGCCCATCAGCATAACAAGGCTCCCAGTTCTCCATGGCCTGTCCTGCCTTTCTGGATTTTACACTTTTTTCAGATGGCCCTTTTGACCGGGGGGAAGTGAGACTTCATTGTAGTGCAGATTTCCTTTGCAAGCTTGCTTGGTTGGCCAAAAAGGGCGTATGCGTTTTTTCCTGAATATATTCAGGAAAAAACGCATACGCCCTTTTTGGCCAAGTGCATCATTGTGGACGTTCTGCCTCTTTTCCTATGCTTTCAATGCAATTCCAGTCTACCTCCTGAAATCGGTTTCCTGCAATTCTGCCCCGCTTTCAAGTCCTCTTGGCAGCCTTACTTCAGTATATTTTTGGACGATAGCTGTCATTTATAACTCTGCAGGTTTGTGAATTACAGTGCCCCTGAGCTCCTTTCTTCAACTCGCTTTCTTTTGAGCTGGCCGCAACACCGCAGGATGGCTTCAGGCCCTAATCTGGTTCCGGCACGGCACGCTGAGCCTTTGGTTAATTCCTCTTCCTGGTGGGAAATGAGAGTTAAATTTGCCCGTCCAGACACCTCCAGCTAGTCTCTCATTGGTTCTCGCTATTCCTGTTCATCTTCCGCAGAAATTGCAAACTGGGCCAAACAGGAGGTTAAAGGGACTGACTCTCCAAGTCGGGAGGGTGTTAGTAAAGCATCTGGAATGTTGCACCCGAGTACCAGGGTACGAAAACTGAGACATATTTGAACACGTCTCCCGATCACATGGTTGATCATACTCTAGGTTCCACATGCATGTTTTAGCTGAAGGAAGAATACCTTAAACCTGGGTAGTTGAAACCCGTGGAATGGGTACCATGCAATATGACTTCAAAGGGTCTTCATTTGCTCACCGAACCTCTCCAATCCTATCACTGCTGCGTTTATGCCCCTGTACACATGCTTGATTCTCTTTCGGAGACATAGCAATCCATAGGTTTTAAGATACTTACTAGTCAGGTACATTCTTAGGCATTTAATATGCGGTGTTGAGTCCATTTCGTTGAGCAAGGAGTAGCTCTTGTCTATTCCATATTTGGCTTAAGGAACTTTATCTGTGCTCATTTCAATCTCTGGTTTTATGCAGCACCCCAACTCACCTTTACCCTTAAGCAAGCATAAGTTGGTTTTCTAAATTTGAGACCCTGTTCTGTTCTGTAATTCAGTTCCTGTGTAGCCAAGTTTACATTCCGTGTATTACTGATATCTTATGATGTTTCTTTTTCTGTGTGACTTATTTCAGTTAGAATCATCATACCTGAATCCACTCATTGTGCTGCTAAGGGCCTGATGACATAGATTTCATTGCTGAGTGATATTGCTTTGTAAGTAAATACCACAACTTCTTTATCCATTTTTCACTTTCTGCGATATTGAACTTGTACTGTAAACGAGGTTCTTGTAAACAGAGGCGTCCCAAACTTTGGGGTGGCTGTGTCTTTTTGATTTTAATTTCCCTAAGCTATAGGACCATAAGTGGAAGTGCCCTAGGCTCTGTTGCTTTGTTTTTTAGATGTTTCAGGAAACACCATACACTTCTCCCGAGTGTCTGTTGGCAATTTACATCCCGCCCATCAGCATAACAAGGCTCCCAGTTCTCCATGGCCTGTCCTGCCTTTCTGGATTTTACACTTTTTTCAGATGGCCCTTTTGACTGGGGGGAAGTGAGACTTCATTGTAGTGCAGATTTCCTTTGCAAGCTTGCTTGGTTGGCCAAAAAGGGCGTATGCGTTTTTTCCTGAATATATTCAGGAAAAAACGCATACGCCCTTTTTGGCCAAGTGCATCATTGTGGACGTTCTGCCTCTTTTCCTATGCTTTCAATGCAATTCCAGTCTACCTCCTGAAATCGGTTTCCTGCAATTCTGCCCCACTTTCAAGTCCTCTTGGCAGCCTTACTTCAGTATATTTTTGGACGATAGCTGTCATTTATAACTCTGCAGGTTTGTGAATTACAGTGCCCCTGAGCTCCTTTCTTCAACTCGCTTTCTTTTGAGCTGGCCGCAACACCGCAGGATGGCTTCAGGCCCTAATCTGGTTCCGGCACGGCACGCTGAGCCTTTGGTTAATTCCTCTTCCTGGTGGGAAATGAGGGTTAAATTTGCCCGTCCAGACAACTCCAGCTAGTCTCTCATTGGTTCTCGCTATTCCTGTTCATCTTCCGCAGAAATTGCAAACTGGCCAAACAGGAGGTTAAAGGCGCTGACTCTCCAAGTCGGGAGGGTGTTAGTAAAGCGTCTGGAATGTTGCACCCGAGTACCAGGGTACGAAAACTGAGACATATTTGAACACGTCTCCCGATCACATGGTTGATCATACTCTAGGTTCCACATGCATGTTTTAGCTGAAGGAAGAATACCTTAATCCTGGGTAGTTGAAACCCGTGGAATGGGTACCATGTAATATGACTTCAGAGGGTCTTCATTTGCTCACCGAACCTCTCCAATCCTATCACTGCTGCGTTTATGCCCCTGTACACATGCTTGATTCTCTTTCGGAGACATAGCAATCCATAGGTTTTAAGATACTTACTAGTCAGGTACATTCTTAGGCGTTTAATATGCGGTGTTGAGTCCATTTCGTTGAGCAAGGAGTAGCTCTTGTCTATTCCATATTTGGCTTAAGGAACTTTATCTGTGCTCATTTCAATCTCTGGTTTTATGCAGCACCCCAACTCACCTTTCCCCTTAAGCAAGCATAAGTTGGTTTTCTAAATTTGAGACCCTGTTCTGTTCTGTAATTCAGTTCCTGTGTAGCCAAGTTTACATTCCGTGTATTACTGATATCTTATGATGTTTCTTTTTCTGTGTGACTTATTTCAGTTAGAATCATCATACCTGAATCCACTCATTGTGCTGCTAAGGGCCTGATGACATAGATTTCATTGCTGAGTGATATTGCTTTGTAAGTAAATACCACAACTTCTTTATCCATTTTTCACTTTCTGCGATGTTGAACTTGTACTGTAAACGAGGTTCTTGTAAACAGAGGTGTCCCAAACTTTGGGGTGGCTGTGTCTTTTTGATTTTAATTTCCCTAAGCTATAGGACCATAAGTGGAAGTGCCCTAGGCTCTGTTGCTTTGATTTTTAGATGTTTCAGGAAACACCATACACTTCTCCCGAGTGTCTGTTGGCAATTTACGTCCCGCCCATCAGCATAACAAGGCTCCCAGTTCTGCATGGCCTGTCCTGCCTTTCTGGATTTTACACTTTTTTCAGATGGCCCTTTTGACCGGGGGGAAGTGAGACTTCATTGTAGTGCAGATTTCCTTTGCAAGCTTGCTTGGTTGGCCAAAAAGGGCGTATGCGTTTTTTCCTGAATATATTCAGGAAAAAACGCATACGCCCTTTTTGGCCAAGTGCATCATTGTGGACGTTCTGCCTCTTTTCCTATGCTTTCAATGCAATTCCAGTCTACCTCCTGAAATCGGTTTCCTGCAATTCTGCCCCGCTTTCAAGTCCTCTTGGCAGCCTTACTTCAGTATATTTTTGGACGATAGCTGTCATTTATAACTCTGCAGGTTTGTGAATTACAGTGCCCCTGAGCTCCTTTCTTCAACTCGCTTTCTTTTGAGCTGGCCGCAACACCGCAGGATGGCTTCAGGCCCTAATCTGGTTCCGGCACGGCACGCTGAGCCTTTGGTTAATTCCTCTTCCTGGTGGGAAATGAGAGTTAAATTTGCCCGTCCAGACAACTCCAGCTAGTCTCTCATTGGTTCTCCCTATTTCTGTTCATCTTCCGCAGAAATTGCAAACTGGGCCAAACAGGAGCTTAAAGGTGCTGACTCTCCAAGTGCGGAGAGTGTTAGTAAAGCGTCTGGAATGTTGCACCCGAGTACCAGGGGAGGAAAACTGAGACATATTTGAACATGTCTCCCGTTCACACGGTTGATCATACTCTGGGTTCCACATGCATGTTTTAGCTGAAGGAAGAATACCTTAAACCTGGAGAGTTGAGACCCGTGGAATGGGTACCATGCAATATGATTTCAAAGGGTCTTCATTTGCTCACTGAACCTCTCCAATCCTATCACTGCTGCGTTTATGCCCCTGTACACATGCTTGATTCTCTTTCGGAGACATAGCAATCCATAGGTTTTAAGATACTTACTAGTCAGGTACATTCATAGGCGTTTAATATGGGGTGTTGAGTCCATTTCATTGAGCAAGGAGTAGCTCTTGCTATTCCATATTTGGCTTAAGGAACTTTATCTGTGCTCATTTCAATGTCTAGTTTTATGCAGCACCCCAACTCACCTTTCCCCTTAAGCAAGCATAAGTTGGTTTTCTAATTTTGAGACCCTGTTCTGTTTTGGAATTCAGTTCCTGTGTAGCCAAGTTTACATTCCGTGTATTAGTGATATCTTATGATGTTTCTTTTTCTGTGTGACTTATTTCAGTTAGAATCATCGTACCTGAATCCACTCATTATGCTGCTAAGGGCCTGATGACATAGATTTCATTGTTGAGTGATACTGCATTGTACGTAAGTACCACAAGTTCTTTACCCATTTTTCACTTTCTGTGATATTGAACTTGTACGGTAAACGAGGTTCTTGTAAACAGAGGCGTCCCAAACTTTGGGGTGGCTGTGTCTTTTTGATTTTAATTTCCCTAAGCTATAGGACCATAAGTGGAAGTGCCCTAGGCTCTGTTGCTTTGTTTTTTAGATGTTTCAGGAAACACCATACACTTCTCCCGAGTGTCTGTTGGCAATTTACATCCCGCCCATCAGCATAACAAGGCTCCCAGTTCTCCATGGCCTGTCCTGCCTTTCTGGATTTTACACTTTTTTCAGATGGCCCTTTTGACCGGGGGGAAGTGAGACTTCATTGTAGTGCAGATTTCCTTTGCAAGCTTGCTTGGTTGGCCAAAACGGGCGTATGCGTTTTTTCCTGAATATATTCAGGAAAAAACCCATACGCCCTTTATGGCCAAGTGCATCATTGTGGACGTTCTGCCTCTTTTCCTATGCTTTCAATGCAATTCCAGTCTACCTCCTGAAATCGGTTTCCTGCAATTCTGCCCCGCTTTCAAGTCCTCTTGGCAGCCTTACTTCAGTATATTTTTGGACGATAGCTGTCATTTATAAGTCTGCAGGTTTGTGAATTACAGTGCCCCTGAGCTCCTTTCTTCAACTCGCTTTCTTTTGAGCTGGCCGCAACACCGCAGGATGGCTTCAGGCCCTAATCTGGTTCCGGCACGGCACGCTGAGCCTTTGGTTAATTCCTCTTCCTGGTGGGAAATGAGAGTTAAATTTGCCCGTCCAGACACCTCCAGCTAGTCTCTCATTGGTTCTCGCTATTCCTGTTCATCTTCCGCAGAAATTGCAAACTGGGCCAAACAGGAGGTTAAAGGGACTGACTCTCCAAGTCGGGAGGGTGTTAGTAAAGCGTCTGGAATGTTGCACCCGAGTACCAGGGTACAAAAACTGAGACATATTTGAACACGTCTCCCGATCACATGGTTGATCATACTCTAGGTTCCACATGCATGTTTTAGCTGAAGGAACAATACCTTAAACCTGGGTAGTTGAAACCCGTGGAATGGGTACCATGCAATATGACTTCAAAGGGTCTTCATTTGCTCACCGAACCTCTCCAATCCTATCACTGCTGCGTTTATGCCCCTGTACACATGCTTGATTCTCTTTCGGAGACATAGCAATCCATAGGTTTTAAGATACTTACTAGTCAGGTACATTCTTAGGCGTTTAATATGGGGTGTTGAGTCCATTTCGTTGAGCAAGGAGTAGCTCTTGTCTATTCCATATTTGGCTTAAGGAACTTTATCTGTGCTCATTTCAATCTCTGGTTTTATGCAGCACCCCAACTCACCTTTACCCTTAAGCAAGCATAAGTTGGTTTTCTAAATTTGAGACCCTGTTCTGTTCTGTAATTCAGTTCCTGTGTAGCCAAGTTTACATTCCGTGTATTACTGATATCTTATGATGTTTCTTTTTCTGTGTGACTTATTTCAGTTAGAATCATCATACCTGAATCCACTCATTGTGCTGCTAAGGGCCTGATGACATAGATTTCATTGCTGAGTGATATTGCTTTGTAAGTAAATACCACAACTTCTTTATCCATTTTTCACTTTCTGCGATGTTGAACTTGTACGGTAAATGAGGTTCTTGTAAACAGAGGCGTCCCAAACTTTGGGGTGGCTGTGTCTTTTTGATTTTAATTTCCCTAAGCTATAGGACCATAAGTGGAAGTGCCCTAGGCTCTGTTGCTTTGTTTTTTAGATGTTTCAGGAAACACCATACACTTCTCCCGAGTGTCTGTTGGCAATTTACATCCCGCCCATCAGCATAACAAGGCTCCCAGTTCTCCATGGCCTGTCCTGCCTTTCTGGATTTTACACTTTTTTCAGATGGCCCTTTTGACCGGGGGGAAGTGAGACTTCATTGTAGTGCAGATTTCCTTTGCAAGCTTGCTAGGTTGGCCAAAAAGGGCGTAGGCGTTTTTTCCTGAATATGTTCAGGAAAAAACGCCTACGCCCTTTTTGTCCAAGTGCATCATTGTGGACGTTCTGCCTCTTTTCCTATGCTTTCAATGCAATTCCAGTCTACCTCCTGAAATCGGTTTCCTGCAATTCTGCCCCACATTCAAGTCCTCTTGGCAGCCTTACTTCAGTATATTTTTGGATGATAGCTGTCATTTATAACTCTGCAGGTTTGTGAATTACAGTGCCCCTGAGCTCCTTTCTTCAACTCGCTTTCTTTTGAGCTGGCCGCGACACCGCAGGATGGCTTCAGGCCCTAATCTGGTTCCGGCACGGCACGCTGAGCCTTTGGTTAATTCCTCTTCCTGGTGGGAAATGAGAGTTAAATTTGCCCGTCCAGACACCTCCAGCTAGTCTCTCATTGGTTCTCGCTATTCCTGTTCATCTTCCGCAGAATTTGCAAACTGGGCCAAACAGGAGGTTAAAGGGACTGACTCTCCAAGTCGGGAGGGTGTTAGTAAAGCGTCTGGAATGTTGCACCCGAGTTCCAGGGTATGAAAACTGAGACATATTTGAACACGTCTCCCGATCACATGGTTGATCATACTCTAGGTTCCACATGCATGTTTTAGCTGAAGGAAGAATACCTTAAACCTGGGTAGTTGAAACCCGTGGAATGGGTACCATGCAATATGACTTCAAAGGGTCTTCATTTGCTCACCGAACCTCTCCAATCCTATCACTGCTGCGTTTATGCCCCTGTACACATGCTTGATTCTCTTTCGGAGACATAGCAATCCATAGGTTTTAAGATACTTACTAGTCAGGTACATTCTTAGGCGTTTAATATGGGGTGTTGAGTCCATTTCGTTGAGCAAGGAGTAGCTCTTGTCTATTCCATATTTGGCTTAAGGAACTTTATCTGTGCTCATTTCAATCTCTGGTTTTATGCAGCACCCCAACTCACCTTTACCCTTAAGCAAGCATAAGTTGGTTTTCTAAATTTGAGACCCTGTTCTGTTCTGTAATTCAGTTCCTGTGTAGCCAAGTTTACATTCCGTGTATTACTGATATCTTATGATGTTTATTTTTCTGTGTGACTTATTTCAGTTAGAATCATCATACCTGAATCCACTCATTGTGCTGCTAAGGGCCTGATGACATAGATTTCATTGCTGAGTGATATTGCTTTGTAAGTAAATACCACAACTTCTTTATCCATTTTTCACTTTCTGCGATGTTGAACTTGTACTGTAAACGAGGTTCTTGTAAACAGAGGCGTCCCAATGTTTGGGGTGGCTGTGTCTTTTTGATTTTAATTTCCCTAAGCTATAGGACCATAAGTGGAAGTGCCCTAGGCTCTGTTGCTTTGTTTTTTAGATGTTTCAGGAAACACCATACACTTCTCCCGAGTGTCTGTTGGCAATTTACATCCCGCCCATCAGCATAACAAGACTCCCAGTTCTCCATGGCCTGTCCTGCCTTTCTGGATTTTACACTTTTTTCAGATGGCCCTTTTGACCGGGGGGAAGTGAGACTTCATTGTAGTGCAGATTTCCTTTGCAAGCGTGCTTGGTTGGCCAAAAAGTGCGTATGCGTTTTTTCCTGAATATATTCAGGAAAAAACGCATACGCCCTTTTTGGCCAAGTGCATCATTGTGGACGTTCTGCCTCTTTTCCTATGCTTTCAATGCAATTCCAGTCTACCTCCTGAAATCGGTTTCCTGCAATTCTGCCCCGCTTTCAAGTCCTCTTGGCAGCCTTACTTCAGTATATTTTTGGACGATAGCTGTCATTTATAACTCTGCAGGTTTGTGAATTACAGTGCCCCTGAGCTCCTTTCTTCAACTCGCTTTCTTTTGAGCTGGCCGCAACACCGCAGGATGGCTTCAGGCCCTAATCTGGTTCCGGCACGGCACGCTGAGCCTTTGGTTAATTCCTCTTCCTGGTGGGAAATGAGAGTTAAATTTGCCCGTCCAGACACCTCCAGCTAGTCTCTCATTGGTTCTCGCTATTCCTGTTCATCTTCCGCAGAATTTGCAAACTGGGCCAAACAGGAGGTTAAAGGGACTGACTCTCCAAGTCAGGAGGATGTTAGTAAAGCGTCTGGAATGTTGCACCCGAGTTCCAGGGTACGAAAACTGAGACATATTTGAACACATTTCCCGATCACATGGTTGATCATACTCTAGGTTCCACATGCATGTTTTAGCTGAAGGAAGAATACCTTAAACCTGGGTAGTTGAAACCCTTGGAATGGGTACCATGCAATATGACTTCAAAGGGTCTTCATTTGCTCACCGAACCTCTCCAATCCTATCATTGCTGCGTTTATGCCCCTGTACACACGCTTGATTCTCTTTTGGAGACATAGCAATCCATAGGTTTTAAGATACTTACTAGTCAGGTACATTCTTAGGCGTTTAATATGCGGTGTTGAGTCCATTTCGTTGAGCAAGGAGTAGCTCTTGTCTATTCCATATTTGGCTTAAGGAACTTTATCTGTGCTCATTTCAATCTCTGGTTTTATGCAGCACCCCAGCTCACCTTTCCCCTTAAGCAAGCATAAGTTGGTTTTCTAAATTTGAGACCCTGTTCTGTTCTGTAATTCAGTTCCTGTGTAGCCAAGTTTACGTTCCGTGTATTACTGATATCTTATGATGTTTCTTTTTCTGTGTGACTTATTTCAGTTAGAATCATCATACCTGAATCCACTCATTGTGCTGCTAAGGGCCTGATGACATAGATTTCATTGCTGAGTGATATTGCTTTGTAAGTAAATACCACAACTTCTTTATCCATTTTTCACTTTCTGCGATGTTGAACTTGTACTGTAAACGAGGTTCTTGTAAACAGAGGCGTCCCAAACTTTGGGGTGGCTGTGTCTTTTTGATTTTAATTTCCCTAAGCTATAGGACCATAAGTGGAAGTGCCCTAGGCTCTGTTGCTTTGTTTTTTAGATGTTTCAGGAAACACCATACACTTCTCCCGAGTGTCTGTTGGCAATTTACATCCCGCCCATCAGCATAACAAGGCTCCCAGTTCTCCATGGCCTGTCCTGCCTTTCTGGATTTTACACTTTTTTCAGATGGCCCTTTTGACCGGGGGGAAGTGAGACTTCATTGTAGTGCAGATTTCCTTTGCAAGCTTGCTTGGTTGGCCAAAACGGGCGTATGCGTTTCTTCCTGAATATATTCAGGAAAAAACGCATACGCCCTTTATGGCCAAGTGCATCATTGTGGACGTTCTGCCTCTTTTCCTATGCTTTCAATGCAATTCCAGTCTACCTCCTGAAATCGGTTTCCTGCAATTCTGCCCCGCTTTCAAGTCCTCTTGGCAGCCTTACTTCAGTATATTTTTGGACGATAGCTGTCATTTATAAGTCTGCAGGTTTGTGAATTACAGTGCCCCTGAGCTCCTTTCTTCAACTCGCTTTCTTTTGAGCTGGCCGCAACACCGCAGGATGGCTTCAGGCCCTAATCTGGTTCCGGCACGGCACGCTGAGCCTTTGGTTAATTCCTCTTCCTGGTGGGAAATGAGAGTTAAATTTGCCCGTCCAGACACCTCCAGCTAGTCTCTCATTGGTTCTCGCTATTCCTGTTCATCTTCCGCAGAAATTGCAAACTGGGCCAAACAGGAGGTTAAAGGGACTGACTCTCCAAGTCGGGAGGGTGTTAGTAAAGCGTCTGGAATGTTGCACCCGAGTACCAGGGTACGAAAACTGAGACATATTTGAACACGTCTCCCGATCACATGGTTGATCATACTCTAGGTTCCACATGCATGTTTTAGCTGAAGGAAGAATACCTTAAACCTGGGTAGTTGAAACCCGTGGAATGGGTACCATGCAGTATGACTTCAAAGGGTCTTCATTTGCTCACCGAACCTCTCCAATCTTATCACTGCTGCGTTTATGCCCCTGTACACATGCTTGATTCTCTTTCGGAGACATAGCAATCCATAGGTTTTAAGATACTTACTAGTCAGGTACATTCTTAGGCGTTTAATATGGGGTGTTGAGTCCATTTCGTTGAGCAAGGAGTAGCTCTTGTCTATTCCATATTTGGCTTAAGGAACTTTATCTGTGCTCATTTCAATCTCTGGTTTTATGCAGCACCCCAACTCACCTTTACCCTTAAGCAAGCATAAGTTGGTTTTCTAAATTTGAGACCCTGTTCTGTTCTGTAATTCAGTTCCTGTGTAGCCAAGTTTACATTCCGTGTATTACTGATATCTTATGATGTTTCTTTTTCTGTGTGACTTATTTCAGTTAGAATCATCATACCTGAATCCACTCATTGTGCTGCTAAGGGCCTGATGACATAGATTTCATTGCTGAGTGATATTGCTTTGTAAGTAAATACCACAACTTCTTTATCCATTTTTCACTTTCTGCGATGTTGAACTTGTACTGTAAACGAGGTTCTTGTAAACAGAGGCGTCCCAATGTTTGGGGTGGCTGTGTCTTTTTGATTTTAATTTCCCTAAGCTATAGGACCATAAGTGGAAGTGCCCTAGGCTCTGTTGCTTTGTTTTTTAGATGTTTCAGGAAACACCATACACTTCTCCCGAGTGTCTGTTGGCAATTTACATCCCGCCCATCAGCATAACAAGGCTCCCAGTTCTCCATGGCCTGTCCTGCCTTTCTGGATTTTACACTTTTTTCAGATGGCCCTTTTGACCGGGGGGAAGTGAGACTTCATTGTAGTGCAGATTTCCTTTGCAAGCTTGCTTGGTTGGCCAAAAAGGGCGTATGCGTTTTTTCCTGAATATATTCAGGAAAAAACGCATACGCCCTTTTTGGCCAAGTGCATCATTGTGGACGTTCTGCCTCTTTTCCTATGCTTTCAATGCAATTCCAGTCTACCTCCTGAAATCGGTTTCCTGCAATTCTGCCCCGCTTTCAAGTCCTCTTGGCAGCCTTACTTCAGTATATTTTTGGACGATAGCTGTCATTTATAACTCTGCAGGTTTGTGAATTACAGTGCCCCTGAGCTCCTTTCTTCAACTCGCTTTCTTTTGAGCTGGCCGCAACACCGCAGGATGGCTTCAGGCCCTAATCTGGTTCCGGCACGGCACGCTGAGCCTTTGGTTAATTCCTCTTCCTGGTGGGAAATGAGAGTTAAATTTGCCCGTCCAGACACCTCCAGCTAGTCTCTCATTGGTTCTCGCTATTCCTGTTCATCTTCCGCAGAAATTGCAAACTGGGCCAAACAGGAGGTTAAAGGGACTGACTCTCCAAGTCGGGAGGGTGTTAGTAAAGCGTCTGGAATGTTGCACCCGAGTACCAGGGTACGAAAACTGAGACATATTTGAACACGTCTCCCGATCACATGGTTGATCATACTCTAGGTTCCACATGCATGTTTTAGCTGAAGGAACAATACCTTAAACCTGGGTAGTTGAAACCCGTGGAATGGGTACCATGCAATATGACTTCAAAGGGTCTTCATTTGCTCACCGAACCTCTCCAATCCTATCACTGCTGCGTTTATGCCCCTGTACACATGATTGATTCTCTTTCGGAGACATAGCAATCCATAGGTTTTAAGATACTTACTAGTCAGGTACATTCTTAGGCATTTAATATGCGGTGTTGAGTCCATTTCGTTGAGCAAGAGGTAGCTCTTGTCTATTCCATATTTGGCTTAAGGAACTTTATCTGTGCTCATTTCAATCTCTGGTTTTATGCAGCACCCCAACTCACCTTTACCCTTAAGCAAGCATAAGTTGGTTTTCTAAATTTGAGACCCTGTTCTGTTCTGTAATTCAGTTCCTGTGTAGCCAAGTTTACATTCCGTGTATTACTGATATCTTATGATGTTTCTTTTTCTGTGTGACTTATTTCAGTTAGAATCATCATACCTGAATCCACTCATTGTGCTGCTAAGGGCCTGATGACATAGATTTCATTGCTGAGTGATATTGCTTTGTAAGTAAATACCACAACTTCTTTATCCATTTTTCACTTTCTGCGATGTTGAACTTGTACTGTAAACGAGGTTCTTGTAAACAGAGGCGTCCCAATGTTTGGGGTGGCTGTGTCTTTTTGATTTTAATTTCCCTAAGCTATAGGACCATAAGTGGAAGTGCCCTAGGCTCTGTTGCTTTGTTTTTTAGATGTTTCAGGAAACACCATACACTTCTCCCGAGTGTCTGTTGGCAATTTACATCCCGCCCATCAGCATAACAAGGCTCCCAGTTCTCCATGGCCTGTCCTGCCTTTCTGGATTTTACACTTTTTTCAGATGGCCCTTTTGACCGGGGGCAAGTGAGACTTCATTGTAGTGCAGATTTCCTTTGCAAGCTTGCTTGGTTGGCCAAAAAGGGCGTATGCGTTTTTTCCTGAATATATTCAGGAAAAAACGCATACGCCCTTTTTGGCCAAGTGCATCATTGTGGACGTTCTGCCTCTTTTCCTATGTTTTCAATGCAATTCCAGTCTACCTCCTGAAATCGGTTTCCTGCAATTCTGCCCCGCTTTCAAGTCCTCTTGGCAGCCTTACTTCAGTATATTTTTGGACGATAGCTGTCATTTATAAGTCTGCAGGTTTGTGAATTACAGTGCCCCTGAGCTCCTTTCTTCAACTCGCTTTCTTTTGAGCTGGCCGCAACACCGCAGGATGGCTTCAGGCCCTAATCTGGTTCCGGCACGGCACGCTGAGCCTTTGGTTAATTCCTCTTCCTGGTGGGAAATGAGAGTTAAATTTGCCCGTCCAGACACCTCCAGCTAGTCTCTCATTGGTTCTCGCTATTCCTGTTCATCTTCCGCAGAATTTGCAAACTGGGCCAAACAGGAGGTTAAAGGGACTGACTCTCCAAGTCGGGAGGGTGTTAGTAAAGCGTCTGGAATGTTGCACCCGAGTTCCAGGGTACGAAAACTGAGACATATTTGAACACATTTCCCGATCACATGGTTGATCATACTCTAGGTTCCACATGCATGTTTTAGCTGAAGGAAGAATACCTTAAACCTGGGTAGTTGAAACCCGTGGAATGGGTACCATGCAATATGACTTCAAAGGGTCTTCATTTGCTCACCGAACCTCTCCAATCCTATCACTGCTGCGTTTATGCCCCTGTACACACGCTTGATTCTCTTTTGGAGACATAGCAATCCATAGGTTTTAAGATACTTACTAGTCAGGTACATTCTTAGGCGTTTAATATGCGGTGTTGAGTCCATTTCGTTGAGCAAGGAGTAGCTCTTGTCTATTCCATATTTGGCTTAAGGAACTTTATCTGTGCTCATTTCAATCTCTGGTTTTATGCAGCACCCCAGCTCACCTTTCCCCTTAATCAAGCATAAGTTGGTTTTCTAAATTTGAGACCCTGTTCTGTTCTGTAATTCAGTTCCTGTGTAGCCAAGTTTACATTCCGTGTATTACTGATATCTTATGATGTTTCTTTTTCTGTGTGACTTATTTCAGTTAGAATCATCATACCTGAATCCACTCATTGTGCTGCTAAGGGCCTGATGACATAGATTTCATTGCTGAGTGATATTGCTTTGTAAGTAAATACCACAACTTCTTTATCCATTTTTCACTTTCTGCGATGTTGAACTTGTACTGTAAACGAGGTTCTTGTAAACAGAGGCGTCCCAAACTTTGGGGTGGCTGTGTCTTTTTGATTTTAATTTCCCTAAGCTATAGGACCATAAGTGGAAGTGCCCTAGGCTCTGTTGCTTTGTTTTTTAGATGTTTCAGGAAACACCATACACTTCTCCCGAGTGTCTGTTGGCAATTTACATCCCGCCCATCAGCATAACAAGGCTCCCAGTTCTCCATGGCCTGTCCTGCCTTTCTGGATTTTACACTTTTTTCAGATGGCCCTTTTGACCGGGGGGAAGTGAGACTTCATTGTAGTGCAGATTTCCTTTGCAAGCTTGCTTGGTTGGCCAAAACGGGCGTATGCGTTTCTTCCTGAATATATTCAGGAAAAAACGCATACGCCCTTTATGGCCAAGTGCATCATTGTGGACGTTCTGCCTCTTTTCCTATGCTTTCAATGCAATTCCAGTCTACCTCCTGAAATCGGTTTCCTGCAATTCTGCCCCGCTTTCAAGTCCTCTTGGCAGCCTTACTTCAGTATATTTTTGGACGATAGCTGTCATTTATAAGTCTGCAGGTTTGTGAATTACAGTGCCCCTGAGCTCCTTTCTTCAACTCGCTTTCTTTTGAGCTGGCCGCAACACCGCAGGATGGCTTCAGGCCCTAATCTGGTTCCGGCACGGCACGCTGAGCCTTTGGTTAATTCCTCTTCCTGGTGGGAAATGAGAGTTAAATTTGCCCGTCCAGACACCTCCAGCTAGTCTCTCATTGGTTCTCGCTATTCCTGTTCATCTTCCGCAGAAATTGCAAACTGGGCCAAACAGGAGGTTAAAGGGACTGACTCTCCAAGTCGGGAGGGTGTTAGTAAAGCGTCTGGAATGTTGCACCCGAGTACCAGGGTACGAAAACTGAGACATATTTGAACACGTCTCCCGATCACATGGTTGATCATACTCTAGGTTCCACATGCATGTTTTAGCTGAAGGAAGAATACCTTAAACCTGGGTAGTTGAAACCCGTGGAATGGGTACCATGCAGTATGACTTCAAAGGGTCTTCATTTGCTCACCGAACCTCTCCAATCTTATCACTGCTGCGTTTATGCCCCTGTACACATGCTTGATTCTCTTTCGGAGACATAGCAATCCATAGGTTTTAAGATACTTACTAGTCAGGTACATTCTTAGGCATTTAATATGCGGTGTTGAGTCCATTTCGTTGAGCAAGGAGTAGCTCTTGTCTATTCCATATTTGGCTTAAGGAACTTTATCTGTGCTCATTTCAATCTCTGGTTTTATGCAGCACCCCAACTCACCTTTCCCCTTAAGCAAGCATAAGTTGGTTTTCTAAATTTGAGACCCTGTTCTGTTCTGTAATTCAGTTCCTGTGTAGCCAAGTTTACATTCCGTGTATTACTGATATCTTATGATGTTTCTTTTTCTGTGTGACTTATTTCAGTTAGAATCATCATACCTGAATCCACTCATTGTGCTGCTAAGGGCCTGATGACATAGATTTCATTGCTGAGTGATATTGCTTTGTAAGTAAATACCACAACTTCTTTATCCATTTTTCACTTTCTGCGATGTTGAACTTGTACTGTAAACGAGGTTCTTGTAAACAGAGGCGTCCCAATGTTTGGGGTGGCTGTGTCTTTTTGATTTTAATTTCCCTAAGCTATAGGACCATAAGTGGAAGTGCCCTAGGCTCTGTTGCTTTGTTTTTTAGATGTTTCAGGAAACACCATACACTTCTCCCGAGTGTCTGTTGGCAATTTACATCCCGCCCATCAGCATAACAAGGCTCCCAGTTCTCCATGGCCTGTCCTGCCTTTCTGGATTTTACACTTTTTTCAGATGGCCCTTTTGACCGGGGGGAAGTGAGACTTCATTGTAGTGCAGATTTCCTTTGCAAGCTTGCTTGGTTGGCCAAAAAGGGCGTATGCGTTTTTTCCTGAATATATTCAGGAAAAAACGCATACGCCCTTTTTGGCCAAGTGCATCATTGTGGACGTTCTGCCTCTTTTCCTATGCTTTCAATGCAATTCCAGTCTACCTCCTGAAATCGGTTTCCTGCAATTCTGCCCCGCTTTCAAGTCCTCTTGGCAGCCTTACTTCAGTATATTTTTGGACGATAGCTGTCATTTATAACTCTGCAGGTTTGTGAATTACAGTGCCCCTGAGCTCCTTTCTTCAACTCGCTTTCTTTTGAGCTGGCCGCAACACCGCAGGATGGCTTCAGGCCCTAATCTGGTTCCGGCACGGCACGCTGAGCCTTTGGTTAATTCCTCTTCCTGGTGGGAAATGAGAGTTAAATTTGCCCGTCCAGACACCTCCAGCTAGTCTCTCATTGGTTCTCGCTATTCCTGTTCATCTTCCGCAGAAATTGCAAACTGGGCCAAACAGGAGGTTAAAGGGACTGACTCTCCAAGTCGGGAGGGTGTTAGTAAAGCGTCTGGAATGTTGCACCCGAGTACCAGGGTACGAAAACTGAGACATATTTGAACACGTCTCCCGATCACATGGTTGATCATACTCTAGGTTCCACATGCATGTTTTAGCTGAAGGAAGAATACCTTAAACCTGGGTAGTTGAAACCCGTGGAATGGGTACCATGCAATATGACTTCAAAGGGTCTTCATTTGCTCACCGAACCTCTCCAATCCTATCACTGCTGCGTTTATGCCCCTGTACACATGCTTGATTCTCTTTCGGAGACATAGCAATCCATAGGTTTTAAGATACTTACTAGTCAGGTACATTCTTAGGCATTTAATATGCGGTGTTGAGTCCATTTCGTTGAGCAAGAGGTAGCTCTTGTCTATTCCATATTTGGCTTAAGGAACTTTATCTGTGCTCATTTCAATCTCTGGTTTTATGCAGCACCCCAACTCACCTTTACCCTTAAGCAAGCATAAGTTGGTTTTCTAAATTTGAGACCCTGTTCTGTTCTGTAATTCAGTTCCTGTGTAGCCAAGTTTACATTCCGTGTATTACTGATATCTTATGATGTTTCTTTTTCTGTGTGACTTATTTCAGTTAGAATCATCATACCTGAATCCACTCATTGTGCTGCTAAGGGCCTGATGACATAGATTTCATTGCTGAGTGATATTGCTTTGTAAGTAAATACCACAACTTCTTTATCCATTTTTCACTTTCTGCGATGTTGAACTTGTACTGTAAACGAGGTTCTTGTAAACAGAGGCGTCCCAAACTTTGGGGTGGCTGTGTCTTTTTGATTTTAATTTCCCTAAGCTATAGGACCATAAGTGGAAGTGCCCTAGGCTCTGTTGCTTTGTTTTTTAGATGTTTCAGGAAACACCATACACTTCTCCCGAGTGTCTGTTGGCAATTTACATCCCGCCCATCAGCATAACAAGGCTCCCAGTTCTCCATGACCTGTCCTGCCTTTCTGGATTTTACACTTTTTTCAGATGGCCCTTTTGACCGGGGGGAAGTGAGACTTCATTGTAGTGCAGATTTCCTTTGCAAGCTTGCTTGGTTGGCCAAAAAGGGCGTATGCGTTTTTTCCTGAATATATTCAGGAAAAAACGCATACGCCCTTTTTGGTCAAGTGCATCATTGTGGACGTTCTGCCTCTTTTCCTATGCTTTCAATGCAATTCCAGTCTACCTCCTGAAATCGGTTTCCTGCAATTCTGCCCCGCTTTCAAGTCCTCTTGGAAACCTTACTTCAGTATATTTTTGGACGATAGCTGTCATTTATAACTCTGCAGGTTTGTGAATTACAGTGCCCCTGAGCTCCTTTCTTCAACTCGCTTTCTTGTGAGCTGGCTGCAACACCGCAGGATGGCTTCAGGCCCTAATCTGGTTCCGGCACGGCACGCTGAGCCTTTGGTTAATTCCTCTTCCTGGTGGGAAATGAGAGTTAAATTTGCCCGTCCAGACACCTCCAGCTAGTCTCTCATTGGTTCTCGCTATTCCTGTTCATCTTCCACAGAAATTGCAAACTGGGCCAAACAGGAGGTTAAAGGGACTGACTCTCCAAGTCAGGAGGGTGTTAGTAAAGCGCCTGGAATGTTTCACCCGAGTACCAGGGTACGAAAACTGAGTCATATTTGAACACGTCTCCCGATCACATGGTTGATCATACTCTGTGTTCCACATGCATGTTTTAGCTGAAGGAAGAATACCTTAAACCTGGGTAGTTGAAACCCGTGGAATGGGTACCATGCAATATGACTTCAAAGGGTCTTCATTTGCTCACCGAACCTCTCCAATCCTATCACTGCTGCGTTTATGCCCCTGTACACATGCTTGATTCTCTTTCGGAGACATAGCAATCCATAGGTTTTAAGATACTTACTAGTCAGGTACATTCTTAGGCATTTAATATGCGGTGTTGAGTCCATTTCGTTGAGCAAGGAGTAGCTCTTGTCTATTCCATATTTGGCTTAAGGAACTTTATCTGTGCTCATTTCAATCTCTGGTTTTATGCAGCACCCCAACTCACCTTTACCCTTAAGCAAGCATAAGTTGGTTTTCTAAATTTGAGACCCTGTTCTGTTCTGTAATTCAGTTCCTGTGTAGCCAAGTTTACATTCCGTGTATTACTGATATCTTATGATGTTTCTTTTTCTGTGTGACTTATTTCAGTTAGAATCATCATACCTGAATCCACTCATTGTGCTGCTAAGGGCCTGATGACATAGATTTCATTGCTGAGTGATATTGCTTTGTAAGTAAATACCACAACTTCTTTATCCATTTTTCACTTTCTGCGATGTTGAACTTGTACTGTAAACGAGGTTCTTGTAAACAGAGGCGTCCCAAACTTTGAGGTGGCTGTGTCTTTTTGATTTTAATTTCCCTAAGCTATAGGACCATAAGTGGAAGTGCCCTAGGCTCTGTTGCTTTGTTTTTTAGATGTTTCAGGAAACACCATACACTTCTCCCGAGTGTCTGTTGGCAATTTACATCCCGCCCATCAGCATAACAAGGCTCCCAGTTCTCCATGGCCTGTCCTGCCTTTCTGGATTTTACACTTTTTTCAGATGGCCCTTTTGACCGGGGGGAAGTGAGACTTCATTGTAGTGCAGATTTCCTTTGCAAGCTTGCTTGGTTGGCCAAAAAGGGCGTATGCGTTTTTTCCTGAATATATTCAGGAAAAAACGCATACGCCCTTTTTGGCCAAGTGCATCATTGTGGACGTTCTGCCTCTTTTCCTATGCTTTCAATGCAATTCCAGTCTACCTCCTGAAATCGGTTTCCTGCAATTCTGCCCCGCTTTCAAGTCCTCTTGGCAGCCTTACTTCAGTATATTTTTGGACGATAGCTGTCATTTATAACTCTGCAGGTTTGTGAATTACAGTGCCCCTGAGCTCCTTTCTTCAACTCGCTTTCTTTTGAGCTGGCCGCAACACCGCAGGATGGCTTCAGGCCCTAATCTGGTTCCGGCACGGCACGCTGAGCCTTTGGTTAATTCCTCTTCCTGGTGGGAAATGAGAGTTAAATTTGCCCGTCCAGACACCTCCAGCTAGTCTCTCATTGGTTCTCGCTATTCCTGTTCATCTTCCGCAGAAATTGCAAACTGGGCCAAACAGGAGGTTAAAGGGACTGACTCTCCAAGTCGGGAGGGTGTTAGTAAAGCGTCTGGAATGTTGCACCCGAGTACCAGGGTACGAAAACTGAGACATATTTGAACACGTCTCCCGATCACATGGTTGATCATACTCTAGGTTCCACATGCATGTTTTAGCTGAAGGAAGAATACCTTAAACCTGGGTAGTTGAAACCCGTGGAATGGGTACCATGCAATATGACTTCAAAGGGTCTTCATTTGCTCACCGAACCTCTCCAATCCTATCACTGCTGCGTTTATGCCCCTGTACACATGCTTGATTCTCTTTCGGAGACATAGCAATCCATAGGTTTTAAGATACTTACTAGTCAGGTACATTCTTAGGCATTTAATATGCGGTGTTGAGTCCATTTCGTTGAGCAAGAGGTAGCTCTTGTCTATTCCATATTTGGCTTAAGGAACTTTATCTGTGCTCATTTCAATCTCTGGTTTTATGCAGCACCCCAACTCACCTTTACCCTTAAGAAAGCATAAGTTGGTTTTCTAAATTTGAGACCCTGTTCTGTTCTGTAATTCAGTTCCTGTGTAGCCAAGTTTACATTCCGTGTATTACTGATATCTTATGATGTTTCTTTTTCTGTGTGACTTATTTCAGTTAGAATCATCATACCTGAATCCACTCATTGTGCTGCTAAGGGCCTGATGACATAGATTTCATTGCTGAGTGATATTGCTTTGTAAGTAAATACCACAACTTCTTTATCCATTTTTCACTTTCTGCGATGTTGAACTTGTACTGTAAACGAGGTTCTTGTAAACAGAGGCGTCCCAAACTTTGGGGTGGCTGTGTCTTTTTGATTTTAAATTCCCTAAGCTATAGGACCATAAGTGGAAGTGCCCTAGGCTCTGTTGCTTTGTTTTTTAGATGTTTCAGGAAACACCATACACTTCTCCCGAGTGTCTGTTGGCAATTTACATCCCGCCCATCAGCATAACAAGGCTCCCAGTTCTCCATGACCTGTCCTGCCTTTCTGGATTTTACACTTTTTTCAGATGGCCCTTTTGACCGGGGGGAAGTGAGACTTCATTGTAGTGCAGATTTCCTTTGCAAGCTTGCTTGGTTGGCCAAAAAGGGCGTATGCGTTTTTTCCTGAATATATTCAGGAAAAAACGCATACGCCCTTTTTGGTCAAGTGCATCATTGTGGACGTTCTGCCTCTTTTCCTATGCTTTCAATGCAATTCCAGTCTACCTCCTGAAATCGGTTTCCTGCAATTCTGCCCCGCTTTCAAGTCCTCTTGGAAACCTTACTTCAGTATATTTTTGGACGATAGCTGTCATTTATAACTCTGCAGGTTTGTGAATTACAGTGCCCCTGAGCTCCTTTCTTCAACTCGCTTTCTTGTGAGCTGGCTGCAACACCGCAGGATGGCTTCAGGCCCTAATCTGGTTCCGGCACGGCACGCTGAGCCTTTGGTTAATTCCTCTTCCTGGTGGGAAATGAGAGTTAAATTTGCCCGTCCAGACACCTCCAGCTAGTCTCTCATTGGTTCTCGCTATTCCTGTTCATCTTCCGCAGAAATTGCAAACTGGGCCAAACAGGAGGTTAAAGGGACTGACTCTCCAAGTCGGGAGGGTGTTAGTAAAGCGTCTGGAATGTTGCACCCGAGTACCAGGGTACGAAAACTGAGTCATATTTGAACACGTCTCCCGATCACATGGTTGATCATACTCTGTGTTCCACATGCATGTTTTAGCTGAAGGAAGAATACCTTAAACCTGGGTAGTTGAAACCCGTGGAATGGGTACCATGCAGTATGACTTCAAAGGGTCTTCATTTGCTCACCGAACCTCTCCAATCCTATCACTGCTGCGTTTATGCCCCTGTACACATGCTTGATTCTCTTTCGGAGACATAGCAATCCATAGGTTTTAAGATACTTACTAGTCAGGTACATTCTTAGGCATTTAATATGCGGTGTTGAGTCCATTTCGTTGAGCAAGAAATAGCTCTTGTCTATTCCATATTTGGCTTAAGGAACTTTATCTGTGCTCAATTCAATCTCTGCTTTTATGCAGCACCCCAACTCACCTTTACCCTTAAGCAAGCATAAGTTGGTTTTCTAAATTTGAGACCCTGTTCTGTTCTGTAATTCAGTTCCTGTGTAGCCAAGTTTACATTCCGTGTATTACTGATATCTTATGATGTTTCTTTTTCTGTGTGACTTATTTCAGTTAGAATCATCATACCTGAATCCACTCATTGTGCTGCTAAGGGCCTGATGACATAGATTTCATTGCTGAGTGATATTGCTTTGTAAGTAAATACCACAACTTCTTTATCCATTTTTCACTTTCTGCGATGTTGAACTTGTACTGTAAACGAGGTTCTTGTAAACAGAGGCGTCCCAAACTTTGAGGTGGCTGTGTCTTTTTGATTTTAATTTCCCTAAGCTATAGGACCATAAGTGGAAGTGCCCTAGGCTCTGTTGCTTTGTTTTTTAGATGTTTCAGGAAACACCATACACTTCTCCCGAGTGTCTGTTGGCAATTTACATCCCGCCCATCAGCATAACAAGGCTCCCAGTTCTCCATGGCCTGTCCTGCCTTTCTGGATTTTACACTTTTTTCAGATGGCCCTTTTGACCGGGGGGAAGTGAGACTTCATTGTAGTGCAGATTTCCTTTGCAAGCTTGCTTGGTTGGCCAAAAAGGGCGTATGCGTTTTTTCCTGAATATATTCAGGAAAAAACGCATACGCCCTTTTTGGCCAAGTGCATCATTGTGGACGTTCTGCCTCTTTTCCTATGCTTTCAATGCAATTCCAGTCTACCTCCTGAAATCGGTTTCCTGCAATTCTGCCCCGCTTTCAAGTCCTCTTGGCAGCCTTACTTCAGTATATTTTTGGACGATAGCTGTCATTTATAAGTCTGCAGGTTTGTGAATTACAGTGCCCCTGAGCTCCTTTCTTCAACTCGCTTTCTTTTGAGCTGGCCGCAACACCGCAGGATGGCTTCAGGCCCTAATCTGGTTCCGGCACGGCACGCTGAGCCTTTGGTTAATTCCTCTTCCTGGTGGGAAATGAGAGTTAAATTTGCCCGTCCAGACACCTCCAGCTAGTCTCTCATTGGTTCTCGCTATTCCTGTTCATCTTCCGCAGAAATTGCAAACTGGGCCAAACAGGAGGTTAAAGGGACTGACTCTCCAAGTCGGGAGGGTGTTAGTAAAGCGTCTGGAATGTTGCACCCGAGTACCAGGGTACGAAAACTGAGACATATTTGAACACATCTCCCGATCACATGGTTGATCATACTCTACCTTCCACATGCATGTTTTAGCTGAAGGAAGAATACCTTAAACCTGGGTAGTTGAAACCCGTGGAATGGGTACCATGCAATATGACTTCAAAGGGTCTTCATTTGCTCACCGAACCTCTCCAATCCTATCACTGCTGCGTTTATGCCCCTGTACACATGCTTGATTCTCTTTCAGAGACATAGCAATCCATAGGTTTTAAGATACTTACTAGTCAGGTACATTCTTAGGCATTTAATATGCGGTGTTGAGTCCATTTCGTTGAGCAAGAGGTAGCTCTTGTCTATTCCATATTTGGCTTAAGGAACTTTATCTGTGCTCATTTCAATCTCTGGTTTTATGCAGCACCCCAACTCACCTTTACCCTTAAGAAAACATAAGTTGGTTTTCTAAATTTGAGACCCTGTTCTGTTCTGTAATTCAGTTCCTGTGTAGCCAAGTTTACATTCCGTGTATTACTGATATCTTATGATGTTTCTTTTTCTGTGTGACTTATTTCAGTTAGAATCATCATACCTGAATCCACTCATTGTGCTGCTAAGGGCCTGATGACATAGATTTCATTGCTGAGTGATATTGCTTTGTAAGTAAATACCACAACTTCTTTATCCATTTTTCACTTTCTGCGATGTTGAACTTGTACTGTAAACGAGGTTCTTGTAAACAGAGGCGTCCCAATGTTTGGGGTGGCTGTGTCTTTTTGATTTTAATTTCCCTAAGCTATAGGACCATAAGTGGAAGTGCCCTAGGCTCTGTTGCTTTGTTTTTTAGATGTTTCAGGAAACACCATACACTTCTCCCGAGTGTCTGTTGGCAATTTACATCCCGCCCATCAGCATAACAAGGCTCCCAGTTCTCCATGGCCTGTCCTGCCTTTCTGGATTTTACACTTTTTTCAGATGGCCCTTTTGACCGGGGGGAAGTGAGACTTCATTGTAGTGCAGATTTCCTTTGCAAGCTTGCTTGGTTGGCCAAAAAGGGCGTATGCGTTTTTTCCTGAATATATTCAGGAAAAAACGCATACGCCCTTTTTGGCCAAGTGCATCATTGTGGACGTTCTGCCTCTTTTCCTATGCTTTCAATGCAATTCCAGTCTACCTCCTGAAATCGGTTTCCTGCAATTCTGCCCCGCTTTCAAGTCCTCTTGGCAGCCTTACTTCAGTATATTTTTGGACGATAGCTGTCATTTATAACTCTGCAGGTTTGTGAATTACAGTGCCCCTGAGCTCCTTTCTTCAACTCGCTTTCTTTTGAGCTGGCCGCAACACCGCAGGATGGCTTCAGGCCCTAATCTGGTTCCGGCACGGCACGCTGAGCCTTTGGTTAATTCCTCTTCCTGGTGGGAAATGAGAGTTAAATTTGCCCGTCCAGACACCTCCAGCTAGTCTCTCATTGGTTCTCACTATTCCTGTTCATCTTCCGCAGAAATTGCAAACTGGGCCAAACAGGAGGTTAAAGGGACTGACTCTCCAAGTCGGGAGGGTGTTAGTAAAGCGTCTGGAATGTTGCACCCGAGTACCAGGGTACGAAAACTGAGACATATTTGAACACGTCTCCCGATCACATGGTTGATCATACTCTAGGTTCCACATGCATGTTTTAGCTGAAGGAAGAATACCTTAAACCTGGGTAGTTGAAACCCGTGGAATGGGTACCATGCAGTATGACTTCAAAGGGTCTTCATTTGCTCACCGAACCTCTCCAATCCTATCACTGCTGCGTTTATGCCCCTGTACACATGCTTGATTCTCTTTCGGAGACATAGCAATCCATAGGTTTTAAGATACTTACTAGTCAGGTACATTCTTAGGCATTTAATATGCGGTGTTGAGTCCATTTCGTTGAGCAAGGAGTAGCTCTTGTCTATTCCATATTTGGCTTAAGGAACTTTATCTGTGCTCATTTCAATCTCTGGTTTTATGCAGCACCCCAACTCACCTTTACCCTTAAGCAAGCATAAGTTGGTTTTCTAAATTTGAGACCCTGTTCTGTTCTGTAATTCAGTTCCTGTGTAGCCAAGTTTACATTCCGTGTATTACTGATATCTTATGATGTTTCTTTTTCTGTGTGACTTATTTCAGTTAGAATCATCATACCTGAATCCACTCATTGTGCTGCTAAGGGCCTGATGACATAGATTTCATTGCTGAGTGATATTGCTTTGTAAGTAAATACCACAACTTCTTTATCCATTTTTCACTTTCTGCGATGTTGAACTTGTACTGTAAACGAGGTTCTTGTAAACAGAGGCGTCGCAAACTTTGGGGTGGCTGTGTCTTTTTGATTTTAATTTCCCTAAGCTATAGGACCATAAGTGGAAGTGCCCTAGGCTCTGTTGCTTTGTTTTTTAGATGTTTCAGGAAACACCATACACTTCTCCCGAGTGTCTGTTGGCAATTTACATCCCGCCCATCAGCATAACAAGGCTCCCAGTTCTCCATGACCTGTCCTGCCTTTCTGGATTTTACACTTTTTTCAGATGGCCCTTTTGACCGGGGGGAAGTGAGACTTCATTGTAGTGCAGATTTCCTTTGCAAGCTTGCTTGGTTGGCCAAAAAGGGCGTATGCGTTTTTTCCTGAATATATTCAGGAAAAAACGCATACGCCCTTTTTGGTCAAGTGCATCATTGTGGACGTTCTGCCTCTTTTCCTATGCTTTCAATGCAATTCCAGTCTACCTCCTGAAATCGGTTTCCTGCAATTCTGCCCCGCTTTCAAGTCCTCTTGGAAACCTTACTTCAGTATATTTTTGGACGATAGCTGTCATTTATAACTCTGCAGGTTTGTGAATTACAGTGCCCCTGAGCTCCTTTCTTCAACTCGCTTTCTTTTGAGCTGGCCGCAACACCGCAGGATGGCTTCAGGCCCTAATCTGGTTCCGGCACGGCACGCTGAGCCTTTGGTTAATTCCTCTTCCTGGTGGGAAATGAGAGTTAAATTTGCCCGTCCAGACACCTCCAGCTAGTCTCTCATTGGTTCTCGCTATTCCTGTTCATCTTCCGCAGAAATTGCAAACTGGGCCAAACAGGAGGTTAAAGGGACTGACTCTCCAAGTCGGGAGGGTGTTAGTAAAGCGTCTGGAATGTTGCACCCGAGTACCAGGGTACGAAAACTGAGACATATTTGAACACGTCTCCCGATCACATGGTTGATCATACTCTAGGTTCCACATGCATGTTTTAGCTGAAGGAAGAATACCTTAAACCTGGGTAGTTGAAACCCGTGGAATGGGTACCATGCAGTATGACTTCAAAGGGTCTTCATTTGCTCACCGAACCTCTCCAATCCTATCACTGCTGCGTTTATGCCCCTGTACACATGCTTGATTCTCTTTCGGAGACATAGCAATCCATAGGTTTTAAGATACTTACTAGTCAGGTACATTCTTAGGCATTTAATATGCGGTGTTGAGTCCATTTCGTTGAGCAAGGAGTAGCTCTTGTCTATTCCATATTTGGCTTAAGGAACTTTATCTGTGCTCATTTCAATCTCTGGTTTTATGCAGCACCCCAACTCACCTTTACCCTTAAGCAAGCATAAGTTGGTTTTCTAAATTTGAGACCCTGTTCTGTTCTGTAATTCAGTTCCTGTGTAGCCAAGTTTACATTCCGTGTATTACTGATATCTTATGATGTTTCTTTTTCTGTGTGACTTATTTCAGTTAGAATCATCATACCTGAATCCACTCATTGTGCTGCTAAGGGCCTGATGACATAGATTTCATTGCTGAGTGATATTGCTTTGTAAGTAAATACCACAACTTCTTTATCCATTTTTCACTTTCTGCGATGTTGAACTTGTACTGTAAACGAGGTTCTTGTAAACAGAGGCGTCCCAAACTTTGAGGTGGCTGTGTCTTTTTGATTTTAATTTCCCTAAGCTATAGGACCATAAGTGGAAGTGCCCTAGGCTCTGTTGCTTTGTTTTTTAGATGTTTCAGGAAACACCATACACTTCTCCCGAGTGTCTGTTGGCAATTTACATCCCGCCCATCAGCATAACAAGGCTCCCAGTTCTCCATGGCCTGTCCTGCCTTTCTGGATTTTACACTTTTTTCAGATGGCCCTTTTGACCGGGGGGAAGTGAGACTTCATTGTAGTGCAGATTTCCTTTGCAAGCTTGCTTGGTTGGCCAAAAAGGGCGTATGCGTTTTTTCCTGAATATATTCAGGAAAAAACGCATACGCCCTTTTTGGCCAAGTGCATCATTGTGGACGTTCTGCCTCTTTTCCTATGCTTTCAATGCAATTCCAGTCTACCTCCTGAAATCGGTTTCCTGCAATTCTGCCCCGCTTTCAAGTCCTCTTGGCAGCCTTACTTCAGTATATTTTTGGACGATAGCTGTCATTTATAACTCTGCAGGTTTGTGAATTACAGTGCCCCTGAGCTCCTTTCTTCAACTCGCTTTCTTTTGAGCTGGCCGCAACACCGCAGGATGGCTTCAGGCCCTAATCTGGTTCCGGCACGGCACGCTGAGCCTTTGGTTAATTCCTCTTCCTGGTGGGAAATGAGAGTTAAATTTGCCCGTCCAGACACCTCCAGCTAGTCTCTCATTGGTTCTCGCTATTCCTGTTCATCTTCCGCAGAAATTGCAAACTGGGCCAAACAGGAGGTTAAAGGGACTGACTCTCCAAGTCGGGAGGGTGTTAGTAAAGCGTCTGGAATGTTGCACCCGAGTACCAGGGTACGAAAACTGAGACATATTTGAACACGTCTCCCGATCACATGGTTGATCATACTCTAGGTTCCACATGCATGTTTTAGCTGAAGGAAGAATACCTTAAACCTGGGTAGTTGAAACCCGTGGAATCGGTACCATGCAGTATGACTTCAAAGGGTCTTCATTTGCTCACCGAACCTCTCCAATCCTATCACTGCTGCGTTTATGCCCCTGTACACATGCTTGATTCTCTTTCGGAGACATAGCAATCCATAGGTTTTAAGATACTTACTAGTCAGGTACATTCTTAGGCATTTAATATGCGGTGTTGAGTCCATTTCGTTGAGCAAGAGGTAGCTCTTGTCTATTCCATATTTGGCTTAAGGAACTTTATCTGTGCTCATTTCAATCTCTGGTTTTATGCAGCACCCCAACTCACCTTTACCCTTAAGAAAACATAAGTTGGTTTTCTAAATTTGAGACCCTGTTCTGTTCTGTAATTCAGTTCCTGTGTAGCCAAGTTTACATTCCGTGTATTACTGATATCTTATGATGTTTCTTTTTCTGTGTGACTTATTTCAGTTAGAATCATCATACCTGAATCCACTCATTGTGCTGCTAAGGGCCTGATGACATAGATTTCATTGCTGAGTGATATTGCTTTGTAAGTAAATACCACAACTTCTTTATCCATTTTTCACTTTCTGCAATGTTGAACTTGTACTGTAAACGAGGTTCTTGTAAACAGAGGCGTCCCAAACTTTGGGGTGGCTGTGTCTTTTTGATTTTCATTTCCCTAAGCTATAGGACCATAAGTGGAAGTGCCCTAGGCTCTGTTGCTTTGTTTTTTAGATGTTTCAGGAAACACCATACACTTCTCCCGAGTGTCTGTTGGCAATTTACATCCCGCCCATCAGCATAACAAGGCTCCCAGTTCTCCATGGCCTGTCCTGCCTTTCTGGATTTTACACTTTTTTCAGATGGCCCTTTTGACCGGGGGGAAGTGAGACTTCATTGTAGTGCAGATTTCCTTTGCAAGCTTGCTTGGTTGGCCAAAAAGGGCGTATGCGTTTTTTCCTGAATATATTCAGGAAAAAACGCATACGCCCTTTTTGGCCAAGTGCATCATTGTGGACGTTCTGCCTCTTTTCCTATGCTTTCAATGCAATTCCAGTCTACCTCCTGAAATCGGTTTCCTGCAATTCTGCCCCGCTTTCAAGTCCTCTTGGCAGCCTTACTTCAGTATATTTTTGGACGATAGCTGTCATTTATAACTCTGCAGGTTTGTGAATTACAGTGCCCCTGAGCTCCTTTCTTCAACTCGCTTTCTTTTGAGCTGGCCGCAAGACCGCAGGATGGCTTCAGGCCCTAATCTGGTTCCGGCACGGCACGCTGAGCCTTTGGTTAATTCCTCTTCCTGGTGGGAAATGAGAGTTAAATTTGCCCGTCCAGACACCTCCAGCTAGTCTCTCATTGGTTCTCGCTATTCCTGTTCATCTTCCGCAGAAATTGCAAACTGGGCCAAACAGGAGGTTAAAGGGACTGACTCTCCAAGTCGGGAGGGTGTTAGTAAAGCGTCTGGAATGTTGCACCCGAGTACCAGGGTACGAAAACTGAGACATATTTGAACACGTCTCCCGATCACATGGTTGATCATACTCTAGCTTCCACATGCATGTTTTACCTGAAGGAAGAATACCTTAAACCTGGGTAGTTGAAACCTGTGGAATGGGTACCATGCAATATGACTTCAAAGGGTCTTCATTTGCTCACCGAACCTCTCCAATCCTATCACTGCTGCGTTTATGCCCCTGTACACATGCTTGATTCTCTTTCAGAGACATAGCAATCCATAGGTTTTAAGATACTTACTAGTCAGGTACATTCTTAGGCATTTAATATGCGGTGTTGAGTCCATTTCGTTGAGCAAGAGGTAGCTCTTGTCTATTCCATATTTGGCTTAAGGAACTTTATCTGTGCTCATTTCAATCTCTGGTTTTATGCAGCACCCCAACTCACCTTTACCCTTAAGAAAACATAAGTTGGTTTTCTAAATTTGAGACCCTGTTCTGTTCTGTAATTCAGTTCCTGTGTAGCCAAGTTTACATTCCGTGTATTACTGATATCTTATGATGTTTCTTTTTCTGTGTGACTTATTTCAGTTAGAATCATCATACCTGAATCCACTCATTGTGCTGCTAAGGGCCTGATGACATAGATTTCATTGCTGAGTGATATTGCTTTGTAAGTAAATACCACAACTTCTTTATCCATTTTTCACTTTCTGCAATGTTGAACTTGTACTGTAAACGAGGTTCTTGTAAACAGAGGCGTCCCAAACTTTGGGGTGGCTGTGTCTTTTTGATTTTCATTTCCCTAAGCTATAGGACCATAAGTGGAAGTGCCCTAGGCTCTGTTGCTTTGTTTTTTAGATGTTTCAGGAAACACCATACACTTCTCCCGAGTGTCTGTTGGCAATTTACATCCCGCCCATCAGCATAACAAGGCTCCCAGTTCTCCATGGCCTGTCCTGCCTTTCTGGATTTTACACTTTTTTCAGATGGCCCTTTTGACCGGGGGGAAGTGAGACTTCATTGTAGTGCAGATTTCCTTTGTAAGCTTGCTTGGTTGGCCAAAAAGGGCGTATGCGTTTTTTCCTGAATATATTCAGGAAAAAACGCATACGCCCTTTTTGGCCAAGTGCATCATTGTGGACGTTCTGCCTCTTTTCCTATGCTTTCAATGCAATTCCAGTCTACCTCCTGAAATCGGTTTCCTGCAATTCTGCCCCGCTTTCAAGTCCTCTTGGCAGCCTTACTTCAGTATATTTTTGGACGATAGCTGTCATTTATAACTCTGCAGGTTTGTGAATTACAGTGCCCCTGAGCTCCTTTCTTCAACTCGCTTTCTTGTGAGCTGGCCGCAACACCGCAGGATGGCTTCAGGCCCTAATCTGGTTCCGGCACGGCACGCTGAGCCTTTGGTTAATTCCTCTTCCTGGTGGGAAATGAGAGTTAAATTTGCCCGTCCAGACACCTCCAGCTAGTCTCTCATTGGTTCTCGCTATTCCTGTTCATCTTCCGCAGAAATTGCAAACTGGGCCAAACAGGAGGTTAAAGGGACTGACTCTCCAAGTCGGGAGGGTGTTAGTAAAGCGTCTGGAATGTTGCACCCGAGTACCAGGGTACGAAAACTGAGACATATTTGAACACGTCTCCCGATCACATGGTTGATCATACTCTAGGTTCCACATGCATGTTTTAGCTGAAGGAAGAATACCTTAAACCTGGGTAGTTGAAACCCGTGGAATGGGTACCATGCAATATGACTTCAAAGGGTCTTCATTTGCTCACCGAACCTCTCCAATCCTATCACTGCTGCGTTTATGCCCCTGTACACATGCTTGATTCTCTTTCAGAGACATAGCAATCCATAGGTTTTAAGATACTTACTAGTCAGGTACATTCTTAGGCGTTTAATATGCGGTGTTGAGTCCATTTCGTTGAGCAAGGAGTAGCTCTTGTCTATTCCATATTTGGCTTAAGGAACTTTATCTGTGCTCATTTCAATCTCTGGTTTTATGCAGCACCCCAACTCACCTTTCCCCTTAAGCAAGCATAAGTTGGTTTTCTAAATTTGAGACCCTGTTCTGTTCTGTAATTCAGTTCCTGTGTAGCCAAGTTTACATTCCGTGTATTACTGATATCTTATGATGTTTCTTTTTCTGTGTGACTTATTTCAGTTAGAATCATCATACCTGAATCCACTCATTGTGCTGCTAAGGGCCTGATGACATAGATTTCATTGCTGAGTGATATTGCTTTGTAAGTAAATACCACAACTTCTTTATCCATTTTTCACTTTCTGCGATGTTGAACTTGTACTGTAAACAAGGTTCTTGTAAACAGAGGCGTCCCAAACTTTGGGGTGGCTGTGTCTTTTTGATTTTAATTTCCCTAAGCTATAGGACCATAAGTGGAAGTGCCCTAGGCTCTGTTGCTTTGTTTTTTAGATGTTTCAGGAAACACCATACACTTCTCCCGAGTGTCTGTTGGCAATTTACATCCCGCCCATCAGCATAACAAGGCTCCCAGTTCTCCATGGCCTGTCCTGTCTTTCTGGATTTTACACTTTTTTCAGATGGCCCTTTTGACCGGGGGGAAGTGAGACTTCATTGTAGTGCAGATTTCCTCTGCAAGCTTGCTTGGTTGGCCAAAAAGGGCGTATGCGTTTTTTCCTGAATATATTCAGGAAAAAACGCATACGCCCTTTTTGGCCAAGTGCATCATTGTGGACGTTCTGCCTCTTTTCCTATGCTTTCAATGCAATTCCAGTCTACCTCCTGAAATCGGTTTCCTGCAATTCTGCCCCGCTTTCAAGTCCTCTTGGCAGCCTTACTTCAGTATATTTTTGGACGATAGCTGTCATTTATAACTCTGCAGGTTTGTGAATTACAGTGCCCCTGAGCTCCTTTCTTCAACTCGCTTTCTTGTGAGCTGGCCGCAACACCGCAGGATGGCTTCAGGCCCTAATCTGGTTCCGGCACGGCACGCTGAGCCTTTGGTTAATTCCTCTTCCTGGTGGGAAATGAGAGTTAAATTTGCCCGTCCAGACACCTCCAGCTAGTCTCTCATTGGTTCTCGCTATTCCTGTTCATCTTCCGCAGAAATTGCAAACTGGGCCAAACAGGAGGTTAAAGGGACTGACTCTCCAAGTCAGGAGGGTGTTAGTAAAGCGTCTGGAATGTTGCACCCGAGTACCAGGGTACGAAAACTGAGTCATATTTGAACACGTCTCCCGATCACATGGTTGATCATACTCTGTGTTCCACATGCATGTTTTAGCTGAAGGAAGAATACCTTAAACCTGGGTAGTTGAAACCCGTGGAATGGGTACCATGCAGTATGACTTCAAAGGGTCTTCATTTGCTCACCGAACCTCTCCAATCCTATCACTGCTGCGTTTATGCCCCTGTACACATGCTTGATTCTCTTTCAGAGACATAGCAATCCATAGGTTTTAAGATACTTACTAGTCAGGTACATTCTTAGGCGTTTAATATGCGGTGTTGAGTCCATTTCGTTGAGCAAGGAGTAGCTCTTGTCTATTCCATATTTGGCTTAAGGAACTTTATCTGTGCTCATTTCAATCTCTGGTTTTATGCAGCACCCCAACTCACCTTTACCCTTAAGCAAGCATAAGTTGGTTTTCTAAATTTGAGACCCTGTTCTGTTCTGTAATTCAGTTCCTGTGTAGCCAAGTTTACATTCCATGTATTACTGATATCTTATGATGTTTCTTTTTCTGTGTGACTTATTTCAGTTAGAATCATCATACCTGAATCCACTCATTGTGCTGCTAAGGGCCTGATGACATAGATTTCATTGCTGAGTGATATTGCTTTGTAAGTAAATACCACAACTTCTTTATCCATTTTTCACTTTCTGCGATGTTGAACTTGTACTGTAAACGAGGTTCTTGTAAACAGAGGCGTCCCAAACTTTGAGGTGGCTGTGTCTTTTTGATTTTAATTTCCCTAAGCTATAGGACCATAAGTGGAAGTGTCCTAGGCTCTGTTGCTTTGTTTTTTAGATGTTTCAGGAAACACCATACACTTCTCCCGAGTGTCTGTTGGCAATTTACATCCCGCCCATCAGCATAACAAGGCTCCCAGTTCTCCATGGCCTGTCCTGCCTTTCTGGATTTTACACTTTTTTCAGATGGCCCTTTTGACCGGGGGGAAGTGAGACTTCATTGTAGTGCAGATTTCCTTTGCAAGCTTGCTTGGTTGGCCAAAAAGGGCGTATGCGTTTTTTCCTGAATATATTCAGGAAAAAACGCATACGCCCTTTTTGGCCAAGTGCATCATTGTGGACGTTCTGCCTCTTTTCCTATGCTTTCAATGCAATTCCAGTCTACCTCCTGAAATCGGTTTCCTGCAATTCTGCCCCGCTTTCAAGTCCTCTTGGCAGCCTTACTTCAGTATATTTTTGGACGATAGCTGTCATTTATAACTCTGCAGGTTTGTGAATTACAGTGCCCCTGAGCTCCTTTCTTCAACTCGCTTTCTTTTGAGCTGGCCGCAACACCGCAGGATGGCTTCAGGCCCTAATCTGGTTCCGGCACGGCACGCTGAGCCTTTGGTTAATTCCTCTTCCTGGTGGGAAATGAGAGTTAAATTTGCCCGTCCAGACACCTCCAGCTAGTCTCTCATTGGTTCTCGCTATTCCTGTTCATCTTCCGCAGAAATTGCAAACTGGGCCAAACAGGAGGTTAAAGGGACTGACTCTCCAAGTCGGGAGGGTGTTAGTAAAGCGTCTGGAATGTTGCACCCGAGTACCAGGGTACGAAAACTGAGACATATTTGAACACATCTCCCGATCACATGGTTGATCATACTCTAGGTTCCACATGCATGTTTTAGCTGAAGGAAGAATACCTTAAACCTGGGTAGTTGAAACCCGTGGAATGGGTACCATGCAATATGACTTCAAAGGGTCTTCATTTGCTCACCGAACCTCTCCAATCCTATCACTGCTGCGTTTATGCCCCTGTACACATGCTTGATTCTCTTTCAGAGACATAGCAATCCATAGGTTTTAAGATACTTACTAGTCAGGTACATTCTTAGGCATTTAATATGCGGTGTTGAGTCCATTTCGTTGAGCAAGAGGTAGCTCTTGTCTATTCCATATTTGGCTTAAGGAACTTTATCTGTGCTCATTTCAATCTCTGGTTTTATGCAGCACCCCAACTCACCTTTACCCTTAAGAAAACATAAGTTGGTTTTCTAAATTTGAGACCCTGTTCTGTTCTGTAATTCAGTTCCTGTGTAGCCAAGTTTACATTCCGTGTATTACTGATATCTTATGATGTTTCTTTTTCTGTGTGACTTATTTCAGTTAGAATCATCATACCTGAATCCACTCATTGTGCTGCTAAGGGCCTGATGACATAGATTTCATTGCTGAGTGATATTGCTTTGTAAGTAAATACCACAACTTCTTTATCCATTTTTCACTTTCTGCGATGTTGAACTTGTACTGTAAACGAGGTTCTTGTAAGCAGAGGCGTCCCAAACTTTGGGGTGGCTGTGTCTTTTTGATTTTAATTTCCCTAAGCTATAGGACCATAAGTGGAAGTGCCCTAGGCTCTGTTGCTTTGTTTTTTAGATGTTTCAGGAAACACCATACACTTCTCCCGAGTGTCTGTTGGCAATTTACATCCCGCCCATCAGCATAACAAGGCTCCCAGTTCTCCATGGCCTGTCCTGCCTTTCTGGATTTTACACTTTTTTCAGATGGCCCTTTTGACCGGGGGGAAGTGAGACTTCATTGTAGTGCAGATTTCCTTTGCAAGCTTGCTTGGTTGGCCAAAAAGGGCGTATGCGTTTTTTCCTGAATATATTCAGGAAAAAACGCATACGCCCTTTTTGGCCAAGTGCATCATTGTGGACGTTCTGCCTCTTTTCCTATGCTTTCAATGCAATTCCAGTCTACCTCCTGAAATCGGTTTCCTGCAATTCTGCCCCGCTTTCAAGTCCTCTTGGCAGCCTTACTTCAGTATATTTTTGGACGATAGCTGTCATTTATAACTCTGCAGGTTTGTGAATTACAGTGCCCCTGAGCTCCTTTCTTCAACTCGCTTTCTTGTGAGCTGGCCGCAACACCGCAGGATGGCTTCAGGCCCTAATCTGGTTCCGGCACGGCACGCTGAGCCTTTGGTTAATTCCTCTTCCTGGTGGGAAATGAGAGT
This sequence comes from Pseudorca crassidens, assembly GCF_039906515.1. Taxonomy (NCBI): domain Eukaryota; kingdom Metazoa; phylum Chordata; class Mammalia; order Artiodactyla; family Delphinidae; genus Pseudorca; species Pseudorca crassidens. The sequence goes on from NC_090298.1 coordinate 175,772,665, forward strand.
TAAATTTGCCCGTCCAGACACCTCCAGCTAGTCTCTCATTGGTTCTCGCTATTCCTGTTCATCTTCCGCAGAAATTGCAAACTGGGCCAAACAGGAGGTTAAAGGGACTGACTCTCCAAGTCGGGAGGGTGTTAGTAAAGCGTCTGGAATGTTGCACCCGAGTACCAGGGTACGAAAACTGAGACATATTTGAACACGTCTCCCGATCACATGGTTGATCATACTCTAGGTTCCACATGCATGTTTTAGCTGAAGGAAGAATACCTTAAACCTGGGTAGTTGAAACCCGTGGAATGGGTACCATGCAATATGACTTCAAAGGGTCTTCATTTGCTCACCGAACCTCTCCAATCCTATCACTGCTGCGTTTATGCCCCTGTACACATGCTTGATTCTCTTTCAGAGACATAGCAATCCATAGGTTTTAAGATACTTACTAGTCAGGTACATTCTTAGGCGTTTAATATGCGGTGTTGAGTCCATTTCATTGAGCAAGGAGTAGCTCTTGTCTATTCCATATTTGGCTTAAGGAACTTTATCTGTGCTCATTTCAATCTCTGGTTTTATGCAGCACCCCAACTCACCTTTCCCCTTAAGCAAGCATAAGTTGGTTTTCTAAATTTGAGACCCTGTTCTGTTCTGTAATTCAGTTCCTGTGTAGCCAAGTTTACATTCCGTGTATTACTGATATCTTATGATGTTTCTTTTTCTGTGTGACTTATTTCAGTTAGAATCATCATACCTGAATCCACTCATTGTGCGGCTAAGGGCCTGATGACATAGATTTCATTGCTGAGTGATATTGCTTTGTAAGTAAATACCACAACTTCTTTATCCATTTTTCACTTTCTGCGATGTTGAACTTGTACTGTAAACGAGGTTCTTGTAAACAGAGGCGTCCCAAACTTTGGGGTGGCTGTGTCTTTTTGATTTTAATTTCCCTAAGCTATAGGACCATAAGTGGAAGTGCCCTAGGCTCTGTTGCTTTGTTTTTTAGATGTTTCAGGAAACACCATACACTTCTCCCGAGTGTCTGTTGGCAATTTACATCCCGCCCATCAGCATAACAAGGCTCCCAGTTCTCCATGGCCTGTCCTGCCTTTCTGGATTTTACACTTTTTTCAGATGGCCCTTTTGACCGGGGGGAAGTGAGACTTCATTGTAGTGCAGATTTCCTCTGCAAGCTTGCTTGGTTGGCCAAAAAGGGCGTATGCGTTTTTTCCTGAATATATTCAGGAAAAAACGCATACGCCCTTTTTGGCCAAGTGCATCATTGTGGACGTTCTGCCTCTTTTCCTATGCTTTCAATGCAATTCCAGTCTACCTCCTGAAATCGGTTTCCTGCAATTCTGCCCCGCTTTCAAGTCCTCTTGGCAGCCTTACTTCAGTATATTTTTGGACGATAGCTGTCATTTATAACTCTGCAGGTTTGTGAATTACAGTGCCCCTGAGCTCCTTTCTTCAACTCGCTTTCTTTTGAGCTGGCCGCAACACCGCAGGATGGCTTCAGGCCCTAATCTGGTTCCGGCACGGCACGCTGAGCCTTTGGTTAATTCCTCTTCCTGGTGGGAAATGAGAGTTAAATTTGCCCGTCCAGACACCTCCAGCTAGTCTCTCATTGGTTCTCGCTATTCCTGTTCATCTTCCGCAGAAATTGCAAACTGGGCCAAACAGGAGGTTAAAGGGACTGACTCTCCAAGTCGGGAGGGTGTTAGTAAAGCGTCTGGAATGTTGCACCCGAGTACCAGGGTACGAAAACTGAGACATATTTGAACACGTCTCCCGATCACATGGTTGATCATACTCTAGGTTCCACATGCATGTTTTAGCTGAAGGAAGAATACCTTAAACCTGGGTAGTTGAAACCCGTGGAATGGGTACCATGCAATATGACTTCAAAGGGTCTTCATTTGCTCACCGAACCTCTCCAATCCTATCACTGCTGCGTTTATGCCCCTGTACACATGCTTGATTCTCTTTCGGAGACATAGCAATCCATAGGTTTTAAGATACTTACTAGTCAGGTACATTCTTAGGCGTTTAATATGCGGTGTTGAGTCCATTTCGTTGGGCAAGGAGTAGCTCTTGTCTATTCCATATTTGGCTTAAGGAACTTTATCTGTGTTCATTTCAATCTCTGGTTTTATGCAGCACCCCAACTCACCTTTACCCTTAAGCAAGCATAAGTTGGTTTTCTAAATTTGAGACCCTGTTCTGTTCTGTAATTCAGTTCCTGTGTAGCCAAGTTTACATTCCGTGTATTACTGATATCTTATGATGTTTCTTTTTCTGTGTGACTTATTTCAGTTAGAATCATCATACCTGAATCCACTCATTGTGCTGCTAAGGGCCTGATGACATAGATTTCATTGCTGAGTGATATTGCTTTGTAAGTAAATACCACACCTTCTTTATCCATTTTTCACTTTCTGCGATGTTGAACTTGTACTGTAAACAAGGTTCTTGTAAACAGAGGCGTCCCAAACTTTGGGGTGGCTGTGTCTTTTTGATTTTAATTTCCCTAAGCTATAGGACCATAAGTGGAAGTGCCCTAGGCTCTGTTGCTTTGTTTTTTAGATGTTTCAGGAAACACCATACACTTCTCCCGAGTGTCTGTTGGCAATTTACATCCCGCCCATCAGCATAACAAGGCTCCCAGTTCTCCATGGCCTGTCCTGTCTTTCTGGATTTTACACTTTTTTCAGATGGCCCTTTTGACCGGGGGGAAGTGAGACTTCATTGTAGTGCAGATTTCCTTTGCAAGCTTGCTTGGTTGGCCAAAAAGGGCGTATGCGTTTTTTCCTGAATATATTCAGGAAAAAACGCATACGCCCTTTTTGGCCAAGTGCATCATTGTGGACGTTCTGCCTCTTTTCCTATGCTTTCAATGCAATTCCAGTCTACCTCCTGAAATCGGTTTCCTGCAATTCTGCCCCGCTTTCAAGTCCTCTTGGCAGCCTTACTTCAGTATATTTTTGGACGATAGCTGTCATTTATAACTCTGCAGGTTTGTGAATTACAGTGCCCCTGAGCTCCTTTCTTCAACTCGCTTTCTTTTGAGCTGGCCGCAACACCGCAGGATGGCTTCAGGCCCTAATCTGGTTCCGGCACGGCACGCTGAGCCTTTGGTTAATTCCTCTTCCTGGTGGGAAATGAGAGTTAAATTTGCCCGTCCAGACACCTCCAGCTAGTCTCTCATTGGTTCTCGCTATTCCTGTTCATCTTCCGCAGAAATTGCAAACTGGGCCAAACAGGAGGTTAAAGGGACTGACTCTCCAAGTCGGGAGGGTGTTAGTAAAGCGTCTGGAATGTTGCACCCGAGTACCAGGGTACGAAAACTGAGACATATTTGAACACGTCTCCCGATCACATGGTTGATCATACTCTAGGTTCCACATGCATGTTTTAGCTGAAGGAAGAATACCTTAAACCTGGGTAGTTGAAATCCGTGGAATGGGTACCATGCAATATGACTTCAAAGGGTTTTCATTTGCTCACCGAACCTCTCCAATCCTATCACTGCTGCATTTATGCCCCTGTACACATGCTTGATTCTCTTTCGGAGACATAGCAATCCATAGGTTTTAAGATACTTACTAGTCAGGTACATTCTTAGGCGTTTAATATGCGGTGTTGAGTCCATTTCCTTGAGCAAGGAGTAGCTCTTGTCTATTCCATATTTGGCTTAAGGAACTTTATCTGTGCTCATTTCAATCTCTGGTTTTATGCAGCACCCCAACTCACCTTTACCCTTAAGCAAGCATAAGTTGGTTTTCTAAATTTGAGACCCTGTTCTGTTCTGTAATTCAGTTCCTGTGTAGCCAAGTTTACATTCCGTGTATTACTGATATCTTATGATGTTTCTTTTTCTGTGTGACTTATTTCAGTTAGAATCATCATACCTGAATCCACTCATTGTGCTGCTAAGGGCCTGATGACATAGATTTCATTGCTGAGTGATATTGCTTTGTAAGTAAATACCACAACTTCTTTATCCATTTTTCACTTTCTGCGATGTTGAACTTGTACTGTAAACGAGGTTCTTGTAAACAGAGGCGTCCCAAACTTTGGGGTGGCTGTGTCTTTTTGATTTTAATTTCCCTAAGCTATAGGACCATAAGTGGAAGTGCCCTAGGCTCTGTTGCTTTGTTTTTTAGATGTTTCAGGAAACACCATACACTTCTCCCGAGTGTCTGTTGGCAATTTACATCCCGCCCATCAGCATAACAAGGCTCCCAGTTCTCCATGGCCTGTCCTGCCTTTCTGGATTTTACACTTTTTTCAGATGGCCCTTTTGACCGGGGGGAAGTGAGACTTCATTGTAGTGCAGATTTCCTCTGCAAGCTTGCTTGGTTGGCCAAAAAGGGCGTATGGGTTTTTCCTGAATATATTCAGGAAAAAACGCATACGCCCTTTTTGGCCAAGTGCATCATTGTGGACGTTCTGCCTCTTTTCCTATGCTTTCAATGCAATTCCAGTCTACCTCCTGAAATCGGTTTCCTGCAATTCTGCCCCGCTTTCAAGTCCTCTTGGCAGCCTTACTTCAGTATATTTTTGGACGATAGCTGTCATTTATAACTCTGCAGGTTTGTGAATTACAGTGCCCCTGAGCTCCTTTCTTCAACTCGCTTTCTTTTGAGCTGGCCGCAACACCGCAGGATGGCTTCAGGCCCTAATCTGGTTCCGGCACGGCACGCTGAGCCTTTGGTTAATTCCTCTTCCTGGTGGGAAATGAGAGTTAAATTTGCCCGTCCAGACACCTCCAGCTAGTCTCTCATTGGTTCTCGCTATTCCTGTTCATCTTCCGCAGAAATTGCAAACTGGGCCAAACAGGAGGTTAAAGGGACTGACTCTCCAAGTCGGGAGGGTGTTAGTAAAGCGTCTGGAATGTTGCACCCGAGTACCAGGGTACGAAAACTGAGACATATTTGAACACGTCTCCCGATCACATGGTTGATCATACTCTAGGTTCCACATGCATGTTTTAGCTGAAGGAAGAATACCTTAAACCTGGGTAGTTGAAACCCGTGGAATGGGTACCATGCAATATGACTTCAAAGGGTCTTCATTTGCTCACCGAACCTCTCCAATCCTATCACTGCTGCGTTTATGCCCCTGTACACATGCTTGATTCTCTTTCGGAGACATAGCAATCCATAGGTTTTAAGATACTTACTAGTCAGGTACATTCTTAGGCGTTTAATATGCGGTGTTGAGTCCATTTCGTTGGGCAAGGAGTAGCTCTTGTCTATTCCATATTTGGCTTAAGGAACTTTATCTGTGTTCATTTCAATCTCTGGTTTTATGCAGCACCCCAACTCACCTTTACCCTTAAGCAAGCATAAGTTGGTTTTCTAAATTTGAGACCCTGTTCTGTTCTGTAATTCAGTTCCTGTGTAGCCAAGTTTACATTCCGTGTATTACTGATATCTTATGATGTTTCTTTTTCTGTGTGACTTATTTCAGTTAGAATCATCATACCTGAATCCACTCATTGTGCTGCTAAGGGCCTGATGACATAGATTTCATTGCTGAGTGATATTGCTTTGTAAGTAAATACCACACCTTCTTTATCCATTTTTCACTTTCTGCGATGTTGAACTTGTACTGTAAACAAGGTTCTTGTAAACAGAGGCGTCCCAAACTTTGGGGTGGCTGTGTCTTTTTGATTTTAATTTCCCTAAGCTATAGGACCATAAGTGGAAGTGCCCTAGGCTCTGTTGCTTTGTTTTTTAGATGTTTCAGGAAACACCATACACTTCTCCCGAGTGTCTGTTGGCAATTTACATCCCGCCCATCAGCATAACAAGGCTCCCAGTTCTCCATGGCCTGTCCTGTCTTTCTGGATTTTACACTTTTTTCAGATGGCCCTTTTGACCGGGGGGAAGTGAGACTTCATTGTAGTGCAGATTTCCTTTGCAAGCTTGCTTGGTTGGCCAAAAAGGGCGTATGCGTTTTTTCCTGAATATATTCAGGAAAAAACGCATACGCCCTTTTTGGCCAAGTGCATCATTGTGGACGTTCTGCCTCTTTTCCTATGCTTTCAATGCAATTCCAGTCTACCTCCTGAAATCGGTTTCCTGCAATTCTGCCCCGCTTTCAAGTCCTCTTGGCAGCCTTACTTCAGTATATTTTTGGACGATAGCTGTCATTTATAACTCTGCAGGTTTGTGAATTACAGTGCCCCTGAGCTCCTTTCTTCAACTCGCTTTCTTTTGAGCTGGCCGCAACACCGCAGGATGGCTTCAGGCCCTAATCTGGTTCCGGCACGGCACGCTGAGCCTTTGGTTAATTCCTCTTCCTGGTGGGAAATGAGAGTTAAATTTGCCCGTCCAGACACCTCCAGCTAGTCTCTCATTGGTTCTCGCTATTCCTGTTCATCTTCCGCAGAAATTGCAAACTGGGCCAAACAGGAGGTTAAAGGGACTGACTCTCCAAGTCGGGAGGGTGTTAGTAAAGCGTCTGGAATGTTGCACCCGAGTACCAGGGTACGAAAACTGAGACATATTTGAACACGTCTCCCGATCACATGGTTGATCATACTCTAGGTTCCACATGCATGTTTTAGCTGAAGGAAGAATACCTTAAACCTGGGTAGTTGAAATCCGTGGAATGGGTACCATGCAATATGACTTCAAAGGGTTTTCATTTGCTCACCGAACCTCTCCAATCCTATCACTGCTGCATTTATGCCCCTGTACACATGCTTGATTCTCTTTCGGAGACATAGCAATCCATAGGTTTTAAGATACTTACTAGTCAGGTACATTCTTAGGCGTTTAATATGCGGTGTTGAGTCCATTTCCTTGAGCAAGGAGTAGCTCTTGTCTATTCCATATTTGGCTTAAGGAACTTTATCTGTGCTCATTTCAATCTCTGGTTTTATGCAGCACCCCAACTCACCTTTACCCTTAAGCAAGCATAAGTTGGTTTTCTAAATTTGAGACCCTGTTCTGTTCTGTAATTCAGTTCCTGTGTAGCCAAGTTTACATTCCGTGTATTACTGATATCTTATGATGTTTCTTTTTCTGTGTGACTTATTTCAGTTAGAATCATCATACCTGAATCCACTCATTGTGCTGCTAAGGGCCTGATGACATAGATTTCATTGCTGAGTGATATTGCTTTGTAAGTAAATACCACAACTTCTTTATCCATTTTTCACTTTCTGCGATGTTGAACTTGTACTGTAAACGAGGTTCTTGTAAACAGAGGCGTCCCAAACTTTGGGGTGGCTGTGTCTTTTTGATTTTAATTTCCCTAAGCTATAGGACCATAAGTGGAAGTGCCCTAGGCTCTGTTGCTTTGTTTTTTAGATGTTTCAGGAAACACCATACACTTCTCCCGAGTGTCTGTTGGCAATTTACATCCCGCCCATCAGCATAACAAGGCTCCCAGTTCTCCATGGCCTGTCCTGCCTTTCTGGATTTTACACTTTTTTCAGATGGCCCTTTTGACCGGGGGGAAGTGAGACTTCATTGTAGTGCAGATTTCCTCTGCAAGCTTGCTTGGTTGGCCAAAAAGGGCGTATGGGTTTTTCCTGAATATATTCAGGAAAAAACGCATACGCCCTTTTTGGCCAAGTGCATCATTGTGGACGTTCTGCCTCTTTTCCTATGCTTTCAATGCAATTCCAGTCTACCTCCTGAAATCGGTTTCCTGCAATTCTGCCCCGCTTTCAAGTCCTCTTGGCAGCCTTACTTCAGTATATTTTTGGACGATAGCTGTCATTTATAACTCTGCAGGTTTGTGAATTACAGTGCCCCTGAGCTCCTTTCTTCAACTCGCTTTCTTTTGAGCTGGCCGCAACACCGCAGGATGGCTTCAGGCCCTAATCTGGTTCCGGCACGGCACGCTGAGCCTTTGGTTAATTCCTCTTCCTGGTGGGAAATGAGAGTTAAATTTGCCCGTCCAGACACCTCCAGCTAGTCTCTCATTGGTTCTCGCTATTCCTGTTCATCTTCCGCAGAAATTGCAAACTGGGCCAAACAGGAGGTTAAAGGGACTGACTCTCCAAGTCGGGAGGGTGTTAGTAAAGCGTCTGGAATGTTGCACCCGAGTACCAGGGTACGAAAACTGAGACATATTTGAACACGTCTCCCGATCACATGGTTGATCATACTCTAGGTTCCACATGCATGTTTTAGCTGAAGGAAGAATACCTTAAACCTGGGTAGTTGAAACCCGTGGAATGGGTACCATGCAATATGACTTCAAAGGGTCTTCATTTGCTCACCGAACCTCTCCAATCCTATCACTGCTGCGTTTATGCCCCTGTACACATGCTTGATTCTCTTTCGGAGACATAGCAATCCATAGGTTTTAAGATACTTACTAGTCAGGTACATTCTTAGGCATTTAATATGCGGTGTTGAGTCCATTTCGTTGAGCAAGGAGTAGCTCTTGTCTATTCCATATTTGGCTTAAGGAACTTTATCTGTGTTCATTTCAATCTCTGGTTTTATGCAGCACCCCAACTCACCTTTACCCTTAAGCAAGCATAAGTTGGTTTTCTAAATTTGAGACCCTGTTCTGTTCTGTAATTCAGTTCCTGTGTAGCCAAGTTTACATTCCGTGTATTACTGATATCTTATGATGTTTCTTTTTCTGTGTGACTTATTTCAGTTAGAATCATCATACCTGAATCCACTCATTGTGCTGCTAAGGGCCTGATGACATAGATTTCATTGCTGAGTGATATTGCTTTGTAAGTAAATACCACAACTTCTTTATCCATTTTTCACTTTCTGCGATGTTGAACTTGTACTGTAAACGAGGTTCTTGTAAACAGAGGCGTCCCAAACTTTGAGGTGGCTGTGTCTTTTTGATTTTAATTTCCCTAAGCTATAGGACCATAAGTGGAAGTGCCCTAGGCTCTGTTGCTTTGTTTTTTAGATGTTTCAGGAAACACCATACACTTCTCCCGAGTGTCTGTTGGCAATTTACATCCCGCCCATCAGCATAACAAGGCTCCCAGTTCTCCATGGCCTGTCCTGCCTTTCTGGATTTTACACTTTTTTCAGATGGCCCTTTTGACCGGGGGGAAGTGAGACTTCATTGTAGTGCAGATTTCCTTTGCAAGCTTGCTTGGTTGGCCAAAAAGGGCGTATGCGTTTTTTCCTGAATATATTCAGGAAAAAACGCATACGCCCTTTTTGGCCAAGTGCATCATTGTGGACGTTCTGCCTCTTTTCCTATGCTTTCAATGCAATTCCAGTCTACCTCCTGAAATCGGTTTCCTGCAATTCTGCCCCGCTTTCAAGTCCTCTTGGCAGCCTTACTTCAGTATATTTTTGGACGATAGCTGTCATTTATAACTCTGCAGGTTTGTGAATTACAGTGCCCCTGAGCTCCTTTCTTCAACTCGCTTTCTTTTGAGCTGGCCGCAACACCGCAGGATGGCTTCAGGCCCTAATCTGGTTCCGGCACGGCACGCTGAGCCTTTGGTTAATTCCTCTTCCTGGTGGGAAATGAGAGTTAAATTTGCCCGTCCAGACACCTCCAGCTAGTCTCTCATTGGTTCTCGCTATTCCTGTTCATCTTCCGCAGAAATTGCAAACTGGGCCAAACAGGAGGTTAAAGGGACTGACTCTCCAAGTCGGGAGGGTGTTAGTAAAGCGTCTGGAATGTTGCACCCGAGTACCAGGGTACGAAAACTGAGACATATTTGAACACGTCTCCCGATCACATGGTTGATCATACTCTAGGTTCCACATGCATGTTTTAGCTGAAGGAACAATACCTTAAACCTGGGTAGTTGAAACCCGTGGAATGGGTACCATGCAATATGACTTCAAAGGGTCTTCATTTGCTCACCGAACCTCTCCAATCCTATCACTGCTGCGTTTATGCCCCTGTACACATGCTTGATTCTCTTTCGGAGACATAGCAATCCATAGGTTTTAAGATACTTACTAGTCAGGTACATTCTTAGGCATTTAATATGCGGTGTTGAGTCCATTTCGTTGAGCAAGAGGTAGCTCTTGTCTATTCCATATTTGGCTTAAGGAACTTTATCTGTGCTCATTTCAATCTCTGGTTTTATGCAGCACCCCAACTCACCTTTACCCTTAAGAAAGCATAAGTTGGTTTTCTAAATTTGAGACCCTGTTCTGTTCTGTAATTCAGTTCCTGTGTAGCCAAGTTTACATTCCGTGTATTACTGATATCTTATGATGTTTCTTTTTCTGTGTGACTTATTTCAGTTAGAATCATCATACCTGAATCCACTCATTGTGCTGCTAAGGGCCTGATGACATAGATTTCATTGCTGAGTGATATTGCTTTGTAAGTAAATACCACAACTTCTTTATCCATTTTTCACTTTCTGCGATGTTGAACTTGTACTGTAAACAAGGTTCTTGTAAACAGAGGCGTCCCAAACTTTGGGGTGGCTGTGTCTTTTTGATTTTAATTTCCCTAAGCTATAGGACCATAAGTGGAAGTGCCCTAGGCTCTGTTGCTTTGTTTTTTAGATGTTTCAGGAAACACCATACACTTCTCCCGAGTGTCTGTTGGCAATTTACATCCCGCCCATCAGCATAACAAGGCTCCCAGTTCTCCATGACCTGTCCTGCCTTTCTGGATTTTACACTTTTTTCAGATGGCCCTTTTGACCGGGGGGAAGTGAGACTTCATTGTAGTGCAGATTTCCTTTGCAAGCTTGCTTGGTTGGCCAAAAAGGGCGTATGCGTTTTTTCCTGAATATATTCAGGAAAAAACGCATACGCCCTTTTTGGTCAAGTGCATCATTGTGGACGTTCTGCCTCTTTTCCTATGCTTTCAATGCAATTCCAGTCTACCTCCTGAAATCGGTTTCCTGCAATTCTGCCCCGCTTTCAAGTCCTCTTGGAAACCTTACTTCAGTATATTTTTGGACGATAGCTGTCATTTATAACTCTGCAGGTTTGTGAATTACAGTGCCCCTGAGCTCCTTTCTTCAACTCGCTTTCTTGTGAGCTGGCTGCAACACCGCAGGATGGCTTCAGGCCCTAATCTGGTTCCGGCACGGCACGCTGAGCCTTTGGTTAATTCCTCTTCCTGGTGGGAAATGAGAGTTAAATTTGCCCGTCCAGACACCTCCAGCTAGTCTCTCATTGGTTCTCGCTATTCCTGTTCATCTTCCACAGAAATTGCAAACTGGGCCAAACAGGAGGTTAAAGGGACTGACTCTCCAAGTCAGGATGGTGTTAGTAAAGCGTCTGGAATGTTGCACCCGAGTACCAGGGTACGAAAACTGAGTCATATTTGAACACGTCTCCCGATCACATGGTTGATCATACTCTAGGTTCCACATGCATGTTTTAGCTGAAGGAACAATACCTTAAACCTGGGTAGTTGAAACCCGTGGAATGGGTACCATGCAATATGACTTCAAAGGGTCTTCATTTGCTCACCGAACCTCTCCAATCCTATCACTGCTGCGTTTATGCCCCTGTACACATGCTTGATTCTCTTTCGGAGACATAGCAATCCATAGGTTTTAAGATACTTACTAGTCAGGTACATTCTTAGGCATTTAATATGCGGTGTTGAGTCCATTTCGTTGAGCAAGAGGTAGCTCTTGTCTATTCCATATTTGGCTTAAGGAACTTTATCTGTGCTCATTTCAATCTCTGGTTTTATGCAGCACCCCAACTCACCTTTACCCTTAAGAAACCATAAGTTGGTTTTCTAAATTTGAGACCCTGTTCTGTTCTGTAATTCAGTTCCTGTGTAGCCAAGTTTACATTCCGTGTATTACTGATATCTTATGATGTTTCTTTTTCTGTGTGACTTATTTCAGTTAGAATCATCATACCTGAATCCACTCATTGTGCTGCTAAGGGCCTGATGACATAGATTTCATTGCTGAGTGATATTGCTTTGTAAGTAAATACCACAACTTCTTTATCCATTTTTCACTTTCTGCGATGTTGAACTTGTACTGTAAACAAGGTTCTTGTAAACAGAGGCGTCCCAAACTTTGGGGTGGCTGTGTCTTTTTGATTTTAATTTCCCTAAGCTATAGGACCATAAGTGGAAGTGCCCTAGGCTCTGTTGCTTTGTTTTTTAGATGTTTCAGGAAACACCATACACTTCTCCCGAGTGTCTGTTGGCAATTTACATCCCGCCCATCAGCATAACAAGGCTCCCAGTTCTCCATGACCTGTCCTGCCTTTCTGGATTTTACACTTTTTTCAGATGGCCCTTTTGACCGGGGGGAAGTGAGACTTCATTGTAGTGCAGATTTCCTTTGCAAGCTTGCTTGGTTGGCCAAAAAGGGCGTATGCGTTTTTTCCTGAATATATTCAGGAAAAAACGCATACGCCCTTTTTGGTCAAGTGCATCATTGTGGACGTTCTGCCTCTTTTCCTATGCTTTCAATGCAATTCCAGTCTACCTCCTGAAATCGGTTTCCTGCAATTCTGCCCCGCTTTCAAGTCCTCTTGGAAACCTTACTTCAGTATATTTTTGGACGATAGCTGTCATTTATAACTCTGCAGGTTTGTGAATTACAGTGCCCCTGAGCTCCTTTCTTCAACTCGCTTTCTTGTGAGCTGGCTGCAACACCGCAGGATGGCTTCAGGCCCTAATCTGGTTCCGGCACGGCACGCTGAGCCTTTGGTTAATTCCTCTTCCTGGTGGGAAATGAGAGTTAAATTTGCCCGTCCAGACACCTCCAGCTAGTCTCTCATTGGTTCTCGCTATTCCTGTTCATCTTCCACAGAAATTGCAAACTGGGCCAAACAGGAGGTTAAAGGGACTGACTCTCCAAGTCAGGATGGTGTTAGTAAAGCGTCTGGAATGTTGCACCCGAGTACCAGGGTACGAAAACTGAGTCATATTTGAACACGTCTCCCGATCACATGGTTGATCATACTCTGTGTTCCACATGCATGTTTTAGCTGAAGGAAGAATACCTTAAAACTGGGTAGTTGAAACCCGTGGAATGGGTACCATGCAGTATGACTTCAAAGGGTCTTCATTTGCTCACCGAACCTCTCCAATCCTATCACTGCTGCGTTTATGCCCCTGTACACATGCTTGATTCTCTTTCGGAGACATAGCAATCCATAGGTTTTAAGATACTTACTAGTCAGGTACATTCTTAGGCATTTAATATGCGGTGTTGAGTCCATTTCGTTGAGCAAGGAGTAGCTCTTGTCTATTCCATATTTGGCTTAAGGAACTTTATCTGTGCTCATTTCAATCTCTGGTTTTATGCAGCACCCCAACTCACCTTTACCCTTAAGCAAGCATAAGTTGGTTTTCTAAATTTGAGACCCTGTTCTGTTCTGTAATTCAGTTCCTGTGTAGCCAAGTTTACATTCCATGTATTACTGATATCTTATGATGTTTCTTTTTCTGTGTGACTTATTTCAGTTAGAATCATCATACCTGAATCCACTCATTGTGCTGCTAAGGGCCTGATGACATAGATTTCATTGCTGAGTGATATTGCTTTGTAAGTAAATACCACAACTTCTTTATCCATTTTTCACTTTCTGCGATGTTGAACTTGTACTATAAACGAGGTTCTTGTAAACAGAGGCGTCCCAAACTTTGAGGTGGCTGTGTCTTTTTGATTTTAATTTCCCTAAGCTATAGGACCATAAGTGGAAGTGTCCTAGGCTCTGTTGCTTTGTTTTTTAGATGTTTCAGGAAACACCATACACTTCTCCCGAGTGTCTGTTGGCAATTTACATCCCGCCCATCAGCATAACAAGGCTCCCAGTTCTCCATGGCCTGTCCTGCCTTTCTGGATTTTACACTTTTTTCAGATGGCCCTTTTGACCGGGGGGAAGTGAGACTTCATTGTAGTGCAGATTTCCTTTGCAAGCTTGCTTGGTTGGCCAAAAAGGGCGTATGCGTTTTTTCCTGAATATATTCAGGAAAAAACGCATACGCCCTTTTTGGCCAAGTGCATCATTGTGGACGTTCTGCCTCTTTTCCTATGCTTTCAATGCAATTCCAGTCTACCTCCTGAAATCGGTTTCCTGCAATTCTGCCCCGCTTTCAAGTCCTCTTGGCAGCCTTACTTCAGTATATTTTTGGACGATAGCTGTCATTTATAACTCTGCAGGTTTGTGAATTACAGTGCCCCTGAGCTCCTTTCTTCAACTCGCTTTCTTTTGAGCTGGCCGCAACACCGCAGGATGGCTTCAGGCCCTAATCTGGTTCCGGCACGGCACGCTGAGCCTTTGGTTAATTCCTCTTCCTGGTGGGAAATGAGAGTTAAATTTGCCCGTCCAGACACCTCCAGCTAGTCTCTCATTGGTTCTCGCTATTCCTGTTCATCTTCCGCAGAAATTGCAAACTGGGCCAAACAGGAGGTTAAAGGGACTGACTCTCCAAGTCGGGAGGGTGTTAGTAAAGCGTCTGGAATGTTGCACCCGAGTACCAGGGTACGAAAACTGAGACATATTTGAACACATCTCCCGATCACATGGTTGATCATACTCTAGGTTCCACATGCATGTTTTAGCTGAAGGAAGAATACCTTAAACCTGGGTAGTTGAAACCCGTGGAATGGGTACCATGCAATATGACTTCAAAGGGTCTTCATTTGCTCACCGAACCTCTCCAATCCTATCACTGCTGCGTTTATGCCCCTGTACACATGCTTGATTCTCTTTCAGAGACATAGCAATCCATAGGTTTTAAGATACTTACTAGTCAGGTACATTCTTAGGCATTTAATATGCGGTGTTGAGTCCATTTCGTTGAGCAAGAGGTAGCTCTTGTCTATTCCATATTTGGCTTAAGGAACTTTATCTGTGCTCATTTCAATCTCTGGTTTTATGCAGCACCCCAACTCACCTTTACCCTTAAGAAAACATAAGTTGGTTTTCTAAATTTGAGACCCTGTTCTGTTCTGTAATTCAGTTCCTGTGTAGCCAAGTTTACATTCCGTGTATTACTGATATCTTATGATGTTTCTTTTTCTGTGTGACTTATTTCAGTTAGAATCATCATACCTGAATCCACTCATTGTGCTGCTAAGGGCCTGATGACATAGATTTCATTGCTGAGTGATATTGCTTTGTAAGTAAATACCACAACTTCTTTATCCATTTTTCACTTTCTGCGATGTTGAACTTGTACTGTAAACGAGGTTCTTGTAAGCAGAGGCGTCCCAAACTTTGGGGTGGCTGTGTCTTTTTGATTTTAATTTCCCTAAGCTATAGGACCATAAGTGGAAGTGCCCTAGGCTCTGTTGCTTTGTTTTTTAGATGTTTCAGGAAACACCATACACTTCTCCCGAGTGTCTGTTGGCAATTTACATCCCGCCCATCAGCATAACAAGGCTCCCAGTTCTCCATGGCCTGTCCTGCCTTTCTGGATTTTACACTTTTTTCAGATGGCCCTTTTGACCGGGGGGAAGTGAGACTTCATTGTAGTGCAGATTTCCTTTGCAAGCTTGCTTGGTTGGCCAAAAAGGGCGTATGCGTTTTTTCCTGAATATATTCAGGAAAAAACGCATACGCCCTTTTTGGCCAAGTGCATCATTGTGGACGTTCTGCCTCTTTTCCTATGCTTTCAATGCAATTCCAGTCTACCTCCTGAAATCGGTTTCCTGCAATTCTGCCCCGCTTTCAAGTCCTCTTGGCAGCCTTACTTCAGTATATTTTTGGACGATAGCTGTCATTTATAACTCTGCAGGTTTGTGAATTACAGTGCCCCTGAGCTCCTTTCTTCAACTCGCTTTCTTGTGAGCTGGCCGCAACACCGCAGGATGGCTTCAGGCCCTAATCTGGTTCCGGCACGGCACGCTGAGCCTTTGGTTAATTCCTCTTCCTGGTGGGAAATGAGAGTTAAATTTGCCCGTCCAGACACCTCCAGCTAGTCTCTCATTGGTTCTCGCTATTCCTGTTCATCTTCCGCAGAAATTGCAAACTGGGCCAAACAGGAGGTTAAAGGGACTGACTCTCCAAGTCGGGAGGGTGTTAGTAAAGCGTCTGGAATGTTGCACCCGAGTACCAGGGTACGAAAACTGAGACATATTTGAACACGTCTCCCGATCACATGGTTGATCATACTCTAGGTTCCACATGCATGTTTTAGCTGAAGGAAGAATACCTTAAACCTGGGTAGTTGAAACCCGTGGAATGGGTACCATGCAATATGACTTCAAAGGGTCTTCATTTGCTCACCGAACCTCTCCAATCCTATCACTGCTGCGTTTATGCCCCTGTACACATGCTTGATTCTCTTTCAGAGACATAGCAATCCATAGGTTTTAAGATACTTACTAGTCAGGTACATTCTTAGGCGTTTAATATGCGGTGTTGAGTCCATTTCATTGAGCAAGGAGTAGCTCTTGTCTATTCCATATTTGGCTTAAGGAACTTTATCTGTGCTCATTTCAATCTCTGGTTTTATGCAGCACCCCAACTCACCTTTCCCCTTAAGCAAGCATAAGTTGGTTTTCTAAATTTGAGACCCTGTTCTGTTCTGTAATTCAGTTCCTGTGTAGCCAAGTTTACATTCCGTGTATTACTGATATCTTATGATGTTTCTTTTTCTGTGTGACTTATTTCAGTTAGAATCATCATACCTGAATCCACTCATTGTGCGGCTAAGGGCCTGATGACATAGATTTCATTGCTGAGTGATATTGCTTTGTAAGTAAATACCACAACTTCTTTATCCATTTTTCACTTTCTGCGATGTTGAACTTGTACTGTAAATGAGGTTCTTGTAAACAGAGGCGTCCCAAACTTTGGGGTGGCTGTGTCTTTTTGATTTTAATTTCCCTAAGCTATAGGACCATAAGTGGAAGTGCCCTAGGCTCTGTTGCTTTGTTTTTTAGATGTTTCAGGAAACACCATACACTTCTCCCGAGTGTCTGTTGGCAATTTACATCCCGCCCATCAGCATAACAAGGCTCCCAGTTCTCCATGGCCTGTCCTGCCTTTCTGGATTTTACACTTTTTTCAGATGGCCCTTTTGACCGGGGGGAAGTGAGACTTCATTGTAGTGCAGATTTCCTCTGCAAGCTTGCTTGGTTGGCCAAAAAGGGCGTATGCGTTTTTTCCTGAATATATTCAGGAAAAAACGCATACGCCCTTTTTGGCCAAGTGCATCATTGTGGACGTTCTGCCTCTTTTCCTATGCTTTCAATGCAATTCCAGTCTACCTCCTGAAATCGGTTTCCTGCAATTCTGCCCCGCTTTCAAGTCCTCTTGGCAGCCTTACTTCAGTATATTTTTGGACGATAGCTGTCATTTATAACTCTGCAGGTTTGTGAATTACAGTGCCCCTGAGCTCCTTTCTTCAACTCGCTTTCTTTTGAGCTGGCCGCAACACCGCAGGATGGCTTCAGGCCCTAATCTGGTTCCGGCACGGCACGCTGAGCCTTTGGTTAATTCCTCTTCCTGGTGGGAAATGAGAGTTAAATTTGCCCGTCCAGACACCTCCAGCTAGTCTCTCATTGGTTCTCGCTATTCCTGTTCATCTTCCGCAGAAATTGCAAACTGGGCCAAACAGGAGGTTAAAGGGACTGACTCTCCAAGTCGGGAGGGTGTTAGTAAAGCGTCTGGAATGTTGCACCCGAGTACCAGGGTACGAAAACTGAGACATATTTGAACACGTCTCCCGATCACATGGTTGATCATACTCTAGGTTCCACATGCATGTTTTAGCTGAAGGAAGAATACCTTAAACCTGGGTAGTTGAAACCCGTGGAATGGGTACCATGCAATATGACTTCAAAGGGTCTTCATTTGCTCACCGAACCTCTCCAATCCTATCACTGCTGCATTTATGCCCCTGTACACATGCTTGATTCTCTTTCGGAGACATAGCAATCCATAGGTTTTAAGATACTTACTAGTCAGGTACATTCTTAGGCGTTTAATATGCGGTGTTGAGTCCATTTCGTTGGGCAAGGAGTAGCTCTTGTCTATTCCATATTTGGCTTAAGGAACTTTATCTGTGTTCATTTCAATCTCTGGTTTTATGCAGCACCCCAACTCACCTTTACCCTTAAGCAAGCATAAGTTGGTTTTCTAAATTTGAGACCCTGTTCTGTTCTGTAATTCAGTTCCTGTGTAGCCAAGTTTACATTCCGTGTATTACTGATATCTTATGATGTTTCTTTTTCTGTGTGACTTATTTCAGTTAGAATCATCATACCTGAATCCACTCATTGTGCTGCTAAGGGCCTGATGACATAGATTTCATTGCTGAGTGATATTGCTTTGTAAGTAAATACCACAACTTCTTTATCCATTTTTCACTTTCTGCGATGTTGAACTTGTACTGTAAACAAGGTTCTTGTAAACAGAGGCGTCCCAAACTTTGGGGTGGCTGTGTCTTTTTGATTTTAATTTCCCTAAGCTATAGGACCATAAGTGGAAGTGCCCTAGGCTCTGTTGCTTTGTTTTTTAGATGTTTCAGGAAACACCATACACTTCTCCCGAGTGTCTGTTGGCAATTTACATCCCGCCCATCAGCATAACAAGGCTCCCAGTTCTCCATGGCCTGTCCTGCCTTTCTGGATTTTACACTTTTTTCAGATGGCCCTTTTGACCGGGGGGAAGTGAGACTTCATTGTAGTGCAGATTTCCTTTGCAAGTTTGCTTGGTTGGCCAAAAAGGGCGTATGCGTTTTTTCCTGAATATATTCAGGAAAAAACGCATACGCCCTTTTTGGCCAAGTGCATCATTGTGGACGTTCTGCCTCTTTTCCTATGCTTTCAATGCAATTCCAGTCTACCTCCTGAAATCAGTTTCCTGCAATTCTGCCCCGCTTTCAAGTCCTCTTGGCAGCCTTACTTCAGTATATTTTTGGACGATAGCTGTCATTTATAACTCTGCAGGTTTGTGAATTACAGTGCCCCTGAGCTCCTTTCTTCAACTCGCTTTTTTGTGACCTGGCCGCAACACCGCAGGATGGCTTCAGGCCCTAATCTGGTTCCGGCACGGCACGCTGAGCCTTTGGTTAATTCCTCTTCCTGGTGGGAAATGAGAGTTAAATTTGCCCGTCCAGACACCTCCAGCTAGTCTCTCATTGGTTCTCGCTATTCCTGTTCATCTTCAGCAGAAATTTCAAACTGGGCCAAACAGGAGGTTAAAGGGACTGACTCTCCAAGTCGGGAGGGTGTTAGTAAAGCGTCTGGAATGTTGCACCCGAGTACCAGGGTATGAAAACTGAGACATATTTGAACACGTCTCCCGATCACATGGTTGATCATACTCTAGGTTCCACATGCATGTTTTAGCTGAAGGGAGAATACCTTAAACCTGGGTAGTTGAAACCTGTGGAATGGGTACCATGCAATATGACTTCAAAGGGTCTTCATTTGCTCACCGAACCTCTCCAATCCTATCACTGCTGCATTTATGGCCCTGTACACACGCTTGATTCTCTTTCGGAGACATAGCAATCCCTAGGTTTTAAGATACTTACTAGTCAGGTACATTCTTAGGCGTTTAATATGGGGTGTTGTGTCCATTTCGTTGAGCAAGGAGTAGCTCTTGTCTATTCCATATTTGGCTTAAGGAACTTTATCTGTGCTCATTTCAATCTCTGGTTTTATGCAGCACCCCAACTCACCTTTCCCCTTAAGCAAGCATAAGTTGGTTTTCTAAATTTGAGACCCTGTTCTGTTTTGGAATTCAGTTCCTGTGTAGCCAAGTTTACATTCCGTGTATTAGTGATATCTTATGATGTTTCTTTTTCTGTGTGACTTATATCAGTTAGAATCATCATACCTGAATCCATTCATTGTGCTGCTAAGGGCCTGATGACATATATTTCATTGCTGAGTGATACTGCATTGTACGTAAGTACCACAAGTTCTTTATCCATTTTTCACTTTCTGTGATATTGAACTTGTACGGTAAACGAGGTTCTTGTAAACAGAGGCGTCCCAAACTTTGGGGTGGCTGTGTCTTTTTGATTTTAATTTCCCTAAGCTATAGGACCATAAGTGGAAGTGCCCTAGGCTCTGTTGCTTTGTTTTTTAGATGTTTCAGGAAACACCATACACTTCTCCCGAGTGTCTGTTGGCAATTTACATCCCGCCCATCAGCATAACAAGGCTCCCAGTTCTCCATGGTCTGTCCTGCCTTTCTGGATTTTACACTTTTTTCAGATGGCCCTTTTGACCGGGGGGAAGTGAGACTTCATTGTAGTGCAGATTTCCTTTGCAAGCTTGCTTGGTTGGCCAAAAAAGGCGTATGCGTTTTTTCCTGAATATATTCAGGAAAAAACGCATACGCCCTTTTTGGCCAAGTGCATCATTGTGGACGTTCTGCCTCTTTTCCTATGCTTTCAATGCAATTCCAGTCTACCTCCTGAAATCGGTTTCCTGCAATTCTGCCCCGCTTTCAAGTCCTCTTGGCAGCCTTACTTCAGTATATTTTTGGACGATAGCTGTCATTTATAAGTCTGCAGGTTTGTGAATTACAGTGCCCCTGAGCTCCTTTCTTCAACTCGCTTTCTTTTGAGCTGGCCGCAACACCGCAGGATGGCTTCAGGCCCTAATCTGGTTCCGGCACGGCACACTGAGCCTTTGGTTAATTCCTCTTCCTGGTGGGAAATGAGAGTTAAATTTGCCCGTCCAGACACCTCCAGCTAGTCTCTCATTGGTTCTCGCTATTCCTGTTCATCTTCCGCAGAAATTGCAAACTGGGCCAAACAGGAGGTTAAAGGGACTGACTCTCCAAGTCGGGAGAGTGTTAGTAAAGCGTCTGGAATGTTGCACCCGAGTACCAGGGTACGAAAACTGAGACATATTTGAACACGTCTCCCGATCACATGGTTGATCATACTCTAGGTTCCACATGCATGTTTTAGCTGAAGGAAGAATACCTTAAACCTGGGTAGTTGAAACCCGTGGAATGGGTACCATGCAATATGACTTCAAAGGGTCTTCATTTGCTCACCGAACCTCTCCAATCCTATCACTGCTGCGTTTATGCCCCTGTAAACATGCTTGATTCTCTTTCAGAGACATAGCAATCCATAGGTTTTAAGATACTTACTAGTCAGGTACATTCTTAGGCGTTTAATATGCGGTGTTGAGTCCATTTCGTTGAGCAAGGAGTAGCTCTTGTCTATTCCATATTTGGCTTAAGGAACTTTATCTGTGCTCATTTCAATCTCTGGTTTTATGCAGCACCCCAACTCACCTTTACCCTTAAGCAAGCATAAGTTGGTTTTCTAAATTTGAGACCCTGTTCTGTTCTATAATTCAGTTCCTGTGTAGCCAAGTTTACATTCCGTGTATTACTGATCTCTTATGATGTTTCTTTTTCTGTGTGACTTATTTCAGTTAGAATCATCATACCTGAATCCACTCATTGTGCTGCTAAGGGCCTGATGACATAGATTTCATTGCTGAGTGATATTGCTTTGTAAGTAAATACCACAACTTCTTTATCCATTTTTCACTTTCTGCGATGTTGAACTTGTACTGTAAACGAGGTTCTTGTAAACAGAGGCGTCCCAATGTTTGGGGTGGCTGTGTCTTTTTGATTTTAATTTCCCTAAGCTATAGGACCATAAGTGGAAGTGCCCTAGGCTCTGTTGCTTTGTTTTTTAGATGTTTCAGGAAACACCATACACTTCTCCCGAGTGTCTGTTGGCAATTTACATCCCGCCCATCAGCATAACAAGGCTCCCAGTTCTCCATGGCCTGTCCTGCCTTTCTGGATTTTACACTTTTTTCAGATGGCCCTTTTGACCGGGGGGAAGTGAGACTTCATTGTAGTGCAGATTTCCTTTGCAAGCTTGCTTGGTTGGCCAAAAAGGGCGTATGCGTTTTTTCCTGAATATATTCAGGAAAAAACGCATACGCCCTTTTTGGCCAAGTGCATCATTGTGGACGTTCTGCCTCTTTTCCTATGCTTTCAATGCAATTCCAGTCTACCTCCTGAAATCGGTTTCCTGCAATTCTGCCCCGCTTTCAAGTCCTCTTGGCAGCCTTACTTCAGTATATTTTTGGACGATAGCTGTCATTTATAACTCTGCAGGTTTGTGAATTACTGTGCCCCGGAGCTCCTTTCTTCAACTCACTTTCTTTTGAGCTGGCCGCAACACCGCAGGATGGCTTCAGGCCCTAATCTGGTTCCGGCACGGCATGCTGAGCCTTTGGTTATTTCCTCTTCCTCGTGGGAAATGAGAGTTAAATTTGCCCGTCCAGACACCTCCAGCTAGTCTCTCATTGGTTCTCCCTATTTCTGTTCATCTTCCGCAGAAATTGCAAACTGGGCCAAACAGGAGCTTAAAGGTGCTGACTCTCCAAGTGCGGAGAGTGTTAGTAAAGCGTCTGGAATGTTGCACCCGAGTACCAGGGTACGAAAACTGAGACATATTTGAACACGTCTCCCGATCACATGGTTGATCATACTCTGTGTTCCACATGCATGTTTTAGCTGAAGGAAGAATACCTTAAACCTGGGTAGTTGAAACCCGTGGAATGGGTACCATGCAATATGACTTCAAAGGGTCTTCATTTGCTCACCGAACCTCTCCAATCCTATCACTGCTGCGTTTATGCCCCTGTACACACGCTTGATTCTCTTTCGGAGACATAGCAATCCCTAGGTTTTAAGATACTTACTAGTCAGGTACATTCTTAGGCGTTTAATATGGGGTGTTGAGTCCATTTCGTTGAGCAAGGAGTAGCTCTTGTCTATTCCATATTTGGCTTAAGGAACTTTATCTGTGCTCATTTCAATCTCTGGTTTTATGCAGCACCCCAACTCACCTTTCCCCTTAAGCAAGCATAAGTTGGTTTTCTAAATTTGAGACCCTGTTCTGTTTTGGAATTCAGTTCCTGTGTAGCCAAGTTTACATTCCGTGTATTAGTGATATCTTATGATGTTTCTTTTTCTGTGTGACTTATTTCAGTTAGAATCATCGTACCTGAATCCACTCATTATGCTGCTACGGGCCTGATGACATAGATTTCATTGCTGAGTGATACTGCTTTGCACGTAAGTACCACAAGTTCTTTATCCATTTTTCACTTTCTGTGATATTGAACTTGTACGGTAAACGAGGTTCTTGTAAACAGATGCGTCCCAAACTTTGGGGTGGCTGTGTCTTTTTGATTTTAATTTCCCTAAGCTATAGGACCATAAGTGGAAGTGCCCTAGGCTCTGTTGCTTTGTGTTTTAGATGTTTCAGGAAACACCATACACTTCTCCCGAGTGTCTGTTGGCAATTTACATCCCGCCCATCAGCATAACAAGGCTCCCAGTTCTCCATGGCCTGTCCTGCCTTTCTGGATTTTACACTTTTTTCAGATGGCCCTTTTGACCGGGGGGAAGTGAGACTTCATTGTAGTGCAGATTTCCTTTGCAAGCTTGCTTGGTTGGCCAAAAAGTGCGTATGCGTTTTTTCCTGAATATATTCAGGAAAAAACGCATACGCCCTTTATGGCCAAGTGCATCATTGTGGACGTTCTGCCTCTTTTCCTATGCTTTCAATGCAATTCCAGTCTACCTCCTGAAATCGGTTTCCTGCAATTCTGCCCTGCTTTCAAGTCCTCTTGGCAGCCTTACTTCAGTATATTTTTGGACGATAGCTGTCATTTATAACTCTGCAGGTTTGTGAATTACAGTGTCCCTGAGCTCCTTTCTTCAACTCGCTTTCTTTTGAGCTGGCCGCAACACCGCAGGATGGCTTCAGGCCCTAATCTAGTTCTGGCACGGCACGCTGAGCCTTTGGTTATTTCCTATTCCTGGTGGGAAATGAGAGTTAAATTTGCCCGTCCAGACACCTCCAGCTAGTCTCTCATTGGTTCTCGCTATTCCTGTTCATATTCCGCAGAAATTGCAAACTGGGCCAAACATTAGGTTAAAGGCGCTGACTCTCCAAGTGGGGAGAGTGTTAGTAAAGCGTCTGGAATGTTGCAGCCGAGTACCAGGGTACGAAAACTGAGACATATTTGAACACGTTTCCCGATCACATGGTTGATCATACTCTGGGTTCCACATGCATGTTTTAGCTGAAGGAGGAATACCTTAAACCTGGGTAGTTGAAACCCGTGGAATGGGTACCATGCAATATGACTTCAAAGGGTCTTCATTTGCTCACCGAACCTCTCCAATCCTATCACTGCTGCATTTATGCCCCTGTACACATGCTTGATTCTCTTTCGGAGACATAGCAATCCCTAGGTTTTAAGATACTTACTAGTCAGGTACATTCTTACGCGTTTAATATGGGGTGTTGAGTCCATTTTGTTGAGCAAGGAGTAGCTCTTGTCTATTCCATATTTGGCTTAAGGAACTTTATCTGTGCTCATTTCAATCTCTGGTTTTATGCAGCACCCCAACTCACCTTTACCCTTAAGCAAGCATAAGTTGGTTTTCTAAATTTGAGACCCTGTTCTGTTCTGTAATTCAGTTCCTGTGTAGCCAAGTTTACATTCCGTGTATTACTGATATCTTATGATGTTTCTTTTTCTGTGTGACTTATTTCAGTTAGAATCATCATACCTGAATCCACTCATTGTGCTGCTAAGGGCCTGATGACATAGATTTCATTGCTGAGTGATATTGCTTTGTAAGTAAATACCACAACTTCTTTATCCATTTTTCACTTTCTGCGATGTTGAACTTGTACTGTAAACGAGGTTCTTGTAAACAGAGGCGTCCCAAACTTTGGGGTGGCTGTGTCTTTTTGATTTTAATTTCCCTAAGCTATAGGACCATAAGTGGAAGTGCCCTAGGCTCTGTTGCTTTGTTTTTTAGATGTTTCAGGAAACACCATACACTTCTCCCGAGTGTCTGTTGGCAATTTACATCCCGCCCATCAGCATAACAAGGCTCCCAGTTCTCCATGGCCTGTCCTGCCTTTCTGGATTTTACACTTTTTTCAGATGGCCCTTTTGACCGGGGGGAAGTGAGACTTCATTGTAGTGCAGATTTCCTTTGCAAGCTTGCTTGGTTGGCCAAAAAGGGCGTATGCGTTTTTTCCTGAATATATTCAGGAAAAAATGCATACGCCCTTTTTGGCCAAGTGCATCATTGTGGACGTTCTGCCTCTTTTCCTATGCTTTCAATGCAATTCCAGTCTACCTCCTGAAATCGGTTTCCTGCAATTCTGCCCCGCTTTCAAGTCCTCTTGG
The DNA here is from genome assembly GCF_039906515.1 of Pseudorca crassidens. Taxonomy (NCBI): domain Eukaryota; kingdom Metazoa; phylum Chordata; class Mammalia; order Artiodactyla; family Delphinidae; genus Pseudorca; species Pseudorca crassidens. Next base: position 175,797,737 of record NC_090298.1, read on the forward strand.
CAGCCTTACTTCAGTATATTTTTGGACGATAGCTGTCATTTATAACTCTGCAGGTTTGTGAATTACAGTGCCCCTGAGCTCCTTTCTTCAACTCGCTTTCTTTTGAGCTGGCCGCAACACCGCAGGATGGCTTCAGGCCCTAATCTGGTTCCGGCACGGCACGCTGAGCCTTTGGTTAATTCCTCTTCCTGGTGGGAAATGAGAGTTAAATTTGCCCGTCCAGACACCTCCAGCTAGTCTCTCATTGGTTCTCGCTATTCCTGTTCATCTTCCGCAGAAATTGCAAACTGGGCCAAACAGGAGGTTAAAGGGACTGACTCTCCAAGTCGGGAGGGTGTTAGTAAAGCGTCTGGAATGTTGCACCCGAGTACCAGGGTACGAAAACTGAGACATATTTGAACACGTCTCCCGATCACATGGTTGATCAGACTCTAGGTTCCACATGCATGTTTTACCTGAAGGAAGAATACCTTAAACCTGGGTAGTTGAAACCCGTGGAATGGGTACCATGCAATATGACTTCAAAGGGTCTTCATTTGCTCACCGAACCTCTCCAATCCTATCACTGCTGCGTTTATGCCCCTGTACACATGCTTGATTCTCTTTCGGAGACATAGCAATCCATAGGTTTTAAGATACTTACTAGTCAGGTACATTCTTAGGCGTTTAATATGCGGTGTTGAGTCCATTTCTTTGAGCAAGGAGTAGCTCTTGTCTATTCCATATTTGGCTTAAGGAACTTTATCTGTGCTCATTTCAATCTCTGGTTTTATGCAGCACCCCAACTCACCTTTACCCTTAAGCAAGCATAAGTTGGTTTTCTAAATTTGAGACCCTGTTCTGTTCTGTAATTCAGTTCCTGTGTAGCCAAGTTTACATTCCGTGTATTACTGATCTCTTATGATGTTTCTTTTTCTGTGTGACTTATTTCAGTTAGAATCATCATACCTGAATCCACTCATTGTGCTGCTAAGGGCCTGATGACATAGATTTCATTGCAGAGTGATATTGCTTTGTAAGTAAATACCACAACTTCTTTATCCATTTTTCACTTTCTGCGATGTTGAACTTGTACTGTAAACGAGGTTCTTGTAAACAGAGGCGTCCCAATGTTTGGGGTGGCTGTGTCTTTTTGATTTTAATTTCCCTAAGCTATAGGACCATAAGTGGAAGTGCCCTAGGCTCTGTTGCTTTGTTTTTTAGATGTTTCAGGAAACACCATACACTTCTCCCGAGTGGCTGTTGGCAATTTACATCCCGCCCATCAGCATAACAAGGCTCCCAGTTCTCCATGGCCTGTCCTGCCTTTCTGGATTTTACACTTTTTTCAGATGGCCCTTTTGACCGGGGGGAAGTGAGACTTCATTGTAGTGCAGATTTCCTTTGCAAGCTTGCTTGGTTGGCCAAAAAGGGCGTATGCGTTTTTTCCTGAATATATTCAGGAAAAAACGCATACGCCCTTTTTGGCCAAGTGCATCATTGTGGACGTTCTGCCTCTTTTCCTATGCTTTCAATGCAATTCCAGTCTACCTCCTGAAATCGGTTTCCTGCAATTCTGCCCCGCTTTCAAGTCCTCTTGGCAGCCTTACTTCAGTATATTTTTGGACGATAGCTGTCATTTATAACTCTGCAGGTTTGTGAATTACAGTGCCCCTGAGCTCCTTTCTTCAACTCGCTTTCTTTTCAGCTGGCCGCAACACCGCAGGATGGCTTCAGGCCCTAATCTGGTTCCGGCACGGCACGCTGAGCCTTTGGTTAATTCCTCTTCCTGGTGGGAAATGAGAGTTAAATTTGCCCGTCCAGACACCTCCAGCTAGTCTCTCATTGGTTCTCGCTATTCCTGTTCATCTTCCGCAGAAATTGCAAACTGGGCCAAACAGGAGGTTAAAGGGACTGACTCTCCAAGTCGGGAGGGTGTTAGTAAAGCGTCTGGAATGTTGCACCCGAGTACCAGGGTACGAAAACTGAGACATATTTGAACACGTCTCCCGATCACATGGTTGATCAGACTCTAGGTTCCACATGCATGTTTTAGCTGAAGGAAGAATACCTTAAACCTGGGTAGTTGAAACCCGTGGAATGGGTACCATGCAATATGACTTCAAAGGGTCTTCATTTGCTCACCGAACCTCTCCAATCCTATCACTGCTGCGTTTATGCCCCTGGACACATGCTTGATTCTCTTTCGGAGACATAGCAATCCATAGGTTTTAAGATACTTACTAGTCAGGTACATTCTTAGGCATTTAATATGCGGTGTTGAGTCCATTTCGTTGAGCAAGGAGTAGCTCTTGTCTATTCCATATTTGGCTTAAGGAACTTTATCTGTGCTCATTTCAATCTCTGGTTTTATGCAGCACCCCAACTCACCTTTCCCCTTAAGCAAGCATAAGTTGGTTTTCTAAATTTGAGACCCTGTTCTGTTCTGTAATTCAGTTCCTGTGTAGCCAAGTTTACATTCCGTGTATTACTGATCTCTTATGATGTTTCTTTTTCTGTGTGACTTATTTCAGTTAGAATCATCATACCTGAATCCACTCATTGTGCTGCTAAGGGCCTGATGACATAGATTTCATTGCTGAGTGATATTGCTTTGTAAGTAAATACCACAACTTCTTTATCCATTTTTCACTTTCTGCGATGTTGAACTTGTACTGTAAACGAGGTTCTTGTAAACAGAGGCGTCCCAAACTTTGGGGTGGCTGTGTCTTTTTGATTTTAATTTCCCTAAGCTATAGGACCATAAGTGGAAGTGCCCTAGGCTCTGTTGCTTTGTTTTTTAGATGTTTCAGGAAACACCATACACTTCTCCCGAGTGTCTGTTGGCAATTTACATCCCGCCCATCAGCATAACAAGGCTCCCAGTTCTCCATGGCCTGTCCTGCCTTTCTGGATTTTACACTTTTTTCAGATGGCCCTTTTGACCGGGGGGAAGTGAGACTTCATTGTAGTGCAGATTTCCTTTGCAAGCTTGCTTGGTTGGCCAAAAAGGGCGTATGCGTTTTTTCCTGAATATATTCAGGAAAAAACGCATATGCCTTTTTGGCCAAGTGCATCATTGTGGACGTTCTGCCTCTTTTCCTATGCTTTCAATGCAATTCCAGTCTACCTCCTGAAATCAGTTTCCTGCAATTCTGCCCCGCTTTCAAGTCCTCTTGGCAGCCTTACTTCAGTATATTTTTGGACGATAGCTGTCATTTATAACTCTGCAGGTTTGTGAATTACAGTGCCCCTGAGCTCCTTTCTTCAACTCGCTTTCTTTTGAGCTGGCCGCAACACCGCAGGATGGCTTCAGGCCCTAATCTGGTTCCGGCACGGCACGCTGAGCCTTTGGTTAATTCCTCTTCCTGGTGGGAAATGAGAGTTAAATTTGCCCGTCCAGACACCTCCAGCTAGTCTCTCATTGGTTCTCGCTATTCCTGTTCATCTTCCGCAGAAATTGCAAACTGGGCCAAACAGGAGGTTAAAGGGACTGACTCTCCAAGTCGGGAGGGTGTTAGTAAAGCGTGTGGAATGTTGCACCCGAGTACCAGGGTACGAAAACTGAGACATATTTGAACACGTCTCCCGATCACATGGTTGATCAGACTCTAAGTTCCACATGCATGTTTTAGCTGAAGGAAGAATACCTTAAACCTGGGTAGTTGAAACCCGTGGAATGGGTACCATGCAATATGACTTCAAAGGGTCTTCATTTGCTCACCGAACCTCTCCAATCCTATCACTGCTGTGTTTATGCCCCTGTACACATGCTTGATTCTCTTTCGGAGACATAGCAATCCATAGGTTTTAAGATACTTACTAGTCAGGTACATTCTTAGGCGTTTAATATGCGGTGTTGAGTCCATTTCGTTGAGCAAGGAGTAGCTCTTGTCTATTCCATATTTGGCTTAAGGAACTTTATCTGTGCTCATTTCAATCTCTGGTTTTATGCAGGACCCCAACTCACCTTTACCCTTAAGCAAGCATAAGTTGGTGTTCTAAATTTGAGACCCTGTTCTGTTCTGTAATTCAGTTCCTGTGTAGCCAAGTTTACATTCCGTGTATTACTGATATCTTATGATGTTTCTTTTTCTGTGTGACTTATTTCAGTTAGAATCATCGTACCTGAATCCACTCATTATGCTGCTACGGGCCTGATGACATAGATTTCATTGCTGAGTGATACTGCATTGTACGTAAGTACCACAAGTTTTTTATCCATTTTTCACTTTCTGTGATATTGAACTTGTACGGTAAATGAGGTTCTTGTAAACAGAGGCGTCCCAAACTTTGGGGTGGCTGTGTCTTTTTGATTTTAATTTCCCTAAGCTATAGGACCATAAGTGGAAGTGCCCTAGACTCTGTTGCTTTGTTTTTTAGATGTTTCAGGAAACACCATACATTTCTCGCGAGTGGCTGTTGGCAATTTACATCCCGCCCATCAGCATAACAAGGCTCCCAGTTCTCCATGGCCTGTCCTGCCTTTCTGGATTTTACACTTTTTTCAGATGGCCCTTTTGACCGGGGGGAAGTGAGACTTCATTGTAGTGCAGATTTCCTTTGCAAGCTTGCTTGGTTGGCCAAAAAGTGCGAATGCGTTTTTTCCTGAATATATTCCGGAAAAAACGCATACGCCCTTTTCGGCCAAGTGCATCATTGTGGACGTTCTGCCTCTTTTCCTATGCTTTCAATGCAATTCCAGTCTACCTCCTGAAATCGGTTTCCTGCAATTCTGCCCCGCTTTCAAGTCTTCTTGGCAGCCTTACTTCAGTATATTTTTGGACGATAGCTGTCATTTATAACTCTGCAGGTTTGTGAATTACAGTGCCCCTGAACTCCTTTCTTCAACTCGCTTTCTTGTGACCTGGCCGCAACACCGCAGGATGGCTTCAGGCCCTAATCTGGTTCCGGCACGGCACGCTGAGCCTTTGGTTATTTCCTCTTCCTGGTGGGAAATGAGAGTTAAATTTGCCCGTCCAGACACCTCCAGCTAGTCTCTGATTGGTTCTCGCTATTCCTGTTCATCTTCCGCAGAAATTGCAAACTGGGCCAAACAGGAGGTTAAAGGCGCTGACTCTCCAAGTGGGGAGAGTGTTAGTAAAGCGTCTGGAATGTTGCACCCGAGTACCAGGGGAGGAAAACTGAGACATATATGAACACGTCTCCCGTTCACATGGTTGATCATACTCTGGGTTCCACATGCATGTTTTAGCTGAAGGAAGAATCCCTTAAACCTGGAGAGTTGAGACCCGTGTAATGGGAACCATGCAATATGACTTCAAAGGGTCTTCATTTGCTCACCGAACCTCTCCAATCCTATCACTGCTGCGTTTATGCCCCTGTACACACGCTTGATTCTCTTTTGGAGACATAGCAATCCATAGGTTTTAAGATACTTAGTAGTCAGGTACATTCTTAGGCGTTTAATATGCGGTGTTGAGTCCATTTCGTTGAGCAAGGAGTAGCTCTTGTCTATTCCATATTTGGCTTAAGGAACTTTATCTGTGCTCATTTCAATCTCTGGTTTTATGCAGCACCCCAACTCACCTTTACCCTTAAGCAAGCATAAGTAGGTTTTCTAAATTTGAGACCCTGTTCTGTTTTGGAATTCAGTTCCTGTGTAGCCAAGTTTACATTCCAAGTATTAGTGATATCTTATGATGTTTCTTTTTCTGTGTGACTTATTTCAGTTAGAATCATCGTACCTGAATCCACTCATTATGCTGCTACGGGCCTGATGACATAGATTTCATTGCTGAGTGATACTGCATTGTACGTAAGTACCACAAGATCTTTATCCATTTTTCACTTTCTGTGATATTGAACTTGTACGGTAAATGAGGTTCTTGTAAACAGAGGCGTCCCAAACTTTGGGGTGGCTGTGTCTTTTTGATTTTAATTTCCCTAAGCTATAGGACCATAAGTGGAAGTGCCCTAAACTCTGTTGCTTTGTTTTTTAGATGTTTCAGGAAACACCATACACTTCTCCCGAGTGGCTGTTGGCAATTTACATCCCGCCCATCAGCATAACAAGGCTCCCAGTTCTCCATGGCCTGTCCTGACTTTCTGGATTTTACACTTTTTTCAGATGGCCCTTTTGACCGGGGGGAAGTGAGACTTCATTGTAGTGCAGATTTCCTTTGCAAGCTTGCTTGGTTGGCCAAAAAGGGCGAATGCGTTTTTTCCTGAATATATTCCGGAAAAAACGCATACGCCCTTTTCGGCCAAGTGCATCATTGTGGACGTTCTGCCTTTTTTCCTATGCTTTCAATGCAATTCCAGTCTACCTCCTGAAATCGGTTTCCTGCAATTCTGCCCCGCTTTCAAGTCCTCTTGGCAGCCTTACTTCAGTATATTTTTGGACGATAGCTGTCATTTATAACTCTGCAGGTTTGTGAATTACAGTGCCCCTGAACTCCTTTCTTCAACTCGCTTTCTTGTGACCTGGCCGCAACACCGCAGGATGGCTTCAGGCCCTAATCTGGTTCCGGCACGGCACGCTGAGCCTTTGGTTATTTCCTCTTCCTGGTGGGAAATGAGAGTTAAATTTGCCCGTCCAGACACCTCCAGCTAGTCTCTGATTGGTTCTCGCTATTCCTGTTCATCTTCCGCAGAAATTGCAAACTGGGCCAAACAGGAGGTTAAAGGCGCTGACTCTCCAAGTGGGGAGAGTGTTAGTAAAGCGTCTGGAATGTTGCACCCGAGTACCAGGGGAGGAAAACTGAGACATATATGAACACGTCTCCCGTTCACACGGTTGATCATACTCTGGGTTCCACATGCATGTTTTAGCTGAAGGAAGAATCCCTTAAACCTGGAGAGTTGAGACCCGTGTAATGGGAACCATGCAATATGACTTCAAAGGGTCTTCATTTGCTCACCGAACCTCTCCAATCCTATCACTGCTGCGTTTATGCCCCTGTACACACGCTTGATTCTCTTTTGGAGACATAGCAATCCATAGGTTTTAAGATACTTAGTAGTCAGGTACATTCTTAGGCGTTTAATATGCGGTGTTGAGTCCATTTCTTTGAGCAAGGAGTAGCTCTTGTCTATTCCATATTTGGCTTAAGGAACTTTATCTGTGCTCATTTCAATCTCTGGTTTTATGCAGCACCCCAACTAACCTTTACCCTTAAGCAAGCATAAGTTGGTTTTCTAAATTTAAGACCCTGTTCTGTTCTGTAATTCAGTTCCTGTGTAGCCAAGTTTACATTCCGTGTATTACTGATATCTTATGATGTTTCTTTTTCTGTGTGACTTATTTCAGTTAGAATCATCGTACCTGAATCCACTCATTATGCTGCTACGGGCCTGATGACATAGATTTCATTGCTGAGTGATACTGCATTGTTCGTAAGTACCACAAGTTCTTTATCCATTTTTCACTTTCTGTGATATTGAACTTGTACGGTAAACGAGGTTCTTGTAAACAGAGGCGTCCCAAACTTTGGGGTGGCTGTGTCTTTTTGATTTTAATTTCCCTAAGCTATAGGACCATAAGTGGAAGTGCCCTAGGCTCTGTTGCTTTGTTTTTTAGATGTTTCAGGAAACACCATACACTTCTCCCGAGTGTCTGTTGGCAATTTACATCCCGCCCATCAGCATAACAAGGCTCCCAGTTCTCCATGGCCTGTCCTGCCTTTCTGGATTTTACACTTTTTTCAGATGGCCCTTTTGACCGGGGGGAAGTGAGACTTCATTGTAGTGCAGATTGCCTTTGCAAGCTTGCTTGTTTGGCCAAAAAGGGATTATGCGTTTTTTCCTGAATATATTCAGGAAAAAACACATATGCCCTTTTTGGCCAAGTGCATCATTGTGGACGTTCTGCCTCGTTTCCTATGCTTTCAATGCAATTCCAGTCTACCTCCTGAAATCGGTTTCCTGCAATTCTGCCCCGCTTTCAAGTCCTCTTGGCAGCCTTACTTCAGTATATTTTTGGACGATAGCTGTCATTTATAACTCTGCAGGTTTGTGAATTACACTGCCCCTGAGCTCCTTTCTTCAACTCGCTTTCTTGTGACCTGGCCACAACACCGCAGGATGGCTTCAGGCCCTAATCTAGTTCCGGCACGGCACGCTGAGCCTTTGGTTAATTCCTCTTCCTGGTGGGAAATGAGAGTTAAATTTGCCCGTCCAGACACCTCCAGCTAGTCTCTCATTGGTTCTCGCTATTCCTGTTCATCTTCCGCAGAAATTGCAAACTGGGCCAAACAGGAGGTTAAAGGGACTGACTCTCCAAGTCGGGAGAGTGTTAGTAAAGCGTCTGGAATGTTGCACCCGAGTACCAGGGTATGAAAACTGAGACATATTTGAACACGTCTCCCGATCACATGGTTGATCATACTCTAGGTTCCACATGAATGTTTTAGCTGAAGGAAGAATACCTTAAACCTGGGTAGTTGAAACCCATGGAATGGGTACCATGCAATATGACTTCAAAGGGTCTTCATTTGCTCACCGAACCTCTCCAATCCTATCACTGCTGCGTTTATACCTCTGTACACATGTTTGATTCTCTTTCGGAGACATAGCAATCCATAGGTTTTAAGATACTTACTAGTCTCGTACATTCTTAGGCATTTAATATGCGGTGTTGAGTCCATTTCGTTGAGCAAGGAGTAGCTCTTGTCTATTCCATATTTGGCTTAAGGAACTTTATCTGTGCTCATTTCAATCTCTGGTTTTATGCAGCACCCAAACTCACCTTTACCCTTAAGCAAGCATAAGTTGGTTTTCTAAATTTAAGACCCTGTTCTGTTCTGTAATTCAGTTCCTGTGTAGCCAAGTTTACATTCCGTGTATTACTGATATCTTATGATGTTTCTTTTTCTGTGTGACTTATTTCAGTTAGAATCATCGTACCTGAATCCACTCATTATGCTGCTACGGGCCTGATGACATAGATTTCATTGCTGAGTGATACTGCATTGTACGTAAGTACCACAAGTTCTTTATCCATTTTTCACTTTCTGTGATATTGAACTTGTACGGTAAATGAGGTTCTTGTAAACAGAGGCGTCCCAAACTTTGGGGTGGCTGTGTCTTTTTGATTTTAATTTCCCTAAGCTATAGGACCATAATTGCAAGTGCCCTAGGCTCTGTTGCTTTGTTTTTTAGATGTTTCAGGAAACACCATACACTTCTCCCGAGTGTCTGTTGGCAATTTACATCCCGCCCATCAGCATAACAAGGCTCCCAGTTCTCCATGGCCTGTCCTGCCTTTCTGGATTTTACACTTTTTTCAGATGGCCCTTTTGACCGGGGGGAAGTGAGACTTCATTGTAGTGCAGATTTCCTTTGCAAGCTTTCTTTGTTGGCCAAAAAGGGCATATGCGTTTTTTCCTGAATATATTCAGGAAAAAACGCATATGCCCTTTTTGGCCAAGTGCATCATTGTGGACATTCTGCCTCTTTTCCTATGCTTTCAATGCAATTCCAGTCTACCTCCTGAAATCGGTTTCCTGCAATTCTGCCCCGCTTTCAAGTCCTCTTGGCAGCCTTACTTCAGTATATTTTTGGACGATAGCTGTCATTTATAACTCTGCAGGTTTGTGAATTACACTGCCCCTGAGCTCCTTTCTTCAACTCACTTTCTTGTGACATGGCCGCAACACCGCAGGATGGCTTCAGGCCCTAATCTTGTTCCGGCACGGCACGCTGAGCCTTTGGTTAATTCCTCTTCCTGGTGGGAAATGAGAGTTAAATTTGCCCGTCCAGACACCTCCAGCTAGTCTCTCATTGGTTCTCGCTATTCCTGTTCATCTTCCGCAGAAATTGCAAACTGGGCCAAACAGGAGGTTAAAGGGACTGACTCTCCAAGTCGGGAGGGTGTTAGTAAAGCGTCTGGAATGTTGCACCCGAGTACCAGGGTACGAAAACTGAGACATATTTGAACACGTCTCCCGATCACATGGTTGATCATACTCTAGGTTCCACATGCATGTTTTAGCTGAAGGAAGAATACCTTAAACCTGGGTAGTTGAAATCCGTGGAATGGGTACCATGCAATATGACTTCAAAGGGTTTTCATTTGCTCACCGAACCTCTCCAATCCTATCACTGCTGCATTTATGCCCCTGTACACATGCTTGATTCTCTTTCGGAGACATAGCAATCCCTAAGTTTTAAGATACTTACTAGTCAGGTACATTCTTAGGCGTTTAATATGCGGTGTTGAGTCCATTTCCTTGAGCAAGGAGTAGCTCTTGTCTATTCCATATTTGGCTTACGGAACTTTATCTGTGCTCATTTCAATCTCTGGTTTTATGCAGCACCCCAACTCACCTTTCCCCTTAAGCAAGCATAAGTTGGTTTTCTACATTTGAGACCCTGTTCTGTTCTGTAATTCAGTTCCTGTGTAGCCAAGTTTACATTCCGTGTATTACTGATATCTTATGATGTTTCTTTTTCTGTGTGACTTATTTCAGTTAGAATCATCATACCTGAATCCACTCATTGCGCTGCTCAGGGCCTGATGACATAGGTATCATTGCAGAGTGATATTGCTTTGTAAGTAAATACCACAACTTCTTTATCCATTTTTCACTTTCTGCGATGTTGAACTTGTACTGTAAAAGAGGTTCTTGTAAACAGAGGCGTCCCAAACTTTGGGGTGGCTGTGTCTTTTTGATTTTAATTTCCCTAAGCTATAGGACCATAAGTGGAAGTGCCCTAGGCTCTGTTGCTTTGTTTTTTAGATGTTTCAGGAAACACCATACACTTCTCCCGAGTGTCTGTTGGCAATTTACATCCCGCCCATCAGCATAACAAGGCTCCCAGTTCTCCATGGCCTGTCCTGCCTTTCTGGATTTTATACTTTTTTCAGATGGCCCTTTTGACCGGGGGGAAGTGAGACTTCATTGTAGTGCAGATTTCCTTTGTAAGCTTGCTTGGTTGGCCAAAAAGGGCGTATGCGTTTTTTCCTGAATATATTCAGGAAAAAACGCATACGCCCTTTTTGGCCAAGTGCATCATTGTGGACGTTCTGCCTCTTTTCCTATGCTTTCAATGCAATTCCAGTCTACCTCCTGAAATCGGTTTCCTGCAATTCTGCCCCGCTTTCAAGTCCTCTTGGCAGCCTTACTTCAGTATATTTTTGGACGATAGCTGTCATTTATAACTCTGCAGGTTTGTGAATTACAGTGTCCCTGAGCTCCTTTCTTCAACTCACTTTCTTTTGAGCTGGCCGCAACACCGCAGGATGGCTTCAGGCCCTAATCTGGTTCCGGCACGGCACGCTGAGCCTTTGGTTAATTCCTCTTCCTGGTGGGAAATGAGAGTTAAATTTGCCTGTCCAGACACCTCCAGCTAGTCTCTCATTGGTTCTCGCTATTCCTGTTCATCTTCCGCAGAAATTGCAAACTGGGCCAAACAGGAGGTTGAAGGGACTGACTCTCCAAGTCGGGAGGGTGTTAGTAAAGCGTCTGGAATGTTGCACCCGAGTACCAGGGGAGGAAAACTGAGACATATTTGAACACGTCTCCCGTTCACACGGTTGATCATACTCTGGGTTCCACATGCATGTTTTAGCTGAAGGAAGAATACCTTAAACCTGGAGAGTTGAGACCCGTGTAATGGGTACCATGCAATATGACTTCAAAGGGTCTTCATTTGCTCACCGAACCTCTCCAATCCTATCATTGCTGCGTTTATGCCCCTGTACACACGCTTGATTCTCTTTTGGAGACATAGCAATCCATAGGTTTAAGATACTTACTAGTCAGGTACATTCTTAGGCGTTTAATATGCGGTGTTGAGTCCATTTCGTTGAGCAAGGAGTAGCTCTTGTCTATTCCATATTTGGCTTAAGGAACTTTATCTGTGCTCATTTCAATCTCTGGTTTTATGCAGCACCCCAACTCACCTTTACCCTTAAGCAAGCATAAGTTGGTTTTCTAAATTTGAGACCCTGTTCTGTTCTGTAATTCAGTTCCTGTGTAGCCAAGTTTACATTCCGTGTATTACTGATATCTTATGATGTTTCTTTTTCTGTGTGACTTATTTCAGTTAGAATCATCGTACCTGAATCCACTCATTATGCTGCTACGGGCCTGATGACATAGATTTCATTGCTGAGTGATACTGCATTGTACGTAAGTACCACAAGTTCTTTATCCATTTTTCACTTTCTGTGATATTGAACTTGTACGGTAAATGAGGTTCTTGTAAACAGAGGCGTCCCAAACTTTGGGGTGGCTGTGTCTTTTTGATTTTAATTTCCCTAAGCTATAGGACCATAAGTGGAAGTGCCCTAGGCTCTGTTGCTTTGTTTTTTAGATGTTTCAGGAAACACCATACACTTCTCCCGAGTGGCTGTTGGCAATTTACATCCCGCCCATCAGCATAACAAGGCTCCCAGTTCTCCATGGCCTGTCCTGCCTTTCTGGATTTTACACTTTTTTCAGATGGCCCTTTTCACCGGGGGGAAGTGAGACTTCATTGTAGTGCAGATTTCCTTTGCAAGCTTGCTTGGTTGGCCAAAAAGGGCGAATGCGTTTTTTCCTGAATATATTCCGGAAAAAACGCATACGCCCTTTTCGGCCAAGTGCATCATTGTGGACGTTCTGCCTCTTTTCCTATGCTTTCAATGCAATTCCTGTCTACCTCCTGAAATCGGTTTCCTGCAATTCTGCCCCGCTTTCAAGTCCTCTTGGCAGCCTTACTTCAGTATATTTTTGGACGATAGCTGTCATTTATAACTCTGCAGGTTTGTGAATTACAGTGCCCCTGAACTCCTTTCTTCAACTCGCTTTCTTGTGACCTGGCCGCAACACCGCAGGATGGCTTCAGGCCCTAATCTGGTTCCGGCACGGCACGCTGAGCCTTTGGTTATTTCCTCTTCCTGGTGGGAAATGAGAGTTAAATTTGCCCGTCCAGACACCTCCAGCTAGTCTCTGATTGGTTCTCGCTATTCCTGTTCATCTTCCGCAGAAATTGCAAACTGGGCCAAACAGGAGGTTAAAGGCGCTGACTCTCCAAGTGGGGAGAGTGTTAGTAAAGCGTCTGGAATGTTGCACCCGAGTACCAGGGGAGGAAAACTGAGACATATATGAACACGTCTCCCGTTCACACGGTTGATCATACTCTGGGTTCCACATGCATGTTTTAGCTGAAGGAAGAATACCTTAAACCTGGGTAGTTGAAACCCATGGAATGGGTACCATGCAATATGACTTCAAAGGGTCTTCATTTGCTCACCGAACCTCTCCAATCCTATCACTGCTGCATTTATGCCCCTGTACACATGCTTGATTCTCTTTCGGAGACATAGCAATCCATAGGTTTTAAGATACTTACTAGTCACGTACATTCTTAGGCATTTAATATGCGGTGTTGAGTCCATTTCGTTGAGCAAGGAGTAGCTCTTGTCTATTCCATATTTGGCTTAAGGAACTTTATCTGTGCTCATTTCAATCTCTGGTTTTATGCAGCACCCCAACTCACCTTTACCCTTAAGCAAGCATAAGTTGGTTTTCTAAATTTGAGACCCTGTTCTGTTCTGTAATTCAGTTCCTGTGTAGCCAAGTTTACATTCCGTGTATTACTGATATCTTATGATGTTTCTTTTTCTGTGTGACTTATTTCAGTTAGAATCATCGTACCTGAATCCACTCATTATGCTGCTACGGGCCTGATGACATAGATTTCATTGCTGAGTGATACTGCATTGTTCGTAAGTACCACAAGTTCTTTATCCATTTTTCACTTTCTGTGATATTGAACTTGTACGGTAAAGGAGGTTCTTGTAAACAGAGGCGTCCCAAACTTTGGGGTGGCTGTGTCTTTTTGATTTTAATTTCCCTAAGCTATAGGACCATAAGTGGAAGTGCCCTAGGCTCTGTTGCTTTGTTTTTTAGATGTTTCAGGAAACACCATACACTTCTCCCGAGTGTCTGTTGGCAATTTACATCCCGCCCATCAGCATAACAAGGCTCCCAGTTCTCCATGGCCTGTCCTGCCTTTCTGGATTTTACACTTTTTTCAGATGGCCCTTTTGACCGGGGGGAAGTGAGACTTCATTGTAGTGCAGATTTCCTTTGCAAGCTTGCTTTGTTGGCCAAAAAGGGCATATGCGTTTTTTCCTGAATATATTCAGGAAAAAACGCATATGCCCTTTTTGGCCAAGTGCATCATTGTGGACATTCTGCCTCTTTTCCTATGCTTTCAATGCAATTCCAGTCTACCTCCTGAAATCGGTTTCCTGCAATTCTGCCCCGCTTTCAAGTCCTCTTGGCAGCCTTACTTCAGTATATTTTTGGACGATAGCTGTCATTTATAACTCTGCAGGTTTGTGAATTACACTGCCCCTGAGCTCCTTTCTTCAACTCACTTTCTTGTGACATGGCCGCAACACCACAGGATGGCTTCAGGCCCTAATCTTGTTCCGGCACGGCACGCTGAGCCTTTGGTTAATTCCTCTTCCTGGTGGGAAATGAGAGTTAAATTTGCCCGTCCAGACACCTCCAGCTAGTCTCTCATTGGTTCTCGCTATTCCTGTTCATCTTCCGCAGAAATTGCAAACTGGGCCAAACAGGAGGTTAAAGGGACTGACTCTCCAAGTCGGGAGGGTGTTAGTAAAGCGTCTGGAATGTTGCACCCGAGTACCAGGGTACGAAAACTGAGACATATTTGAACACGTCTCCCGATCACATGGTTGATCATACTCTAGGTTCCACATGCATGTTTTAGCTGAAGGAAGAATACCTTAAACCTGGGTAGTTGAAATCCGTGGAATGGGTACCATGCAATATGACTTCAAAGGGTTTTCATTTGCTCACCGAACCTCTCCAATCCTATCACTGCTGCATTTATGCCCCTGTACACATGCTTGATTCTCTTTCGGAGACATAGCAATCCCTAAGTTTTAAGATACTTACTAGTCAGGTACATTCTTAGGCATTTAATATGCGGTGTTGAGTCCATTTCCTTGAGCAAGGAGTAGCTCTTGTCTATTCCATATTTGGCTTACGGAACTTTATCTGTGCTCATTTCAATCTCGGTTTTATGCAGCACCCCAACTCACCTTTCCCCTTAAGCAAGCATAAGTTGGTTTTCTACATTTGAGACCCTGTTCTGTTCTGTAATTCAGTTCCTGTGTAGCCAAGTTTACATTCCGTGTATTACTGATATCTTATGATGTTTCTTTTTCTGTGTGACTTATTTCAGTTAGAATCATCATACCTGAATCCACTCATTGTGCTGCTAAGGGCCTGATGACATAGATTTCATTGCTGAGTGATATTGCTTTGTAAGTAAATACCACAACTTCTTTATCCATTTTTCACTTTCTGCGATGTTGAACTTGTACTGTAAACGAGGTTCTTGTAAACAGAGGCGTCCCAAACTTTGGGGTGGCTGTGTCTTTTTGATTTTAATTTCCCTAAGCTATAGGACCATAATTGGAAGTGCCCTAGGCTCTGTTGCTTTGTTTTTTAGATGTTTCAGGAAACACCATACACTTCTCCCGAGTGTCTGTTGGCAATTTACATCCCGCCCATCAGCATAACAAGGCTCCCAGTTCTCCATGGCCTGTCCTGCCTTTCTGGATTTTACACTTTTTTCAGATGGCCCTTTTGACCGGGGGGAAGTGAGACTTCATTGTAGTGCAGATTGCCTTTGCAAGCTTGCTTGGTTGGCCAAAAAGGGCGTATGCGTTTTTTCCTGAATATATTCAGGAAAAAACGCATACGCCCTTTTTGGCCAAGTGCATCATTGTGGACGTTCTGCCTCTTTTCCTATGCTTTCAATGCAATTCCAGTCTACCTCCTGAAATCGGTTTCCTGCAATTCTGCCCCGCTTTCAAGTCCTCTTGGCAGCCTTACTTCAGTATATTTTTGGACGATAGCTGTCATTTATAACTCTGCAGGTTTGTGAATTACAGTGCCCCTGAGCTCCTTTCTTCAACTCGCTTTCTTTTGAGCTGGCCGCAACACCGCAGGATGGCTTCAGGCCCTAATCTGGTTCCGGCACGGCACGCTGAGCCTTTGGTTAATTCCTCTTCCTGGTGGGAAATGAGAGTTAAATTTGCCCGTCCAGACACCTCCAGCTAGTCTCTCATTGGTTCTCGCTATTCCTGTTCATCTTCCGCAGAAATTGCAAACTGGGCCAAACAGGAGGTTAAAGGGACTGACTCTCCAAGTCGGGAGGGTGTTAGTAAAGCGTCTGGAATGTTGCACCCGAGTACCAGGGTACGAAAACTGAGACATATTTGAACACGTCTCCCGATCACATGGTTGATCATACTCTAGGTTCCACATGCATGTTTTAGCTGAAGGAAGAATACCTTAAACCTGGGTAGTTGAAACCCGTGGAATGGGTACCATGCAATATGACTTCAGAGGGTCTTCATTTGCTCACCGAACCTCTCCAATCCTATCACTGCTGCGTTTATGCCCCTGTACACATGCTTGATTCTCTTTCGGAGACATAGCAATCCATAGGTTTTAAGATACTTACTAGTCAGGTACATTCTTAGGCGTTTAATATGCGGTGTTGAGTCCATTTCGTTGAGCAAGGAGTAGCTCTTGTCTATTCCATATTTGGCTTAAGGAACTTTATCTGTGCTCATTTCAATCTCTGGTTTTATGCAGCACCCCAACTCACCTTTACCCTTAAGCAAGCATAAGTTGGTTTTCTCAATTTGAGACCCTGTTCTGTTCTGTAATTCAGTTCCTGTGTAGCCAAGTTTACATTCCGTGTATTACTGATATCTTATGATGTTTCTTTTTCTGTGTGACTTATTTCAGTTAGAATCATCATACCTGAATCCACTCATTGCGCTGCTCAGGGCCTGATGACATAGGTATCATTGCAGAGTGATATTGCTTTGTAAGTAAATACCACAACTTCTTTATCCATTTTTCACTTTCTGCGATGTTGAACTTGTACTGTAAAAGAGGTTCTTGTAAACAGAGGCGTCCCAAACTTTGGGGTGGCTGTGTCTTTTTGATTTTAATTTCCCTAAGCTATAGGACCATAAGTGGAAGTGCCCTAGGCTCTGTTGCTTTGTTTTTTAGATGTTTCAGGAAACACCATACACTTCTCCCGAGTGTCTGTTGGCAATTTACATCCCGCCCATCAGCATAACAAGGCTCCCAGTTCTCCATGGCCTGTCCTGCCTTTCTGGATTTTATACTTTTTTCAGATGGCCCTTTTGACCGGGGGGAAGTGAGACTTCATTGTAGTGCAGATTTCCTTTGTAAGCTTGCTTGGTTGGCCAAAAAGGGCGTATGCGTTTTTTCCTGAATATATTCAGGAAAAAACGCATACGCCCTTTTTGGCCAAGTGCATCATTGTGGACGTTCTGCCTCTTTTCCTATGCTTTCAATGCAATTCCAGTCTACCTCCTGAAATCGGTTTCCTGCAATTCTGCCCCGCTTTCAAGTCCTCTTGGCAGCCTTACTTCAGTATATTTTTGGACGATAGCTGTCATTTATAACTCTGCAGGTTTGTGAATTACAGTGTCCCTGAGCTCCTTTCTTCAACTCACTTTCTTTTGAGCTGGCCGCAACACCGCAGGATGGCTTCAGGCCCTAATCTGGTTCCGGCACGGCACGCTGAGCCTTTGGTTAATTCCTCTTCCTGGTGGGAAATGAGAGTTAAATTTGCCTGTCCAGACACCTCCAGCTAGTCTCTCATTGGTTCTCGCTATTCCTGTTCATCTTCCGCAGAAATTGCAAACTGGGCCAAACAGGAGGTTGAAGGGACTGACTCTCCAAGTCGGGAGGGTGTTAGTAAAGCGTCTGGAATGTTGCACCCGAGTACCAGGGGAGGAAAACTGAGACATATTTGAACACGTCTCCCGTTCACACGGTTGATCATACTCTGGGTTCCACATGCATGTTTTAGCTGAAGGAAGAATACCTTAAACCTGGAGAGTTGAGACCCGTGTAATGGGTACCATGCAATATGACTTCAAAGGGTCTTCATTTGCTCACCGAACCTCTCCAATCCTATCATTGCTGCGTTTATGCCCCTGTACACACGCTTGATTCTCTTTTGGAGACATAGCAATCCATAGGTTTAAGATACTTACTAGTCAGGTACATTCTTAGGCGTTTAATATGCGGTGTTGAGTCCATTTCGTTGAGCAAGGAGTAGCTCTTGTCTATTCCATATTTGGCTTAAGGAACTTTATCTGTGCTCATTTCAATCTCTGGTTTTATGCAGCACCCCAACTCACCTTTACCCTTAAGCAAGCATAAGTTGGTTTTCTAAATTTGAGACCCTGTTCTGTTCTGTAATTCAGTTCCTGTGTAGCCAAGTTTACATTCCGTGTATTACTGATATCTTATGATGTTTCTTTTTCTGTGTGACTTATTTCAGTTAGAATCATCGTACCTGAATCCACTCATTATGCTGCTACGGGCCTGATGACATAGATTTCATTGCTGAGTGATACTGCATTGTACGTAAGTACCACAAGTTCTTTATCCATTTTTCACTTTCTGTGATATTGAACTTGTACGGTAAATGAGGTTCTTGTAAACAGAGGCGTCCCAAACTTTGGGGTGGCTGTGTCTTTTTGATTTTAATTTCCCTAAGCTATAGGACCATAAGTGGAAGTGCCCTAGGCTCTGTTGCTTTGTTTTTTAGATGTTTCAGGAAACACCATACACTTCTCCCGAGTGGCTGTTGGCAATTTACATCCCGCCCATCAGCATAACAAGGCTCCCAGTTCTCCATGGCCTGTCCTGCCTTTCTGGATTTTACACTTTTTTCAGATGGCCCTTTTCACCGGGGGGAAGTGAGACTTCATTGTAGTGCAGATTTCCTTTGCAAGCTTGCTTGGTTGGCCAAAAAGGGCGAATGCGTTTTTTCCTGAATATATTCAGGAAAAAACGCATACGCCCTTTTTGGCCAAGTGCATCATTGTGGACGTTCTGCCTCTTTTCCTATGCTTTCAATGCAATTCCAGTCTACCTCCTGAAATCGGTTTCCTGCAATTCTGCCCCGCTTTCAAGTCCTCTTGGCAGCCTTACTTCAGTATATTTTTGGACGATAGCTGTCATTTATAACTCTGCAGGTTTGTGAATTACAGTGCCCCTGAGCTCCTTTCTTCAACTCGCTTTCTTTTGAGCTGGCCGCAACACCGCAGGATGGCTTCAGGCCCTAATCTGGTTCCGGCACGGCACGCTGAGCCTTTGGTTAATTCCTCTTCCTGGTGGGAAATGAGAGTTAAATTTGCCCGTCCAGACACCTCCAGCTAGTCTCTCATTGGTTCTCGCTATTCCTGTTCATCTTCCGCAGAAATTGCAAACTGGGCCAAACAGGAGGTTAAAGGGACTGACTCTCCAAGTCGGGAGGGTGTTAGTAAAGCGTCTGGAATGTTGCACCCGAGTACCAGGGTACGAAAACTGAGACATATTTGAACACGTCTCCCGATCACATGGTTGATCATACTCTAGGTTCCACATGCATGTTTTAGCTGAAGGAAGAATACCTTAAACCTGGGTAGTTGAAACCCGTGGAATGGGTACCATGCAATATGACTTCAGAGGGTCTTCATTTGCTCACCGAACCTCTCCAATCCTATCACTGCTGCGTTTATGCCCCTGTACACATGCTTGATTCTCTTTCGGAGACATAGCAATCCATAGGTTTTAAGATACTTACTAGTCAGGTACATTCTTAGGCGTTTAATATGCGGTGTTGAGTCCATTTCGTTGAGCAAGGAGTAGCTCTTGTCTATTCCATATTTGGCTTAAGGAACTTTATCTGTGCTCATTTCAATCTCTGGTTTTATGCAGCACCCCAACTCACCTTTACCCTTAAGCAAGCATAAGTTGGTTTTCTCAATTTGAGACCCTGTTCTGTTCTGTAATTCAGTTCCTGTGTAGCCAAGTTTACATTCCGTGTATTACTGATATCTTATGATGTTTCTTTTTCTGTGTGACTTATTTCAGTTAGAATCATCATACCTGAATCCACTCATTGCGCTGCTCAGGGCCTGATGACATAGGTATCATTGCAGAGTGATATTGCTTTGTAAGTAAATACCACAACTTCTTTATCCATTTTTCACTTTCTGCGATGTTGAACTTGTACTGTAAAAGAGGTTCTTGTAAACAGAGGCGTCCCAAACTTTGGGGTGGCTGTGTCTTTTTGATTTTAATTTCCCTAAGCTATAGGACCATAAGTGGAAGTGCCCTAGGCTCTGTTGCTTTGTTTTTTAGATGTTTCAGGAAACACCATACACTTCTCCCGAGTGTCTGTTGGCAATTTACATCCCGCCCATCAGCATAACAAGGCTCCCAGTTCTCCATGGCCTGTCCTGCCTTTCTGGATTTTATACTTTTTTCAGATGGCCCTTTTGACCGGGGGGAAGTGAGACTTCATTGTAGTGCAGATTTCCTTTGTAAGCTTGCTTGGTTGGCCAAAAAGGGCGTATGCGTTTTTTCCTGAATATATTCAGGAAAAAACGCATACGCCCTTTTTGGCCAAGTGCATCATTGTGGACGTTCTGCCTCTTTTCCTATGCTTTCAATGCAATTCCAGTCTACCTCCTGAAATCGGTTTCCTGCAATTCTGCCCCGCTTTCAAGTCCTC
This sequence comes from Pseudorca crassidens, assembly GCF_039906515.1. Classification (NCBI taxonomy): domain Eukaryota; kingdom Metazoa; phylum Chordata; class Mammalia; order Artiodactyla; family Delphinidae; genus Pseudorca; species Pseudorca crassidens. Next base: position 175,818,269 of record NC_090298.1, read on the forward strand.
TTGGCAGCCTTACTTCAGTATATTTTTGGACGATAGCTGTCATTTATAACTCTGCAGGTTTGTGAATTACAGTGTCCCTGAGCTCCTTTCTTCAACTCACTTTCTTTTGAGCTGGCCGCAACACCGCAGGATGGCTTCAGGCCCTAATCTGGTTCCGGCACGGCACGCTGAGCCTTTGGTTAATTCCTCTTCCTGGTGGGAAATGAGAGTTAAATTTGCCTGTCCAGACACCTCCAGCTAGTCTCTCATTGGTTCTCGCTATTCCTGTTCATCTTCCGCAGAAATTGCAAACTGGGCCAAACAGGAGGTTGAAGGGACTGACTCTCCAAGTCGGGAGGGTGTTAGTAAAGCGTCTGGAATGTTGCACCCGAGTACCAGGGGAGGAAAACTGAGACATATTTGAACACGTCTCCCGTTCACACGGTTGATCATACTCTGGGTTCCACATGCATGTTTTAGCTGAAGGAAGAATACCTTAAACCTGGAGAGTTGAGACCCGTGTAATGGGTACCATGCAATATGACTTCAAAGGGTCTTCATTTGCTCACCGAACCTCTCCAATCCTATCATTGCTGCGTTTATGCCCCTGTACACACGCTTGATTCTCTTTTGGAGACATAGCAATCCATAGGTTTAAGATACTTACTAGTCAGGTACATTCTTAGGCGTTTAATATGCGGTGTTGAGTCCATTTCGTTGAGCAAGGAGTAGCTCTTGTCTATTCCATATTTGGCTTAAGGAACTTTATCTGTGCTCATTTCAATCTCTGGTTTTATGCAGCACCCCAACTCACCTTTACCCTTAAGCAAGCATAAGTTGGTTTTCTAAATTTGAGACCCTGTTCTGTTCTGTAATTCAGTTCCTGTGTAGCCAAGTTTACATTCCGTGTATTACTGATATCTTATGATGTTTCTTTTTCTGTGTGACTTATTTCAGTTAGAATCATCGTACCTGAATCCACTCATTATGCTGCTACGGGCCTGATGACATAGATTTCATTGCTGAGTGATACTGCATTGTACGTAAGTACCACAAGTTCTTTATCCATTTTTCACTTTCTGTGATATTGAACTTGTACGGTAAATGAGGTTCTTGTAAACAGAGGCGTCCCAAACTTTGGGGTGGCTGTGTCTTTTTGATTTTAATTTCCCTAAGCTATAGGACCATAAGTGGAAGTGCCCTAGGCTCTGTTGCTTTGTTTTTTAGATGTTTCAGGAAACACCATACACTTCTCCCGAGTGGCTGTTGGCAATTTACATCCCGCCCATCAGCATAACAAGGCTCCCAGTTCTCCATGGCCTGTCCTGCCTTTCTGGATTTTACACTTTTTTCAGATGGCCCTTTTCACCGGGGGGAAGTGAGACTTCATTGTAGTGCAGATTTCCTTTGCAAGCTTGCTTGGTTGGCCAAAAAGGGCGAATGCGTTTTTTCCTGAATATATTCCGGAAAAAACGCATACGCCCTTTTCGGCCAAGTGCATCATTGTGGACGTTCTGCCTCTTTTCCTATGCTTTCAATGCAATTCCTGTCTACCTCCTGAAATCGGTTTCCTGCAATTCTGCCCCGCTTTCAAGTCCTCTTGGCAGCCTTACTTCAGTATATTTTTGGACGATAGCTGTCATTTATAACTCTGCAGGTTTGTGAATTACAGTGCCCCTGAACTCCTTTCTTCAACTCGCTTTCTTGTGACCTGGCCGCAACACCGCAGGATGGCTTCAGGCCCTAATCTGGTTCCGGCACGGCATGCTGAGCCTTTGGTTATTTCCTCTTCCTGGTGGGAAATGAGAGTTAAATTTGCCCGTCCAGACACCTCCAGCTAGTCTCTGATTGGTTCTCGCTATTCCTGTTCATCTTCCGCAGAAATTGCAAACTGGGCCAAACAGGAGGTTAAAGGCGCTGACTCTCCAAGTGGGGAGAGTGTTAGTAAAGCGTCTGGAATGTTGCACCCGAGTACCAGGGGAGGAAAACTGAGACATATATGAACACGTCTCCCGTTCACACGGTTGATCATACTCTGGGTTCCACATGCATGTTTTAGCTGAAGGAAGAATACCTTAAACCTGGGTAGTTGAAACCCATGGAATGGGTACCATGCAATATGACTTCAAAGGGTCTTCATTTGCTCACCGAACCTCTCCAATCCTATCACTGCTGCATTTATGCCCCTGTACACATGCTTGATTCTCTTTCGGAGACATAGCAATCCATAGGTTTTAAGATACTTACTAGTCACGTACATTCTTAGGCATTTAATATGCGGTGTTGAGTCCATTTCGTTGAGCAAGGAGTAGCTCTTGTCTATTCCATATTTGGCTTAAGGAACTTTATCTGTGCTCATTTCAATCTCTGGTTTTATGCAGCACCCCAACTCACCTTTACCCTTAAGCAAGCATAAGTTGGTTTTCTAAATTTGAGACCCTGTTCTGTTCTGTAATTCAGTTCCTGTGTAGCCAAGTTTACATTCCGTGTATTACTGATATCTTATGATGTTTCTTTTTCTGTGTGACTTATTTCAGTTAGAATCATCGTACCTGAATCCACTCATTATGCTGCTACGGGCCTGATGACATAGATTTCATTGCTGAGTGATACTGCATTGTTCGTAAGTACCACAAGTTCTTTATCCATTTTTCACTTTCTGTGATATTGAACTTGTACGGTAAAGGAGGTTCTTGTAAACAGAGGCGTCCCAAACTTTGGGGTGGCTGTGTCTTTTTGATTTTAATTTCCCTAACCTATAGGACCATAAGTGGAAGTGCCCTAGGCTCTGTTGCTTTGTTTTTTAGATGTTTCAGGAAACACCATACACTTCTCCCGAGTGTCTGTTGGCAATTTACATCCCGCCCATCAGCATAACAAGGCTCCCAGTTCTCCATGGCCTGTCCTGATTTCTGGATTATACACTTTTTTCAGATGGCCCTTTTGACCGGGGGGAAGTGAGACTTCATTGTAGTGCAGATTGCCTTTGCAAGCTTGCTTGTTTGGCCAAAAAGGGCATATGCGTTTTATCCTGAATATATTCAGGAAAAAACGCATATGCCCTTTTTGGCCAAGTGCATCATTGTGGACATTCTGCCTCGTTTCCTATGCTTTCAATGCAATTCCAGTCTACCTCCTGAAATCGGTTTCCTGCAATTCTGCCCCGCTTTCAAGTCCTCTTGGCAGCCTTACTTCAGTATATTTTTGGACGATAGCTGTCATTTATAACTCTGCAGGTTTGTGAATTACACTGCCCCTGAGCTCCTTTCTTCAACTCGCTTTCTTGTGACCTGGCCACAACACCGCAGGATGGCTTCAGGCCCTAATCTAGTTCCGGCACGGCACGCTGAGCCTTTGGTTAATTCCTCTCCCTGGTGGGAAATGAGAGTTAAATTTGCCCGTCCAGCCACCTCCAGCTAGTCTCTCATTGGTTCTCGCTATTCCTGTTCATCTTCCGCAGAAATTGCAAACTGGGCCAAACAGGAGGTTAAAGGGACTGACTCTCCAAGTCGGGAGAGTGTTAGTAAAGCGTCTGGAATGTTGCACCCGAGTACCAGGGTATGAAAACTGAGACATATTTGAACACGTCTCCCGATCACATGGTTGATCATACTCTAGGTTCCACATGAATGTTTTAGCTGAAGGAAGAATACCTTAAACCTGGGTAGTTGAAACCCATGGAATGGGTACCATGCAATATGACTTCAAAGGGTCTTCATTTGCTCACCGAACCTCTCCAATCCTATCACTGCTGCGTTTATGCCACTGTACACATGCTTGATTCTCTTTCGGAGACATAGCAATCCATAGGTTTTAAGATACTTACTAGTCACGTACATTCTTAGGCATTTAATATGCGGTGTTGAGTCCATTTCGTTGAGCAAGGAGTAGCTCTTGTCTATTCCATATTTGGCTTAAGGAACTTTATCTGTGCTCATTTCAATCTCTGGTTTTATGCAGCACCCAAACTCACCTTTACCCTTAAGCAAGCATAAGTTGGTTTTCTAAATTTAAGACCCTGTTCTGTTCTGTAATTCAGTTCCTGTGTAGGCAAGTTTACATTCCGTGTATTACTGATATCTTATGATGTTTCTTTTTCTGTGTGACTTATTTCAGTTAGAATCATCGTACCTGAATCCACTCATTATGCTTCTACGGGCCTGATGACATAGATTTCATTGCTGAGTGGTACTGCATTGTACGTAAGTACCACAAGTTCTTTATCCATTTTTCACTTTCTGTGATATTGAACTTGTACGGTAAACGAGGTTCTTGTAAACAGAGGCGTCCCAAACTTTGGGGTGGCTGTGTCTTCTTGATTTTAATTTCCCTAAGCTATAGGACCATAAGTGGAAGTGCCCTAGGCTCTGTTGCTTTGTTTTTTAGATGTTTCAGGAAACACCATACACTTCTCCCGAGTGTCTGTTGGCAATTTACATCCCGCCCATCAGCATAACAAGGCTCCCAGTTCTCCATGGCCTGTCCTGCCTTTCTGGATTTTACACTTTTTTCAGATGGCCCTTTTGACCGGGGGGAAGTGAGACTTCATTGTAGTGCAGATTTCCTTTGCAAGCTTGCTTGGTTGGCCAAAAAGGGCGTATGCGTTTTTTCCTGAATATATTCAGGAAAAAACGCATACGCCCTTTTTGGCCAAGTGCATCATTGTGGACGTTCTGCCTCTTTTCCTATGCTTTCAATGCAATTCCAGTCTACCTCCTGAAATCGGTTTCCTGCAATTCTGCCCCGCTTTCAAGTCCTCTTGGCAGCCTTACTTCAGTATATTTTTGGACGATAGCTGTCATTTATAACTTTGCAGGTTTGTGAATTACAGTGCCCCTGAGCTCCTTTCTTCAACTCGCTTTCTTTTGAGCTGGCCGCAACACCGCAGGATGGCTTCAGGCCCTAATCTGGTTCTGGCACGGCATGCTGAGCCTTTGGTTAATTCCTCTTCCTGGTGGGAAATGAGAGTTAAATTTGCCCGTCCAGACACCTCCAGCTAGTCTCTCATTGGTTCTCCCTATTTCTGTTCATCTTCCGCAGAAATTGCAAACTGGGCCAAACAGGAGCTTAAAGGTGCTGACTCTCCAAGTGCGGAGAGTGTTAGTCAAGAGTCTGGAATGTTGCACCCGAGTACCAGGGGAGGAAAACTGAGACATATTTGAACATGTCTCCCGTTCACACGGTTGATCATACTCTGGGTTCCACATGCATGTTTTAGCTGAAGGAAGAATACCTTAAACCTGGAGAGTTGAGACCCGTGGAATGGGTACCATGCAATATGACTTCACAGGGTCTTCATTTGCTCACTGAACCTCTCCAATCCTATCACTGCTGCGTTTATGCCCCTGTACACATGCTTGATTCTCTTTTGGAGACATAGCAATCCATAGGTTTTAAGATACTTACTAGTCAGGTACATTCTTAGGCGTTTAATATGGGGTGTTGAGTCCATTTCATTGAGCAAGGAGTAGCTCTTGCTATTCCATATTTGGCTTAAGGAACTTTATCTGTGCTCATTTCAATGTCTGGTTTTATGCAGCACCCCAACTCAACTTTCCCCTTAAGCAAGCATAAGTTGGTTTTCTAATTTTGAGACCCTTTTCTGTTTTGGAATTCAGTTCCTGTGTAGCCAAGTTTACATTCCATGTATTAGTGATAACTTATGATGTTTCTTTTTCTGTGTGACTTATTTCAGTTAGAATCATCGTACCTGAATCCACTCATTATGCTGCTACGGGCCTGATGACATAGATTTCATTGTTGAGTGATACTGCATTGTACGTAAGTACCACAAGTTCTTTATCCATTTTTCACTTTCTGTGATATTGAACTTGTACGGTAAACGAGGTTCTTGTAAACAGAGGCGTCCCAAACTTTGGGGTGGCTGTGTCTTTTTGATTTTAATTTCCCTAAGCTATAGGACCATAAGTGGAAGTGCCCTAGGCTCTGTTGCTTTGTTTTTTAGATGTTTCAGGAAACACCATACACTTCTCCCGAGTGTCTGTTGGCCATTTACATCCCGCCCATCAGCATAACAAGGCTCCCAGTTCTCCATGGCCTGTCCTGCCTTTCTGGATTTTACACTTTTTTCAGATGGCCCTTTTGACCGGGGGGAAGTGAGACTTCATTGTAGTGCAGATTTCCTTTGCAACTTTGTTTGGTTGGCCAAAAAGGGCGTATGCGTTTTTTCCTGAATATATTCAGGAAAAAACGCGTACGCCCTTTTTGGCCAAGTGCATCATTGTGGACGTTCTGCCTCTTTTCCTATGCTTTCAATGCAATTCCAGTCTACCTCCTGAAATCGGTTTCCTGCAATTCTGCCCCGCTTTCAAGTCCTCTTGGCAGCCTTACTTCAGTATATTTTTGGACGATGGCTGTCATTTATAACTCTGCAGGTTTGTGAATTACAGTGCCCCTGAGCTCCTTTCTTCAACTCGCTTTCTTTTGAGCTGGCCGCAACACCGCAGGATGGCTTCAGGTCCTAATCTGGTTCTGGCACGGCACACTGAGCCTTTGGTTAATTCCTCTTCCTGGTGGGAAATGAGAGTTAAATTTGCCCATCCAGACACCTCCAGCTAGTCTCTCATTGGTTCTCGCTATTCCTGTTCATCTTCCGCAGAAATTGCAAACTGGGCCAAACAGGAGGTTAAAGGGACTGACTCTCCAAGTCGGGAGGGTGTTAGTAAAGCGTCTGGAATGTTGCACCCGAGTACCAGGGTACGAAAACTGAGACATATTTGAACACGTCTCCCGATCACATGGTTGATCATACTCTAGGTTCCACATGCATGTTTTAGCTGAAGGAAGAATACCTTAAACCTGGGTAGTTGAAATCCGTGGAATGGGTACCATGCAATATGACTTCAAAGGGTCTTCATTTGCTCACCGAACCTCTCCAATCCTATCACTGCTGCATTTATGCACCTGTACACATGCTTGATTCTCTTTCGGAGACATAGCAATCCATAGGTTTTAAGATACTTACTAGTCAGGTACATTCTTAGGCGTTTAATATGCGGTGTTGAGTCCATTTTGTTGAGCAAGGAGTAGCTCTTGTCTATTCCATATTTGGCTTAAGGAACTTTATCTGTGCTCATTTCAATCTCTGGTTTTATGCAGCACCCCAACTCACCTTTACCCTTAAGCAAGCATAAGTTGGTTTTCTCAATTTGAGACCCTGTTCTGTTCTGTAATTCAGTTCCTGTGTAGCCAAGTTTACATTCCGTGTATTACTGATATCTTATGATGTTTCTTTTTCTGTGTGACTTATTTCAGTTAGAATCATCATACCTGAATCCACTCATTGTGCTGCTAAGGGCCTGATGACATAGATTTCATTGCTGAGTGATATTGCTTTGTAAGTAAATACCACAACTTCTTTATCCATTTTTCACTTTCTGCGATGTTGAACTTGTACTGTAAACGAGGTTCTTGTAAACAGAGGCGTCCCAAACTTTGGGGTGGCTGTGTCTTTTTGATTTTAATTTCCCTAAGCTATAGGACCATAAGTGGAAGTGCCCTAGGCTCTGTTGCTTTGTTTTTTAGATGTTTCAGGAAACACCATACACTTCTCCCGAGTGTCTGTTGGCAATTTACATCCCGCCCATCAGCATAACAAGGCTCCCAGTTCTCCATGGCCTGTCCTGCCTTTCTGGATTTTACACTTTTTTCAGATGGCCCTTTTGACCAGGGGGAAGTGAGACTTCATTGTAGTGCAGATTTCCTTTGCAAGCTTGCTTGGTTGGCCAAAAAGGGCGTATGCGTTTTTTCCTGAATATATTCAGGAAAAAACGCATACGCCCTTTTTGGCCAAGTGCATCATTGTGGACGTTCTGCCTCTTTTCCTATGCTTTCAATGCAATTCCAGTCTACCTCCTGAAATCGGTTTCCTGCAATTCTGCCCCGCTTTCAAGTCCTCTTGGCAGCCTTACTTCAGTATATTTTTGGACGATAGCTGTCATTTATAACTCTGCAGGTTTGTGAATTACAGTGCCCCTGAGCTCCTTTCTTCAACTCGCTTTCTTTTGAGCTGGCCGCAACACCGCAGGATGGCTTCAGGCCCTAATCTGGTTCCGGCACGGCACGATGAGCCTTTGGTTAATTCCTCTTCCTGGTGGGAAATGAGGGTTAAATTTGCCCGTCCAGACACCTCCAGCTAGTCTCTCATTGGTTCTCGCTATTCCTGTTCATCTTCCGCAGAAATTGCAAACTGGGCCAAACAGGAGGTTAAAGGGACTGACTCTCCAAGTCGGGAGGGTGTTAGTAAAGCGTCTGGAATGTTGCACCCGAGTACCAAGGTATGGAAAGTGAGACATATTTGAACACATCTCCCGATCACATGGTTGATCATACTCTAGGTTCCACATGCATGTTTTAGCTGAAGGAAGAATACCTTAAACCTGGGTAGTTGAAACCCGTGGAATGGGTACCATGCAATATGACTTCAAAGGGTCTTCATTTGCTCACCGAACCTCTCCAATCCTATCACTGCTGCGTTTATGCCCCTGTACACATGCTTGATTCTCCTTCGGAGACATAGCAATCCATAGGTTTTAAGATACTTACTAGTCAGGTACATTCTTAGGCGTTTAATATGCGGTGCTGAGTCCATTTCGTTGAGCAAGGAGTAGCTCTTGTCTATTCCATATTTGGCTTAAGGAACTTTATCTGTGCTCATTTCAATCTCTGGTTTTATGCAGCACCCCAACTCACCTTTACCCTTAAGCAAGCATAAGTTGGTTTTCTAAATTTGAGACCCTGTTCTGTTCTGTAATTCAGTTCCTGTGTAGCCAAGTTTACATTCTGTGTATTACTGATATCTTATGATGTTTCTTTTTCTGTGTGACTTATTTCAGTTAGAATCATCATACCTGAATCCACTCATTGTGCTGCTAAGGGCCTGATGACATAGATTTCATTGCTGAGTGATATTGCTTTGTAAGTAAATACCACAACTTCTTTATCCATTTTTCACTTTCTGCGATGTTGAACTTGTACTGTAAACGAGGTTCTTGTAAACAGAGGCGTCCCAAACTTTGGGGTGGCTGTGTCTTTTTGATTTTAATTTCCCTAAGCTATAGGACCATAATTGGAAGTGCCCTAGGCTCTGTTGCTTTGTTTTTTAGATGTTTCAGGAAACACCATACACTTCTCCCGAGTGTCTGTTGGCAATTTACATCCGCCCCATCAGCATAACAAGGCTCCCAGTTCTCCATGGCCTGTCCTGCCTTTCTGGATTTTACACTTTTTTCAGATGGCCCTTTTGACCGGGGGGATGTGAGACTTCATTGTAGTGCAGATTTCCTTTGCAAGCTTGCTTGGTTGGCCAAAAAGGGCGTATGCGTTTTTTCCTGAATATATTCAGGAAAAAACGCATACGCCCTTTTTGGCCAAGTGCATCATTGTGGACGTTCTGCCTCTTTTCCTATGCTTTCAATGCAATTCCAGTCTACCTCCTGAAATCGGTTTCCTGCAATTCTGCCCCGCTTTCAAGTCCTCTTGGCAGCCTTACTTCAGTATATTTTTGGACGATAGCTGTCATTTATAACTCTGCAGGTTTGTGAATTACAGTGCCCCTGAGCTCCTTTCTTCAACTCGCTTTCTTTTGAGCTGGCCGCAACACCGCAGGATGGCTTCAGGCCCTAATCTGGTTCCGGCATGGCATGCTGAGCCTTTGGTTAATTCCTCTTCCTGGTGGGAAATGAGAGTTAAATTTGCCCGTCCAGACACCTCCAGCTAGTCTCTCATTGGTTCTCACTATTCCTGTTCATCTTCCGCAGAAATTGCAAACTGGGCCAAACAGGAGGTTAAAGGGACTGACTCTCCAAGTCGGGAGGGTGTTAGTAAAGCATCTGGAATGTTGTACCCGAGTACCAGGGTACGAAAACTGAGACATATTTGAACACGTCTCCCGATCACATGGTTGATCATACTCTAGGTTCCACATGCATGTTTTAGCTGAAGGAAGAATACCTTAAACCTGGGTAGTTGAAACCCGTGGAATGGGTACCATGCAATATGACTTCAAAGGGTCTTCATTTGCTCACCGAACCTCTCCAATCCTATCACTGCTGCGTTTATGCCCCTGTACACATGCTTGATTCTCTTTCGGAGACATAGCAATCCATAGGTTTTAAGATACTGACTAGTCAGGTACATTCTTAGGCATTTAATATGCGGTGTTGAGTCCATTTCGTTGAGCAAGGAGTAGCTCTTGTCTATTCCATATTTGGCTTAAGGAACTTTATCTGTGCTCATTTCAATCTCTGGTTTTATGCAGCACCCCAACTCACCTTTACCCTTAAGAAAGCATAAGTTTGTTTTCTAAATTTGAGACCCTGTTCTGTTCTGTAATTCAGTTCCTGTGTAGCCAAGTTTACATTCCGTGTATTACTGATATCTTATGATGTTTCTTTTTCTGTGTGACTTATTTCAGTTAGAATCATCATACCTGAATCCACTCATTGTGCTGCTAAGGGCCTGATGACATAGATTTCATTGCTGAGTGATATTGCTTTGTAAGTAAATACCACAACTTCTTTATCCATTTTTCACTTTCTGCGATGTTGAACTTGTACTGTAAACGAGGTTCTTGTAAACAGAGGCGTCCCAAACTTTGGGGTGGCTGTGTCTTTTTGATTTTAATTTCCCTAATCTATAGGACCATAAGTGGAAGTGCCCTAGGCTCTGTTGCTTTGTTTTTTAGATGTTTCAGGAAACACCATACACTTCTCCCGAGTGTCTGTTGGCAATTTACATCCCGCCCATCAGCATAACAAGGCTCCCAGTTCTCCATGGCCTGTCCTGCCTTTCTGGATTTTACACTTTTTTCAGATGGCCCTTTTGACCGGGGGGAAGTGAGACTTCATTGTAGTGCAGATTTCCTTTGCAAGCTTGCTTGGTTGGCCAAAAAGGGCGTATGCGTTTTTTCCTGAATATATTCAGGAAAAAACGCATACGCCCTTTTTGGCCAAGTGCATCATTGTGGACGTTCTGCCTCTTTTCCTATGCTTTCAATGCAATTCCAGTCTACCTCCTGAAATCGGTTTCCTGCAATTCTGCCCCGCTTTCAAGTCCTCTTGGCAGCCTTACTTCAGTATATTTTTGGACGATAGCTGTCATTTATAACTCTGCAGGTTTGTGAATTACAGTGCCCCTGAGCTCCTTTCTTCAACTCGCTTTCTTTTGAGCTGGCCGCAACACCGCAGGATGGCTTCAGGCCCTAATCTGGTTCCGGCACGGCACACTGAGCCTTTGGTTAATTCCTCTTCCTGGTGGGAAATGAGAGTTAAATTTGCCCGTCCAGACACCTCCAGCTAGTCTCTCATTGGTTCTCGCTATTCCTGTTCATCTTCCGCAGAAATTGCAAACTGGGCCAAACAGGAGGTTAAAGGGACTGACTCTCCAACTCGGGAGGATGTTAGTAAAGCGTCTGGAATGTTGCACCCGAGTACCAGGGTACGAAAACTGAGACATATTTGAACACGTCTCCCGATCACATGGTTGATCATACTCTAGGTTCCACATGCATGTTTTAGCTGAAGGAAGAATACCTTAAACCTGGGTAGTTGAAACCCGTGGAATCGGTACCATGCAATATGACTTCAAAGGGTCTTCATTTGCTCACCGAACCTCTCCAATCCTATCACTGCTGCGTTTATGCCCCTGTACACATGCTTGATTCTCCTTCGGAGACATAGCAATCCATAGGTTTTAAGATACTTACTAGTCAGGTACATTCTTAGGCATTTAATATGCGGTGTTGAGTCCATTTCGTTGAGCAAGGAGTAGCTCTTGTCTATTCCATATTTGGCTTAAGGAACTTTATCTGTGCTCATTTCAATCTCTGGTTTTTTGCAGCACCCCAACTCACCTTTACCCTTAAGCAAGCATAAGTTGGTTTTCTAAATTTGAGACCCTGTTCTGTTCTGTAATTCAGTTCCTGTGTAGCCAAGTTTACATTCTGTGTATTACTGATATCTTATGATGTTTCTTTTTCTGTGTGACTTATTTCAGTTAGAATCATCATACCTGAATCCACTCATTGTGCTGCTAAGGGCCTGATGACATAGATTTCATTGCTGAGTGATATTGCTTTGTAAGTAAATACCACAACTTCTTTATCCATTTTTCACTTTCTGCGATGTTGAACTTGTACTGTAAACGAGGTTCTTGTAAACAGAGGCGTCCCAATGTTTGGGGTGGCTGTGTCTTTTTGATTTTAATTTCCCTAAGCTATAGGACCATAAGTGGAAGTGCCCTAGGCTCTGTTGCTTTGTTTTTTAGATGTTTCAGGAAACACCATACACTTCTCCCGAGTGTCTGTTGGCAATTTACATCCCGCCCATCAGCATAACAAGGCTCCCAGTTCTCCATGGCCTGTCCTGCCTTTCTGGATTTTACACTTTTTTCAGATGGCCCTTTTGACCGGGGGGAAGTGAGACTTCATTGTAGTGCAGATTTCCTTTGCAAACTTGCTTGGTTGGCCAAAAAGGGCGTATGCGTTTTTTCCTGAATATATTCAGGAAAAAACGCATACGCCCTTTTTGGCCAAGTGCATCATTGTGGACGTTCTGCCTCTTTTCCTATGCTTTCAATGCAATTCCAGTCTACCTCCTGAAATCGGTTTCCTGCAATTCTGCCCCGCTTTCAAGTCCTCTTGGCAGCCTTACTTCAGTATATTTTTGGACGATAGCTGTCATTTATAACTCTGCAGGTTTGTGAATTACAGTGCCCCTGAGCTCCTTTCTTCAACTCGCTTTCTTTTCAGCTGGCCGCAACACCGCAGGATGGCTTCAGGCCCTAATCTGGTTCCGGCACGGCATGCTGAGCCTTTGGTTAATTCCTCTTCCTGGTGGGAAATGAGAGTTAAATTTGCCCGTCCAGACACCTCCAGCTAGTCTCTCATTGGTTCTCGCTATTCCTGTTCATCTTCCGCAGAAATTGCAAACTGGGCCAAACAGGAGGTTAAAGGGACTGACTCTCCAAGTCGGGAGGGTGTTAGTAAAGCGTCTGGAATATTGCACCCGAGTACCAGGGTACGAAAACTGAGACATATTTGAACACGTCTCCCGATCACATGGTTGATCATACTCTAGGTTCCACATGCATGTTTTACCTGAAGGAAGAATACCTTAAAACTGGGTAGTTGAAACCCGTGGAATGGGTACCATGCAATATGACTTCAAAGGGTCTTCATTTGCTCACCGAACCTCTCCAATCCTATCACTGCTGCGTTTATGCCCCTGTACACATGCTTGATTCTCTTTCGGAGACATAGCAATCCATAGGTTTTAAGATACTTACTAGTCAGGTACATTCTTATGTATTTAATATGCGGTGTTGAGTCCATATCGTTGAGCAAGGAGTAGCTCTTGTCTATTCCATATTTGGCTTAAGGAACTTTATCTGTGCTCATTTCAATCTCTGGTTTTATGCAGCACCCCAACTCACCTTTACCCTTAAGAAAGCATAAGTTTGTTTTCTAAATTTGAGACCCTGTTCTGTTCTGTAATTCAGTTCCTGTGTAGCCAAGTTTACATTCCGTGTATTACTGATATCTTATGATGTTTCTTTTTCTGTGTGACTTATTTCAGTTAGAATCATCATACCTGAATCCACTCATTGTGCTGCTAAGGGCCTGATGACATAGATTTCATTGCTGAGTGATATTGCTTTGTAAGTAAATACCACAACTTCTTTATCCATTTTTCACTTTCTGCGATGTTGAACTTGTACTGTAAACGAGGTTCTTGTAAACAGAGGCGTCCCAAACTTTGGGGTGGCTGTGTCTTTTTGATTTTAATTTCCCTAAGCTATAGGACCATAAGTGGAAGTGCCCTAGGCTCTGTTGCTTTGTTTTTTAGATGTTTCAGGAAACACCATACACTTCTCCCGAGTGTCTGTTGGCAATTTACATCCCGCCCATCAGCATAACAAGGCTCCCAGTTCTCCATGGCCTGTCCTGCCTTTCTGGATTTTACACTTTTTTCAGATGGCCCTTTTGACCGGGGGGAAGTGAGACTTCATTGTAGTGCAGATTTCCTTTGCAAGCTTGCTTGGTTGGCCAAAAAGGGCGTATGCGTTTTTTCCTGAATATATTCAGGAAAAAACGCATACGCCCTTTTTGGCCAAGTGCATCATTGTGGACGTTCTGCCTCTTTTCCTGTGCTTTCAATGCAATTCCAGTCTACCTCCTGAAATCGGTTTCCTGCAATTCTGCCCCGCTTTCAAGTCCTCTTGGCAGCCTTACTTCAGTATATTTTTGGACGATAGCTGTCATTTATAACTCTGCAGGTTTGTGAATTACAGTGCCCCTGAGCTCCTTTCTTCAACTCGCTTTCTTTTGAGCTGGCCGCAACACCGCAGGATGGCTTCAGGCCCTAATCTGGTTCCGGCACGGCACGCTGAGCCTTTGGTTAATTCCTCTTCCTGGTGGGAAATGAGAGTTAAATTTGCCCGTCCAGACACCTCCAGCTAGTCTCTCATTGGTTCTCGCTATTCCTGTTCATCTTCCGCAGAAATTGCAAACTGGGCCAAACAGGAGGTTAAAGGGACTGACTCTCCAAGTCGGGAGGGTGTTAGTAAAGCGTCTGGAATATTGCTCCCGAGTACCAGGGTACGAAAACTGAGACATATTTGAACATGTCTCCCGATCACATGGTTGATCATATTCTAGGTTCCACATGCATGTTTTACCTGAAGGAAGAATACCTTAAACCTGGGTAGTTGAAACCCGTGGAATGGGTACCATGCAATATGACTTCAAAGGGTCTTCATTTGCTCACCGAACCTCTCCAATCCAATCACTGCTGCGTTTATGCCCCTGTACACATGCTTGATTCTCTTTCGGAGACATAGCAATCCATAGGTTTTAAGATACTGACTAGTCAGGTACATTCTTAGGCGTTTAATATGCGGTGTTGAGTCCATTTCGTTGAGCAAGGAGTAGCTCTTGTCTATTCCATATTTGGCTTAAGGAACTTTATCTGTGCTCATTTCAATCTCTGGTTTTATGCAGCACCCCAACTCACCTTTACCCTTAAGCAAGCATAAGTTGGTTTTCTAAATTTGAGACCCTGTTCTGTTCTGTAATACAGTACCTGTGTAGCCAAGTTTACATTCCGTGTATTACTGATATCTTATGATGTTTCTTTTTCTGTGTGACTTATTTCAGTTAGAATCATCATACCTGAATCCACTCATTGTGCTGCTATGGGCCTGATGACATAGATTTCATTGCTGAGTGATATTGCTTTGTAAGTAAATACCACAACTTCTTTATCCATTTTTCACTTTCTGCGATGTTGAACTTGTACTGTAAACGAGGTTCTTGTAAACAGAGGCGTCCCAAACTTTGGGGTGGCTGTGTCTTTTTGATTTTAATTTCCCTAAGCTATAGGACCATAAGTGGAAGTGCCCTAGGCTCTGTTGCTTTGTTTTTTAGATGTTTCAGGAAACACCATACACTTCTCCCGAGTGTCTGTTGGCAATTTACATCCCGCCCATCAGCATAACAAGGCTCCCAGTTCTCCATGGCCTGTCCTGCCTTTCTGGATTTTACACTTTTTTCAGATGGCCCTTTTGACCGGGGGGAAGTGAGACTTCATTGTAGTGCAGATTTCCTTTGCAAGCTTGCTTGGTTGGCCAAAAAGGGCGTATGCGTTTTTTCCTGAATATATTCAGGAAAAAACGCATACGCCCTTTTTGACCAAGTGCATCATTGTGGACGTTCTGCCTCTTTTCCTATGCTTTCAATGCAATTCCAGTCTACCTCCTGAAATCGGTTTCCTGCAATTCTGCCCCGCTTTCAAGTCCTCTTGGCAGCCTTACTTCAGTATATTTTTGGACGATAGCTGTCATTTATAACTCTGCAGGTTTGTGAATTACAGTGCCCCTGAGCTCCTTTCTTCAACTCGCTTTCTTTTGAGCTGGCCGCAACACCGCAGGATGGCTTCAGGCCCTAATCTGGTTCCGGCACGGCACGCTGAGCCTTTGGTTAATTCCTCTTCCTGGTGGGAAATGAGAGTTAAATTTGCCCGTCCAGACACCTCCAGCTAGTCTCTCATTGGTTCTCGCTATTCCTGTTCATCTTCCGCAGAAATTGCAAACTGGGCCAAACAGGAGGTTAAAGGGACTGACTCTCCAAGTCGGGAGGGTGTTAGTAAAGCGTCTGGAATATTGCACCCGAGTACCAGGGTACGAAAACTGAGACATATTTGAACACGTCTCCCGATCACATGGTTGATCATACTCTAGGTTCCACATGCATGTTTTACCTGAAGGAAGAATACCTTAAACCTGGGTAGTTGAAACCCGTGGAATGGGTACCATGCAATATGACTTCAAAGGGTCTTCATTTGCTCACCGAACCTCTCCAATCCTATCACTGCTGCGTTTATGCCCCTGTACACATGCTTGATTCTCTTTCGGAGACATAGCAATCCATAGGTTTTAAGATACTTACTAGTCAGGTACATTCTTAGGCATTTAATATGCGGTGTTGAGTCCATTTCGTTGAGCAAGGAGTAGCTCTTGTCTATTCCATATTTGGCTTAAGGAACTTTATCTGTGCTCATTTCAATCTCTGGTTTTATGCAGCACCCCAACTCACCTTTACCCTTAAGAAAGCATAAGTTGGTTTTCTAAATTTGAGACCCTGTTCTGTTCTGTAATTCAGTTCCTGTGTAGCCAAGTTTACATTCCGTGTATTACTGATATCTTATGATGTTTCTTTTTCTGTGTGACTTATTTCAGTTAGAATCATCATACCTGAATCCACTCATTGTGCTGCTAAGGGCCTGATGACATAGATTTCATTGCTGAGTGATATTGCTTTGTAAGTAAATACCACAACTTCTTTATCCATTTTTCACTTTCTGCGATGTTGAACTTGTACTGTAAACGAGGTTCTTGTAAACAGAGGCGTCCCAAACTTTGGGGTGGCTGTGTCTTTTTGATTTTAATTTCCCTAAGCTATAGGACCATAAGTGGAAGTGCCCTAGGCTCTGTTGCTTTGTTTTTTAGATGTTTCAGGAAACACCATACACTTCTCCCGAGTGTCTGTTGGCAATTTACATCCCGCCCATCAGCATAACAAGGCTCCCAGTTCTCCATGGCCTGTCCTGCCTTTCTGGATTTTACACTTTTTTCAGATGGCCCTTTTGACCGGGGGGAAGTGAGACTTCATTGTAGTGCAGATTTCCTTTGCAAGCTTGCTTGGTTGGCCAAAAAGGGCGTATGCGTTTTTTCCTGAATATATTCAGGAAAAAACGCATACGCCCTTTTTGGCCAAGTGCATCATTGTGGACGTTCTGCCTCTTTTCCTATGCTTTCAATGCAATTCCAGTCTACCTCCTGAAATCGGTTTCCTGCAATTCTGCCCCGCTTTCAAGTCCTCTTGGCAGCCTTACTTCAGTATATTTTTGGACGATAGCTGTCATTTATAACTCTGCAGGTTTGTGAATTACAGTGCCCCTGAGCTCCTTTCTTCAACTCGCTTTCTTTTGAGCTGGCCGCAACACCGCAGGATGGCTTCAGGCCCTAATCTGGTTCCGGCACGGCACGCTGAGCCTTTGGTTAATTCCTCTTCCTGGTGGGAAATGAGAGTTAAATTTGCCCGTCCAGACACCTCCAGCTAGTCTCTCATTGGTTCTCGCTATTCCTGTTCATCTTCCGCAGAAATTGCAAACTGGGCCAAACAGGAGGTTAAAGGGACTGACTCTCCAAGTCGGGAGGGTGTTAGTAAAGCGTCTGGAATATTGCACCCGAGTACCAGGGTACGAAAACTGAGACATATTTGAACATGTCTCCCGATCACATGGTTGATCATATTCTAGGTTCCACATGCATGTTTTACCTGAAGGAAGAATACCTTAAACCTGGGTAGTTGAAACCCGTGGAATGGGTACCATGCAGTATGATTTCAAAGGGTCTTCATTTGCTCACCGAACCTCTCCAATCCAATCACTGCTGCGTTTATGCCCCTGTACACATGCTTGATTCTCTTTCGGAGACATAGCAATCCATAGGTTTTAAGATACTGACTAGTCAGGTACATTCTTAGGCGTTTAATATGCGGTGTTGAGTCCATTTCGTTGAGCAAGGAGTAGCTCTTGTCTATTCCATATTTGGCTTAAGGAACTTTATCTGTGCTCATTTCAATCTCTGGTTTTATGCAGCACCCCAACTCACCTTTACCCTTAAGCAAGCATAAGTTGGTTTTCTAAATTTGAGACCCTGTTCTGTTCTGTAATTCAGTTCCTGTGTAGCCAAGTTTACATTCCGTGTATTACTGATATCTTATGATGTTTCTTTTTCTGTGTGACTTATTTCAGTTAGAATCATCATACCTGAATCCACTCATTGTGCTGCTAAGGGCCTGATGACATAGATTTCATTGCTGAGTGATATTGCTTTGTAAGTAAATACCACAACTTCTTTATCCATTTTTCACTTTCTGCGATGTTGAACTTGTACTGTAAACGAGGTTCTTGTAAACAGAGGCGTCCCAAACTTTGGGGTGGCTGTGTCTTTTTGATTTTAATTTCCCTAAGCTATAGGACCATAAGTGGAAGTGCCCTAGGCTCTGTTGCTTTGTTTTTTAGATGTTTCAGGAAACACCATACACTTCTCCCGAGTGTCTGTTGGCAATTTACATCCCGCCCATCAGCATAACAAGGCTCCCAGTTCTCCATGGCCTGTCCTGCCTTTCTGGATTTTACACTTTTTTCAGATGGCCCTTTTGACCGGGGGGAAGTGAGACTTCATTGTAGTGCAGATTTCCTTTGCAAGCTTGCTTGGTTGGCCAAAAAGGGCGTATGCGTTTTTTCCTGAATATATTCAGGAAAAAACGCATACGCCCTTTTTGGCCAAGTGCATCATTGTGGACGTTCTGCCTCTTTTCCTAT
Organism: Pseudorca crassidens; assembly: GCF_039906515.1. NCBI lineage: Eukaryota > Metazoa > Chordata > Mammalia > Artiodactyla > Delphinidae > Pseudorca > Pseudorca crassidens. The sequence continues at coordinate 175,837,156 of NC_090298.1, forward strand.
GCTTTCAATGCAATTCCAGTCTACCTCCTGAAATCGGTTTCCTGCAATTCTGCCCCGCTTTCAAGTCCTCTTGGCAGCCTTACTTCAGTATATTTTTGGACGATAGCTGTCATTTATAACTCTGCAGGTTTGTGAATTACAGTGCCCCTGAGCTCCTTTCTTCAACTCGCTTTCTTTTGAGCTGGCCGCAACACCGCAGGATGGCTTCAGGCCCTAATCTGGTTCCGGCACGGCACACTGAGCCTTTGGTTAATTCCTCTTCCTGGTGGGAAATGAGAGTTAAATTTGCCCGTCCAGACACCTCCAGCTAGTCTCTCATTGGTTCTCGCTATTCCTGTTCATCTTCCGCAGAAATTGCAAACTGGGCCAAACAGGAGGTTAAAGGGACTGACTCTCCAAGTCGGGAGGGTGTTAGTAAAGCGTCTGGAATGTTGCACCCGAGTACCAGGGTACGAAAACTGAGACATATTTGAACACGTCTCCCGATCACATGGTTGATCATACTCTAGGTTCCACATGCATGTTTTAGCTGAAGGAAGAATACCTTAAACCTGGGTAGTTGAAACCCGTGGAATGGGTACCATGCAATATGACTTCAAAGGGTCTTCATTTGCTCACCGAACCTCTCCAATCCTATCACTGCTGCGTTTATGCCCCTGTACACATGCTTGATTCTCTTTCGGAGACATAGCAATCCATAGGTTTTAAGATACTGACTAGTCAGGTACATTCTTAGGCTTTTAATATGCGGTGTTGAGTCCATTTCGTTGAGCAAGGAGTAGCTCTTGTCTATTCCATATTTGGCTTAAGGAACTTTATCTGTGCTCATTTCAATCTCTGGTTTTATGCAGCACCCCAACTCACCTTTCCCCTTAAGCAAGCATAAGTTGGTTTTCTAAATTTGAGACCCTGTTCTGTTCTGTAATTCAGTTCCTGTGTAGCCAAGTTTACATTCCGTGTATTACTGATATCTTATGATGTTTCTTTTTCTGTGTGACTTATTTCAGTTAGAATCATCATACCTGAATCCACTCATTGTGCTGCTAAGGGCCTGATGACATAGATTTCATTGCTGAGTGATATTGCTTTGTAAGTAAATACCACAACTTCTTTATCCATTTTTCACTTTCTGCGATGTTGAACTTGTACTGTAAACGAGGTTCTTGTAAACAGAGGCGTCCCAAACTTTGGGGTGGCTGTGTCTTTTTGATTTTAATTTCCCTAAGCTATAGGACCATAAGTGGAAGTGCCCTAGGCTCTGTTGCTTTGTTTTTTAGATGTTTCAGGAAACACCATACACTTCTCCCGAGTGTCTGTTGTCAATTTACATCCCGCCCATCAGCATAACAAGGCTCCCAGTTCTCCATGGCCTGTCCTGCCTTTCTGGATTTTACACTTTTTTCAGATGGCCCTTTTGACCGGGGGGAAGTGAGACTTCATTGTAGTGCAGATTTCCTTTGCAAGCTTGCTTGGTTGGCCAAAAAGGGCGTATGCGTTTTTTCCTGAATATATTCAGGAAAAAACGCATACGCCCTTTTTGGCCAAGTGCATCATTGTGGACGTTCTGCCTCTTTTCCTATGCTTTCAATGCAATTCCAGTCTACCTCCTGAAATCGGTTTCCTGCAATTCTGCCCCGCTTTCAAGTCCTCTTGGCAGCCTTACTTCAGTATATTTTTGGACGATAGCTGTCATTTATAACTCTGCAGGTTTGTGAATTACAGTGCCCCTGAGCTCCTTTCTTCAACTCGCTTTCTTTTGAGCTGGCCGCAACACCGCAGGATGGCTTCAGGCCCTAATCTGGTTCCGGCACGGCACGCTGAGCCTTTGGTTAATTCCTCTTCCTGGTGGGAAATGAGGGTTAAATTTGCCCGTCCAGACACCTCCAGCTAGTCTCTCATTGGTTCTCGCTATTCCTGTTCATCTTCCGCAGAAATTGCAAACTGGGCCAAACAGGAGGTTAAAGGGACTGACTCTCCAAGTCGGGAGGGTGTTAGTAAAGCATCTGGAATGTTGCACCCGAGTACCAGGGTACGAAAACTGAGACATATTTGAACACGTCTCCCGATCACATGGTTGATCATACTCTATGTTCCACATGCATGTTTTAGCTGAAGGAAGAATACCTTAAACCTGGGTAGTTGAAACCCGTGGAATGGGTACCATGCAATATGACTTCAAAGGGTCTTCATTTGCTCACCGAACCTCTCCAATCCTATCACTGCTGCGTTTATGCCCCTGTACACATGCTTGATTCTCTTTCGGAGACATAGCAATCCATAGGTTTTAAGATACTTACTAGTCAGGTACATTCTTAGGCATTTAATATGCGGTGTTGAGTCCATTTCGTTGAGCAAGGAGTAGCTCTTGTCTATTCCATATTTGGCTTAAGGAACTTTATCTGTGCTCATTTCAATCTCTGGTTTTATGCAGCACCCCAACTCACCTTTACCCTTAAGCAAGCATAAGTTGGTTTTCTAAATTTGAGACCCTGTTCTGTTCTGTAATTCAGTTCCTGTGTAGCCAAGTTTACATTCCGTGTATTACTGATATCTTATGATGTTTCTTTTTCTGTGTGACTTATTTCAGTTAGAATCATCATACCTGAATCCACTCATTGTGCTGCTAAGGGCCTGATGACATAGATTTCATTGCTGAGTGATATTGCTTTGTAAGTAAATACCACAACTTCTTTATCCATTTTTCACTTTCTGCGATATTGAACTTGTACTGTAAACGAGGTTCTTGTAAACAGAGGCGTCCCAAACTTTGGGGTGGCTGTGTCTTTTTGATTTTAATTTCCCTAAGCTATAGGACCATAAGTGGAAGTGCCCTAGGCTCTGTTGCTTTGTTTTTTAGATGTTTCAGGAAACACCATACACTTCTCCCGAGTGTCTGTTGGCAATTTACATCCCGCCCATCAGCATAACAAGGCTCCCAGTTCTCCATGGCCTGTCCTGCCTTTCTGGATTTTACACTTTTTTCAGATGGCCCTTTTGACCGGGGGGAAGTGAGACTTCATTGTAGTGCAGATTTCCTTTGCAAGCTTGCTTGGTTGGCCAAAAAGGGCATATGCGTTTTTTCCTGAATATATTCAGGAAAAAACGCATACGCCCTTTTTGGCCAAGTGCATCATTGTGGACGTTCTGCCTCTTTTCCTATGCTTTCAATGCAATTCCAGTCTACCTCCTGAAATCGGTTTCCTGCAATTCTGCCCCACTTTCAAGTCCTCTTGGCAGCCTTACTTCAGTATATTTTTGGACGATAGCTGTCATTTATAACTCTGCAGGTTTGTGAATTACAGTGCCCCTGAGCTCCTTTCTTCAACTCGCTTTCTTTTGAGCTGGCCGCAACACCGCAGGATGGCTTCAGGCCCTAATCTGGTTCCGGCACGGCACGCTGAGCCTTTGGTTAATTCCTCTTCCTGGTGGGAAATGAGGGTTAAATTTGCCCGTCCAGACAACTCCAGCTAGTCTCTCATTGGTTCTCGCTATTCCTGTTCATCTTCCGCAGAAATTGCAAACTGGCCAAACAGGAGGTTAAAGGCGCTGACTCTCCAAGTCGGGAGGGTGTTAGTAAAGCGTCTGGAATGTTGCACCCGAGTACCAGGGTACGAAAACTGAGACATATTTGAACACGTCTCCCGATCACATGGTTGATCATACTCTAGGTTCCACATGCATGTTTTAGCTGAAGGAAGAATACCTTAATCCTGGGTAGTTGAAACCCGTGGAATGGGTACCATGTAATATGACTTCAGAGGGTCTTCATTTGCTCACCGAACCTCTCCAATCCTATCACTGCTGCGTTTATGCCCCTGTACACATGCTTGATTCTCTTTCGGAGACATAGCAATCCATAGGTTTTAAGATACTTACTAGTCAGGTACATTCTTAGGCGTTTAATATGCGGTGTTGAGTCCATTTCGTTGAGCAAGGAGTAGCTCTTGTCTATTCCATATTTGGCTTAAGGAACTTTATCTGTGCTCATTTCAATCTCTGGTTTTATGCAGCACCCCAACTCACCTTTCCCCTTAAGCAAGCATAAGTTGGTTTTCTAAATTTGAGACCCTGTTCTGTTCTGTAATTCAGTTCCTGTGTAGCCAAGTTTACATTCCGTGTATTACTGATATCTTATGATGTTTCTTTTTCTGTGTGACTTATTTCAGTTAGAATCATCATACCTGAATCCACTCATTGTGCTGCTAAGGGCCTGATGACATAGATTTCATTGCTGAGTGATATTGCTTTGTAAGTAAATACCACAACTTCTTTATCCATTTTTCACTTTCTGCGATGTTGAACTTGTACTGTAAACGAGGTTCTTGTAAACAGAGGTGTCCCAAACTTTGGGGTGGCTGTGTCTTTTTGATTTTAATTTCCCTAAGCTATAGGACCATAAGTGGAAGTGCCCTAGGCTCTTTTGCTTTGATTTTTAGATGTTTCAGGAAACACCATACACTTCTCCCGAGTGTCTGTTGGCAATTTACGTCCCGCCCATCAGCATAACAAGGCTCCCAGTTCTGCATGGCCTGTCCTGCCTTTCTGGATTTTACACTTTTTTCAGATGGCCCTTTTGACCGGGGGGAAGTGAGACTTCATTGTAGTGCAGATTTCCTTTGCAAGCTTGCTTGGTTGGCCAAAAAGGGCGTATGCGTTTTTTCCTGAATATATTCAGGAAAAAACGCATACGCCCTTTTTGGCCAAGTGCATCATTGTGGACGTTCTGCCTCTTTTCCTATGCTTTCAATGCAATTCCAGTCTACCTCCTGAAATCGGTTTCCTGCAATTCTGCCCCGCTTTCAAGTCCTCTTGGCAGCCTTACTTCAGTATATTTTTGGACGATAGCTGTCATTTATAACTCTGCAGGTTTGTGAATTACAGTGCCCCTGAGCTCCTTTCTTCAACTCGCTTTCTTTTGAGCTGGCCGCAACACCGCAGGATGGCTTCAGGCCCTAATCCGGTTCCGGCACGGCACGCTGAGCCTTTGGTTAATTCCTCTTCCTGGTGGGAAATGAGAGTTAAATTTGCCCGTCCAGACAACTCCAGCTAGTCTCTCATTGGTTCTCCCTATTTCTGTTCATCTTCCGCAGAAATTGCAAACTGGGCCAAACAGGAGCTTAAAGGTGCTGACTCTCCAAGTGCGGAGAGTGTTAGTAAAGCGTCTGGAATGTTGCACCCGAGTACCAGGGGAGGAAAACTGAGACATATTTGAACATGTCTCCCGTTCACACGGTTGATCATACTCTGGGTTCCACATGCATGTTTTAGCTGAAGGAAGAATACCTTAAACCTGGAGAGTTGAGACCCGTGGAATGGGTACCATGCAATATGATTTCAAAGGGTCTTCATTTGCTCACTGAACCTCTCCAATCCTATCACTGCTGCGTTTATGCCCCTGTACACATGCTTGATTCTCTTTTGGAGACATAGCAATCCATAGGTTTTAAGATACTTACTAGTCAGGTACATTCATAGGCGTTTAATATGGGGTGTTGAGTCCATTTCATTGAGCAAGGAGTAGCTCTTGCTATTCCATATTTGGCTTAAGGAACTTTATCTGTGCTCATTTCAATGTCTAGTTTTATGCAGCACCCCAACTCACCTTTCCCCTTAAGCAAGCATAAGTTGGTTTTCTAATTTTGAGACCCTGTTCTGTTTTGGAATTCAGTTCCTGTGTAGCCAAGTTTACATTCCGTGTATTAGTGATATCTTATGATGTTTCTTTTTCTGTGTGACTTATTTCAGTTAGAATCATCGTACCTGAATCCACTCATTATGCTGCTAAGGGCCTGATGACATAGATTTCATTGTTGAGTGATACTGCATTGTACGTAAGTACCACAAGTTCTTTACCCATTTTTCACTTTCTGTGATATTGAACTTGTACGGTAAACGAGGTTCTTGTAAACAGAGGCGTCCCAAACTTTGGGGTGGCTGTGTCTTTTTGATTTTAATTTCCCTAAGCTATAGGACCATAAGTGGAAGTGCCCTAGGCTCTGTTGCTTTGTTTTTTAGATGTTTCAGGAAACACCATACACTTCTCCCGAGTGTCTGTTGGCAATTTACATCCCGCCCATCAGCATAACAAGGCTCCCAGTTCTCCATGGCCTGTCCTGCCTTTCTGGATTTTACACTTTTTTCAGATGGCCCTTTTGACCGGGGGGAAGTGAGACTTCATTGTAGTGCAGATTTCCTTTGCAAGCTTGCTTGGTTGGCCAAAACGGGCGTATGCGTTTTTTCCTGAATATATTCAGGAAAAAACCCATACGCCCTTTATGGCCAAGTGCATCATTGTGGACGTTCTGCCTCTTTTCCTATGCTTTCAATGCAATTCCAGTCTACCTCCTGAAATCGGTTTCCTGCAATTCTGCCCCGCTTTCAAGTCCTCTTGGCAGCCTTACTTCAGTATATTTTTGGACGATAGCTGTCATTTATAAGTCTGCAGGTTTGTGAATTACAGTGCCCCTGAGCTCCTTTCTTCAACTCGCTTTCTTTTGAGCTGGCCGCAACACCGCAGGATGGCTTCAGGCCCTAATCTGGTTCCGGCACGGCACGCTGAGCCTTTGGTTAATTCCTCTTCCTGGTGGGAAATGAGAGTTAAATTTGCCCGTCCAGACACCTCCAGCTAGTCTCTCATTGGTTCTCGCTATTCCTGTTCATCTTCCGCAGAAATTGCAAACTGGGCCAAACAGGAGGTTAAAGGGACTGACTCTCCAAGTCGGGAGGGTGTTAGTAAAGCGTGTGGAATGTTGCACCCGAGTACCAGGGTACGAAAACTGAGACATATTTGAACACGTCTCCCGATCACATGGTTGATCATACTCTAGGTTCCACATGCATGTTTTAGCTGAAGGAACAATACCTTAAACCTGGGTAGTTGAAACCCGTGGAATGGGTACCATGCAATATGACTTCAAAGGGTCTTCATTTGCTCACCGAACCTCTCCAATCCAATCACTGCTGCGTTTATGCCCCTGTACACATGCTTGATTCTCTTTCGGAGACATAGCAATCCATAGGTTTTAAGATACTGACTAGTCAGGTACATTCTTAGGCGTTTAATATGCGGTGTTGAGTCCATTTCGTTGAGCAAGGAGTAGCTCTTGTCTATTCCATATTTGGCTTAAGGAACTTTATCTGTGCTCATTTCAATCTCTGGTTTTATGCAGCACCCCAACTCACCTTTACCCTTAAGCAAGCATAAGTTGGTTTTCTAAATTTGAGACCCTGTTCTGTTCTGTAATTCAGTTCCTGTGTAGCCAAGTTTACATTCCGTGTATTACTGATATCTTATGATGTTTCTTTTTCTGTGTGACTTATTTCAGTTAGAATCATCATACCTGAATCCACTCATTGTGCTGCTAAGGGCCTGATGACATAGATTTCATTGCTGAGTGATATTGCTTTGTAAGTAAATACCACAACTTCTTTATCCATTTTTCACTTTCTGCGATGTTGAACTTGTACGGTAAATGAGGTTCTTGTAAACAGAGGCGTCCCAAACTTTGGGGTGGCTGTGTCTTTTTGATTTTAATTTCCCTAAGCTATAGGACCATAAGTGGAAGTGCCCTAGGCTCTGTTGCTTTGTTTTTTAGATGTTTCAGGAAACACCATACACTTCTCCCGAGTGTCTGTTGGCAATTTACATCCCGCCCATCAGCATAACAAGGCTCCCAGTTCTCCATGGCCTGTCCTGCCTTTCTGGATTTTACACTTTTTTCAGATGGCCCTTTTGACCGGGGGGAAGTGAGACTTCATTGTAGTGCAGATTTCCTTTGCAAGCTTGCTAGGTTGGCCAAAAAGGGCGTAGGCGTTTTTTCCTGAATATGTTCAGGAAAAAACGCCTACGCCCTTTTTGTCCAAGTGCATCATTGTGGACGTTCTGCCTCTTTTCCTATGCTTTCAATGCAATTCCAGTCTACCTCCTGAAATCGGTTTCCTGCAATTCTGCCCCACTTTCAAGTCCTCTTGGCAGCCTTACTTCAGTATATTTTTGGATGATAGCTGTCATTTATAACTCTGCAGGTTTGTGAATTACAGTGCCCCTGAGCTCCTTTCTTCAACTCGCTTTCTTTTGAGCTGGCCGCGACACCGCAGGATGGCTTCAGGCCCTAATCTGGTTCCGGCACGGCACGCTGAGCCTTTGGTTAATTCCTCTTCCTGGTGGGAAATGAGAGTTAAATTTGCCCGTCCAGACACCTCCAGCTAGTCTCTCATTGGTTCTCGCTATTCCTGTTCATCTTCCGCAGAATTTGCAAACTGGGCCAAACAGGAGGTTAAAGGGACTGACTCTCCAAGTCGGGAGGGTGTTAGTAAAGCGTCTGGAATGTTGCACCCGAGTTCCAGGGTATGAAAACTGAGACATATTTGAACACGTCTCCCGATCACATGGTTGATCATACTCTAGGTTCCACATGCATGTTTTAGCTGAAGGAAGAATACCTTAAACCTGGGTAGTTGAAACCCGTGGAATGGGTACCATGCAATATGACTTCAAAGGGTCTTCATTTGCTCACCGAACCTCTCCAATCCTATCACTGCTGCGTTTATGCCCCTGTACACATGCTTGATTCTCTTTCGGAGACATAGCAATCCATAGGTTTTAAGATACTTACTAGTCAGGTACATTCTTAGGCGTTTAATATGGGGTGTTGAGTCCATTTCGTTGAGCAAGAGGTAGCTCTTGTCTATTCCATATTTGGCTTAAGGAACTTTATCTGTGCTCATTTCAATCTCTGGTTTTATGCAGCACCCCAGCTCACCTTTCCCCTTAAGCAAGCATAAGTTGGTTTTCTAAATTTGAGACCCTGTTCTGTTCTGTAATTCAGTTCCTGTGTAGCCAAGTTTACGTTCCGTGTATTACTGATATCTTATGATGTTTCTTTTTCTGTGTGACTTATTTCAGTTAGAATCATCATACCTGAATCCACTCATTGTGCTGCTAAGGGCCTGATGACATAGATTTCATTGCTGAGTGATATTGCTTTGTAAGTAAATACCACAACTTCTTTATCCATTTTTCACTTTCTGCGATGTTGAACTTGTACTGTAAACGAGGTTCTTGTAAACAGAGGCGTCCCAAACTTTGGGGTGGCTGTGTCTTTTTGATTTTAATTTCCCTAAGCTATAGGACCATAAGTGGAAGTGCCCTAGGCTCTGTTGCTTTGTTTTTTAGATGTTTCAGGAAACACCATACACTTCTCCCGAGTGTCTGTTGGCAATTTACATCCCGCCCATCAGCATAACAAGGCTCCCAGTTCTCCATGGCCTGTCCTGCCTTTCTGGATTTTACACTTTTTTCAGATGGCCCTTTTGACCGGGGGGAAGTGAGACTTCATTGTAGTGCAGATTTCCTTTGCAAGCTTGCTTGGTTGGCCAAAACGGGCGTATGCGTTTCTTCCTGAATATATTCAGGAAAAAACGCATACGCCCTTTATGGCCAAGTGCATCATTGTGGACGTTCTGCCTCTTTTCCTATGCTTTCAATGCAATTCCAGTCTACCTCCTGAAATCGGTTTCCTGCAATTCTGCCCCGCTTTCAAGTCCTCTTGGCAGCCTTACTTCAGTATATTTTTGGACGATAGCTGTCATTTATAAGTCTGCAGGTTTGTGAATTACAGTGCCCCTGAGCTCCTTTCTTCAACTCGCTTTCTTTTGAGCTGGCCGCAACACCGCAGGATGGCTTCAGGCCCTAATCTGGTTCCGGCACGGCACGCTGAGCCTTTGGTTAATTCCTCTTCCTGGTGGGAAATGAGAGTTAAATTTGCCCGTCCAGACACCTCCAGCTAGTCTCTCATTGGTTCTCGCTATTCCTGTTCATCTTCCGCAGAAATTGCAAACTGGGCCAAACAGGAGGTTAAAGGGACTGACTCTCCAAGTCGGGAGGGTGTTAGTAAAGCGTCTGGAATGTTGCACCCGAGTACCAGGGTACGAAAACTGAGACATATTTGAACACGTCTCCCGATCACATGGTTGATCATACTCTAGGTTCCACATGCATGTTTTAGCTGAAGGAAGAATACCTTAAACCTGGGTAGTTGAAACCCGTGGAATGGGTACCATGCAGTATGACTTCAAAGGGTCTTCATTTGCTCACCGAACCTCTCCAATCTTATCACTGCTGCGTTTATGCCCCTGTACACATGCTTGATTCTCTTTCGGAGACATAGCAATCCATAGGTTTTAAGATACTTACTAGTCAGGTACATTCTTAGGCGTTTAATATGGGGTGTTGAGTCCATTTCGTTGAGCAAGGAGTAGCTCTTGTCTATTCCATATTTGGCTTAAGGAACTTTATCTGTGCTCATTTCAATCTCTGGTTTTATGCAGCACCCCAACTCACCTTTACCCTTAAGCAAGCATAAGTTGGTTTTCTAAATTTGAGACCCTGTTCTGTTCTGTAATTCAGTTCCTGTGTAGCCAAGTTTACATTCCGTGTATTACTGATATCTTATGATGTTTCTTTTTCTGTGTGACTTATTTCAGTTAGAATCATCATACCTGAATCCACTCATTGTGCTGCTAAGGGCCTGATGACATAGATTTCATTGCTGAGTGATATTGCTTTGTAAGTAAATACCACAACTTCTTTATCCATTTTTCACTTTCTGCGATGTTGAACTTGTACTGTAAACGAGGTTCTTGTAAACAGAGGCGTCCCAAACTTTGGGGTGGCTGTGTCTTTTTGATTTTAATTTCCCTAAGCTATAGGACCATAAGTGGAAGTGCCCTAGGCTCTGTTGCTTTGTTTTTTAGATGTTTCAGGAAACACCATACACTTCTCCCGAGTGTCTGTTGGCAATTTACATCCCGCCCATCAGCATAACAAGGCTCCCAGTTCTCCATGGCCTGTCCTGCCTTTCTGGATTTTACACTTTTTTCAGATGGCCCTTTTGACCGGGGGGAAGTGAGACTTCATTGTAGTGCAGATTTCCTTTGCAAGCTTGCTTGGTTGGCCAAAAAGGGCGTATGCGTTTTTTCCTGAATATATTCAGGAAAAAACGCATATGCCCTTTTTGGCCAAGTGCATCATTGTGGACGTTCTGCCTCTTTTCCTATGCTTTCAATGCAATTCCAGTCTACCTCCTGAAATCGGTTTCCTGCAATTCTGCCCCGCTTTCAAGTCCTCTTGGCAGCCTTACTTCAGTATATTTTTGGACGATAGCTGTCATTTATAACTCTGCAGGTTTGTGAATTACAGTGCCCCTGAGCTCCTTTCTTCAACTCGCTTTCTTTTGAGCTGGCCGCAACACCGCAGGATGGCTTCAGGCCCTAATCTGGTTCCGGCACGGCACGCTGAGCCTTTGGTTAATTCCTCTTCCTGGTGGAAAATGAGAGTTAAATTTGCCCGTCCAGACACCTCCAGCTAGTCTCTCATTGGTTCTCGCTATTCCTGTTCATCTTCCGCAGAAATTGCAAACTGGGCCAAACAGGAGGTTAAAGGGACTGACTCTCCAAGTCGGGAGGGTGTGAGTAAAGCGTCTGGAATGTTGCACCCGAGTACCAGGGTACGAAAACTGAGACATATTTGAACACGTCTCCCGATCACATGGTTGATCATACTCTAGGTTCCACATGCATGTTTTAGCTGAAGGAACAATACCTTAAACCTGGGTAGTTGAAACCCGTGGAATGGGTACCATGCAATATGACTTCAAAGGGTCTTCATTTGCTCACCGAACCTCTCCAATCCTATCACTGCTGCGTTTATGCCCCTGTACACATGATTGATTCTCTTTCGGAGACATAGCAATCCATAGGTTTTAAGATACTTACTAGTCAGGTACATTCTTAGGCATTTAATATGCGGTGTTGAGTCCATTTCGTTGAGCAAGAGGTAGCTCTTGTCTATTCCATATTTGGCTTAAGGAACTTTATCTGTGCTCATTTCAATCTCTGGTTTTATGCAGCACCCCAACTCACCTTTACCCTTAAGCAAGCATAAGTTGGTTTTCTAAATTTGAGACCCTGTTCTGTTCTGTAATTCAGTTCCTGTGTAGCCAAGTTTACATTCCGTGTATTACTGATATCTTATGATGTTTCTTTTTCTGTGTGACTTATTTCAGTTAGAATCATCATACCTGAATCCACTCATTGTGCTGCTAAGGGCCTGATGACATAGATTTCATTGCTGAGTGATATTGCTTTGTAAGTAAATACCACAACTTCTTTATCCATTTTTCACTTTCTGCGATGTTGAACTTGTACTGTAAACGAGGTTCTTGTAAACAGAGGCGTCCCAAACTTTGGGGTGGCTGTGTCTTTTTGATTTTAATTTCCCTAAGCTATAGGACCATAAGTGGAAGTGCCCTAGGCTCTGTTGCTTTGTTTTTTAGATGTTTCAGGAAACACCATACACTTCTCCCGAGTGTCTGTTGGCAATTTACATCCCGCCCATCAGCATAACAAGGCTCCCAGTTCTCCATGGCCTGTCCTGCCTTTCTGGATTTTACACTTTTTTCAGATGGCCCTTTTGACCGGGGGCAAGGGAGACTTCATTGTAGTGCAGATTTCCTTTGCAAGCTTGCTTGGTTGGCCAAAACGGGCGTATGCGTTTCTTCCTGAATATATTCAGGAAAAAACGCATACGCCCTTTATGGCCAAGTGCATCATTGTGGACGTTCTGCCTCTTTTCCTATGCTTTCAATGCAATTCCAGTCTACCTCCTGAAATCGGTTTCCTGCAATTCTGCCCCACTTTCAATTCCTCTTGGCAGCCTTACTTCAGTATATTTTTGGACGATAGCTGTCATTTATAAGTCTGCAGGTTTGTGAATTACAGTGCCCCTGAGCTCCTTTCTTCAACTCGCTTTCTTTTGAGCTGGCCGCAACACCGCAGGATGGCTTCAGGCCCTAATCTGGTTCCGGCACGGCACGCTGAGCCTTTGGTTAATTCCTCTTCCTGGTGGGAAATGAGAGTTAAATTTGCCCGTCCAGACACCTCCAGCTAGTCTCTCATTGGTTCTCGCTATTCCTGTTCATCTTCCGCAGAAATTGCAAACTGGGCCAAACAGGAGGTTAAAGGGACTGACTCTCCAAGTCGGGAGGGTGTTAGTAAAGCGTCTGGAATGTTGCACCCGAGTACCAGGGTACGAAAACTGAGACATATTTGAACACGTCTCCCGATCACATGGTTGATCATACTCTAGGTTCCACATGCATGTTTTAGCTGAAGGAAGAATACCTTAAACCTGGGTAGTTGAAACCCGTGGAATGGGTACCATGCAATATGACTTCAAAGGGTCTTCATTTGCTCACCGAACCTCTCCAATCCTATCACTGCTGCGTTTATGCCCCTGTACACATGCTTGATTCTCTTTCGGAGACATAGCAATCCATAGGTTTTAAGATACTTACTAGTCAGGTACATTCTTAGGCGTTTAATATGGGGTGTTGAGTCCATTTCGTTGAGCAAGGAGTAGCTCTTGTCTATTCCATATTTGGCTTAAGGAACTTTATCTGTGCTCATTTCAATCTCTGGTTTTATGCAGCACCCCAACTCACCTTTACCCTTAAGCAAGCATAAGTTGGTTTTCTAAATTTGAGACCCTGTTCTGTTCTGTAATTCAGTTCCTGTGTAGCCAAGTTTACATTCCGTGTATTACTGATATCTTATGATGTTTCTTTTTCTGTGTGACTTATTTCAGTTAGAATCATCATACCTGAATCCACTCATTGTGCTGCTAAGGGCCTGATGACATAGATTTCATTGCTGAGTGATATTGCTTTGTAAGTAAATACCACAACTTCTTTATCCATTTTTCACTTTCTGCGATGTTGAACTTGTACTGTAAACGAGGTTCTTGTAAACAGAGGCGTCCCAATGTTTGGGGTGGCTGTGTCTTTTTGATTTTAATTTCCCTAAGCTATAGGACCATAAGTGGAAGTGCCCTAGGCTCTGTTGCTTTGTTTTTTAGACGTTTCAGGAAACACCATACACTTCTCCCGAGTGTCTGTTGGCAATTTACATCCCGCCCATCAGCATAACAAGGCTCCCAGTTCTCCATGGCCTGTCCTGCCTTTCTGGATTTTACACTTTTTTCAGATGGCCCTTTTGACCGGGGGGAAGTGAGACTTCATTGTAGTGCAGATTTCCTTTGCAAGCTTGCTTGGTTGGCCAAAAAGGGCGTATGCGTTTTTTCCTGAATATATTCAGGAAAAAACGCATACGCCCTTTTTGGCCAAGTGCATCATTGTGGACGTTCTGCCTCTTTTCCTATGTTTTCAATGCAATTCCAGTCTACCTCCTGAAATCGGTTTCCTGCAATTCTGCCCCGCTTTCAAGTCCTCTTGGCAGCCTTACTTCAGTATATTTTTGGACGATAGCTGTCATTTATAAGTCTGCAGGTTTGTGAATTACAGTGCCCCTGAGCTCCTTTCTTCAACTCGCTTTCTTTTGAGCTGGCCGCAACACCGCAGGATGGCTTCAGGCCCTAATCTGGTTCCGGCACGGCACGCTGAGCCTTTGGTTAATTCCTCTTCCTGGTGGGAAATGAGAGTTAAATTTGCCCGTCCAGACACCTCCAGCTAGTCTCTCATTGGTTCTCGCTATTCCTGTTCATCTTCCGCAGAATTTGCAAACTGGGCCAAACAGGAGGTTAAAGGGACTGACTCTCCAAGTCGGGAGGGTGTTAGTAAAGCGTCTGGAATGTTGCACCCGAGTTCCAGGGTACGAAAACTGAGACATATTTGAACACATTTCCCGATCACATGGTTGATCATACTCTAGGTTCCACATGCATGTTTTAGCTGAAGGAAGAATACCTTAAACCTGGGTAGTTGAAACCCGTGGAATGGGTACCATGCAATATGACTTCAAAGGGTCTTCATTTGCTCACCGAACCTCTCCAATCCTATCACTGCTGCGTTTATGCCCCTGTACACACGCTTGATTCTCTTTTGGAGACATAGCAATCCATAGGTTTTAAGATACTTACTAGTCAGGTACATTCTTAGGCGTTTAATATGCGGTGTTGAGTCCATTTCGTTGAGCAAGGAGTAGCTCTTGTCTATTCCATATTTGGCTTAAGGAACTTTATCTGTGCTCATTTCAATCTCTGGTTTTATGCAGCACCCCAGCTCACCTTTCCCCTTAATCAAGCATAAGTTGGTTTTCTAAATTTGAGACCCTGTTCTGTTCTGTAATTCAGTTCCTGTGTAGCCAAGTTTACATTCCGTGTATTACTGATATCTTATGATGTTTCTTTTTCTGTGTGACTTATTTCAGTTAGAATCATCATACCTGAATCCACTCATTGTGCTGCTAAGGGCCTGATGACATAGATTTCATTGCTGAGTGATATTGCTTTGTAAGTAAATACCACAACTTCTTTATCCATTTTTCACTTTCTGCGATGTTGAACTTGTACTGTAAACGAGGTTCTTGTAAACAGAGGCGTCCCAAACTTTGGGGTGGCTGTGTCTTTTTGATTTTAATTTCCCTAAGCTATAGGACCATAAGTGGAAGTGCCCTAGGCTCTGTTGCTTTGTTTTTTAGATGTTTCAGGAAACACCATACACTTCTCCCGAGTGTCTGTTGGCAATTTACATCCCGCCCATCAGCATAACAAGGCTCCCAGTTCTCCATGGCCTGTCCTGCCTTTCTGGATTTTACACTTTTTTCAGATGGCCCTTTTGACCGGGGGGAAGTGAGACTTCATTGTAGTGCAGATTTCCTTTGCAAGCTTGCTTGGTTGGCCAAAACGGGCGTATGCGTTTCTTCCTGAATATATTCAGGAAAAAACGCATACGCCCTTTATGGCCAAGTGCATCATTGTGGACGTTCTGCCTCTTTTCCTATGCTTTCAATGCAATTCCAGTCTACCTCCTGAAATCGGTTTCCTGCAATTCTGCCCCGCTTTCAAGTCCTCTTGGCAGCCTTACTTCAGTATATTTTTGGACGATAGCTGTCATTTATAAGTCTGCAGGTTTGTGAATTACAGTGCCCCTGAGCTCCTTTCTTCAACTCGCTTTCTTTTGAGCTGGCCGCAACACCGCAGGATGGCTTCAGGCCCTAATCTGGTTCCGGCACGGCACGCTGAGCCTTTGGTTAATTCCTCTTCCTGGTGGGAAATGAGAGTTAAATTTGCCCGTCCAGACACCTCCAGCTAGTCTCTCATTGGTTCTCGCTATTCCTGTTCATCTTCCGCAGAAATTGCAAACTGGGCCAAACAGGAGGTTAAAGGGACTGACTCTCCAAGTCGGGAGGGTGTTAGTAAAGCGTCTGGAATGTTGCACCTGAGTACCAGGGTACGAAAACTGAGACATATTTGAACACGTCTCCCGATCACATGGTTGATCATACTCTAGGTTCCACATGCATGTTTTAGCTGAAGGAAGAATACCTTAAACCTGGGTAGTTGAAACCCGTGGAATGGGTACCATGCAGTATGACTTCAAAGGGTCTTCATTTGCTCACCGAACCTCTCCAATCTTATCACTGCTGCGTTTATGCCCCTGTACACATGCTTGATTCTCTTTCGGAGACATAGCAATCCATAGGTTTTAAGATACTTACTAGTCAGGTACATTCTTAGGCATTTAATATTGGGTGTTGAGTCCATTTCGTTGAGCAAGGAGTAGCTCTTGTCTATTCCATATTTGGCTTAAGGAACTTTATCTGTGCTCATTTCAATCTCTGGTTTTATGCAGCACCCCAACTCACCTTTCCCCTTAAGCAAGCATAAGTTGGTTTTCTAAATTTGAGACCCTGTTCTGTTCTGTAATTCAGTTCCTGTGTAGCCAAGTTTACATTCCGTGTATTACTGATCTCTTATGATGTTTCTTTTTCTGTGTGACTTATTTCAGTTAGAATCATCATACCTGAATCCACTCATTGTGCTGCTAAGGGCCTGATGACATAGATTTCATTGCTGAGTGATATTGCTTTGTAAGTAAATACCACAACTTCTTTATCCATTTTTCACTTTCTGCGATGTTGAACTTGTACTGTAAACGAGGTTCTTGTAAACAGAGGCGTCCCAATGTTTGGGGTGGCTGTGTCTTTTTGATTTTAATTTCCCTAAGCTATAGGACCATAAGTGGAAGTGCCCTAGGCTCTGTTGCTTTGTTTTTTAGATGTTTCAGGAAACACCATACACTTCTCCCGAGTGTCTGTTGGCAATTTACATCCCGCCCATCAGCATAACAAGGCTTCCAGTTCTCCATGGCCTGTCCTGCCTTTCTGGATTTTACACTTTTTTCAGATGGCCCTTTTGACCGGGGGGAAGTGAGACTTCATTGTAGTGCAGATTTCCTTTGCAAGCTTGCTTGGTTGGCCAAAAAGGGCGTATGCGTTTTTTCCTGAATATATTCAGGAAAAAACGCATACGCCCTTTTTGGCCAAGTGCATCATTGTGGACGTTCTGCCTCTTTTCCTATGCTTTCAATGCAATTCCAGTCTACCTCCTGAAATCGGTTTCCTGCAATTCTGCCCCGCTTTCAAGTCCTCTTGGCAGCCTTACTTCAGTATATTTTTGGACGATAGCTGTCATTTATAACTCTGCAGGTTTGTGAATTACAGTGCCCCTGAGCTCCTTTCTTCAACTCGCTTTCTTTTGAGCTGGCCGCAACACCGCAGGATGGCTTCAGGCCCTAATCTGGTTCCGGCACGGCACGCTGAGCCTTTGGTTAATTCCTCTTCCTGGTGGGAAATGAGAGTTAAATTTGCCCGTCCAGACACCTCCAGCTAGTCTCTCATTGGTTCTCGCTATTCCTGTTCATCTTCCGCAGAAATTGCAAACTGGGCCAAACAGGAGGTTAAAGGGACTGACTCTCCAAGTCGGGAGGGTGTTAGTAAAGCGTCTGGAATGTTGCACCCGAGTACCAGGGTACGAAAACTGAGACATATTTGAACACGTCTCCCGATCACATGGTTGATCATACTCTAGGTTCCACATGCATGTTTTAGCTGAAGGAACAATACCTTAAACCTGGGTAGTTGAAACCCGTGGAATGGGTACCATGCAATATGACTTCAAAGGGTCTTCATTTGCTCACCGAACCTCTCCAATCCTATCACTGCTGCGTTTATGCCCCTGTACACATGCTTGATTCTCTTTCGGAGACATAGCAATCCATAGGTTTTAAGATACTTACTAGTCAGGTACATTCTTAGGCATTTAATATGCGGTGTTGAGTCCATTTCGTTGAGCAAGAGGTAGCTCTTGTCTATTCCATATTTGGCTTAAGGAACTTTATCTGTGCTCATTTCAATCTCTGGTTTTATGCAGCACCCCAACTCACCTTTACCCTTAAGCAAGCATAAGTTGGTTTTCTAAATTTGAGACCCTGTTCTGTTCTGTAATTCAGTTCCTGTGTAGCCAAGTTTACATTCCGTGTATTACTGATATCTTATGATGTTTCTTTTTCTGTGTGACTTATTTCAGTTAGAATCATCATACCTGAATCCACTCATTGTGCTGCTAAGGGCCTGATGACATAGATTTCATTGCTGAGTGATATTGCTTTGTAAGTAAATACCACAACTTCTTTATCCATTTTTCACTTTCTGCGATGTTGAACTTGTACTGTAAACGAGGTTCTTGTAAACAGAGGCGTCCCAAACTTTGGGGTGGCTGTGTCTTTTTGATTTTAATTTCCCTAAGCTATAGGACCATAAGTGGAAGTGCCCTAGGCTCTGTTGCTTTGTTTTTTAGATGTTTCAGGAAACACCATACACTTCTCCCGAGTGTCTGTTGGCAATTTACATCCCGCCCATCAGCATAACAAGGCTCCCAGTTCTCCATGACCTGTCCTGCCTTTCTGGATTTTACACTTTTTTCAGATGGCCCTTTTGACCGGGGGGAAGTGAGACTTCATTGTAGTGCAGATTTCCTTTGCAAGCTTGCTTGGTTGGCCAAAAAGGGCGTATGCGTTTTTTCCTGAATATATTCAGGAAAAGACGCATACGCCCTTTTTGGTCAAGTGCATCATTGTGGACGTTCTGCCTCTTTTCCTATGCTTTCAATGCAATTCCAGTCTACCTCCTGAAATCGGTTTCCTGCAATTCTGCCCCGCTTTTAAGTCCTCTTGGAAACCTTACTTCAGTATATTTTTGGACGATAGCTGTCATTTATAACTCTGCAGGTTTGTGAATTACAGTGCCCCTGAGCTCCTTTCTTCAACTCGCTTTCTTGTGAGCTGGCTGCAACACCGCAGGATGGCTTCAGGCCCTAATCTGGTTCCGGCACGGCACGCTGAGCCTTTGGTTAATTCCTCTTCCTGGTGGGAAATGAGAGTTAAATTTGCCCGTCCAGCCACCTCCAGCTAGTCTCTCATTGGTTCTCGCTATTCCTGTTCATCTTCCACAGAAATTGCAAACTGGGCCAAACAGGAGGTTAAAGGGACTGACTCTCCAAGTCAGGAGGGTGTTAGTAAAGCGCCTGGAATGTTTCACCCGAGTACCAGGGTACGAAAACTGAGTCATATTTGAACACGTCTCCCGATCACATGGTTGATCATACTCTGTGTTCCACATGCATGTTTTAGCTGAAGGAAGAATACCTTAAACCTGGGTAGTTGAAACCCGTGGAATGGGTACCATGCAATATGACTTCAAAGGGTCTTCATTTGCTCACCGAACCTCTCCAATCCTATCACTGCTGCGTTTATGCCCCTGTACACATGCTTGATTCTCTTTCGGAGACATAGCAATCCATAGGTTTTAAGATACTTACTAGTCAGGTACATTCTTAGGCATTTAATATGCGGTGTTGAGTCCATTTCGTTGAGCAAGGAGTAGCTCTTGTCTATTCCATATTTGGCTTAAGGAACTTTATCTGTGCTCATTTCAATCTCTGGTTTTATGCAGCACCCCAACTCACCTTTACCCTTAAGCAAGCATAAGTTGGTTTTCTAAATTTGAGACCCTGTTCTGTTCTGTAATTCAGTTCCTGTGTAGCCAAGTTTACATTCCGTGTATTACTGATATCTTATGATGTTTCTTTTTCTGTGTGACTTATTTCAGTTAGAATCATCATACCTGAATCCACTCATTGTGCTGCTAAGGGCCTGATGACATAGATTTCATTGCTGAGTGATATTGCTTTGTAAGTAAATACCACAACTTCTTTATCCATTTTTCACTTTCTGCGATGTTGAACTTGTACTGTAAACGAGGTTCTTGTAAACAGAGGCGTCCCAAACTTTGAGGTGGCTGTGTCTTTTTGATTTTAATTTCCCTAAGCTATAGGACCATAAGTGGAAGTGCCCTAGGCTCTGTTGCTTTGTTTTTTAGATGTTTCAGGAAACACCATACACTTCTCCCGAGTGTCTGTTGGCAATTTACATCCCGCCCATCAGCATAACAAGGCTCCCAGTTCTCCATGGCCTGTCCTGCCTTTCTGGATTTTACACTTTTTTCAGATGGCCCTTTTGACCGGGGGGAAGTGAGACTTCATTGTAGTGCAGATTTCCTTTGCAAGCTTGCTTGGTTGGCCAAAAAGGGCGTATGCGTTTTTTCCTGAATATATTCAGGAAAAAACGCATACGCCCTTTTTGGCCAAGTGCATCATTGTGGACGTTCTGCCTCTTTTCCTATGCTTTCAATGCAATTCCAGTCTACCTCCTGAAATCGGTTTCCTGCAATTCTGCCCCGCTTTCAAGTCCTCTTGGCAGCCTTACTTCAGTATATTTTTGGACGATAGCTGTCATTTATAACTCTGCAGGTTTGTGAATTACAGTGCCCCTGAGCTCCTTTCTTCAACTCGCTTTCTTTTGAGCTGGCCGCAACACCGCAGGATGGCTTCAGGCCCTAATCTGGTTCCGGCACGGCACGCTGAGCCTTTGGTTAATTCCTCTTCCTGGTGGGAAATGAGAGTTAAATTTGCCCGTCCAGACACCTCCAGCTAGTCTCTCATTGGTTCTCGCTATTCCTGTTCATCTTCCGCAGAAATTGCAAACTGGGCCAAACAGGAGGTTAAAGGGACTGACTCTCCAAGTCGGGAGGGTGTTAGTAAAGCGTCTGGAATGTTGCACCCGAGTACCAGGGTACGAAAACTGAGACATATTTGAACACGTCTCCCGATCACATGGTTGATCATACTCTAGGTTCCACATGCATGTTTTAGCTGAAGGAAGAATACCTTAAACCTGGGTAGTTGAAACCCGTGGAATGGGTACCATGCAATATGACTTCAAAGGGTCTTCATTTGCTCACCGAACCTCTCCAATCCTATCACTGCTGCGTTTATGCCCCTGTACACATGCTTGATTCTCTTTCGGAGACATAGCAATCCATAGGTTTTAAGATACTTACTAGTCAGGTACATTCTTAGGCATTTAATATGCGGTGTTGAGTCCATTTCGTTGAGCAAGAGGTAGCTCTTGTCTATTCCATATTTGGCTTAAGGAACTTTATCTGTGCTCATTTCAATCTCTGGTTTTATGCAGCACCCCAACTCACCTTTACCCTTAAGCAAGCATAAGTTGGTTTTCTAAATTTGAGACCCTGTTCTGTTCTGTAATTCAGTTCCTGTGTAGCCAAGTTTACATTCCGTGTATTACTGATATCTTATGATGTTTCTTTTTCTGTGTGACTTATTTCAGTTAGAATCATCATACCTGAATCCACTCATTGTGCTGCTAAGGGCCTGATGACATAGATTTCATTGCTGAGTGATATTGCTTTGTAAGTAAATACCACAACTTCTTTATCCATTTTTCACTTTCTGCGATGTTGAACTTGTACTGTAAACGAGGTTCTTGTAAACAGAGGCGTCCCAAACTTTGAGGTGGCTGTGTCTTTTTGATTTTAATTTCCCTAAGCTATAGGACCATAAGTGGAAGTGCCCTAGGCTCTGTTGCTTTGTTTTTTAGATGTTTCAGGAAACACCATACACTTCTCCCGAGTGTCTGTTGGCAATTTACATCCCGCCCATCAGCATAACAAGGCTCCCAGTTCTCCATGGCCTGTCCTGCCTTTCTGGATTTTACACTTTTTTCAGATGGCCCTTTTGACCGGGGGGAAGTGAGACTTCATTGTAGTGCAGATTTCCTTTGCAAGCTTGCTTGGTTGGCCAAAAAGGGCGTATGCGTTTTTTCCTGAATATATTCAGGAAAAAACGCATACGCCCTTTTTGGCCAAGTGCATCATTGTGGACGTTCTGCCTCTTTTCCTATGCTTTCAATGCAATTCCAGTCTACCTCCTGAAATCGGTTTCCTGCAATTCTGCCCCGCTTTCAAGTCCTCTTGGCAGCCTTACTTCAGTATATTTTTGGACGATAGCTGTCATTTATAACTCTGCAGGTTTGTGAATTACAGTGCCCCTGAGCTCCTTTCTTCAACTCGCTTTCTTTTGAGCTGGCCGCAACACCGCAGGATGGCTTCAGGCCCTAATCTGGTTCCGGCACGGCACGCTGAGCCTTTGGTTAATTCCTCTTCCTGGTGGGAAATGAGAGTTAAATTTGCCCGTCCAGACACCTCCAGCTAGTCTCTCATTGGTTCTCGCTATTCCTGTTCATCTTCCGCAGAAATTGCAAACTGGGCCAAACAGGAGGTTAAAGGGACTGACTCTCCAAGTCGGGAGGGTGTTAGTAAAGCGTCTGGAATGTTGCACCCGAGTACCAGGGTACGAAAACTGAGACATATTTGAACACGTCTCCCGATCACATGGTTGATCATACTCTAGGTTCCACATGCATGTTTTAGCTGAAGGAAGAATACCTTAAACCTGGGTAGTTGAAACCCGTGGAATGGGTACCATGCAATATGACTTCAAAGGGTCTTCATTTGCTCACCGAACCTCTCCAATCCTATCACTGCTGCGTTTATGCCCCTGTACACATGCTTGATTCTCTTTCGGAGACATAGCAATCCATAGGTTTTAAGATACTTACTAGTCAGGTACATTCTTAGGCATTTAATATGCGGTGTTGAGTCCATTTCGTTGAGCAAGAGGTAGCTCTTGTCTATTCCATATTTGGCTTAAGGAACTTTATCTGTGCTCATTTCAATCTCTGGTTTTATGCAGCACCCCAACTCACCTTTACCCTTAAGCAAGCATAAGTTGGTTTTCTAAATTTGAGACCCTGTTCTGTTCTGTAATTCAGTTCCTGTGTAGCCAAGTTTACATTCCGTGTATTACTGATATCTTATGATGTTTCTTTTTCTGTGTGACTTATTTCAGTTAGAATCATCATACCTGAATCCACTCATTGTGCTGCTAAGGGCCTGATGACATAGATTTCATTGCTGAGTGATATTGCTTTGTAAGTAAATACCACAACTTCTTTATCCATTTTTCACTTTCTGCGATGTTGAACTTGTACTGTAAACGAGGTTCTTGTAAACAGAGGCGTCCCAAACTTTGAGGTGGCTGTGTCTTTTTGATTTTAATTTCCCTAAGCTATAGGACCATAAGTGGAAGTGCCCTAGGCTCTGTTGCTTTGTTTTTTAGATGTTTCAGGAAACACCATACACTTCTCCCGAGTGTCTGTTGGCAATTTACATCCCGCCCATCAGCATAACAAGGCTCCCAGTTCTCCATGGCCTGTCCTGCCTTTCTGGATTTTACACTTTTTTCAGATGGCCCTTTTGACCGGGGGGAAGTGAGACTTCATTGTAGTGCAGATTTCCTTTGCAAGCTTGCTTGGTTGGCCAAAAAGGGCGTATGCGTTTTTTCCTGAATATATTCAGGAAAAAACGCATACGCCCTTTTTGGCCAAGTGCATCATTGTGGACGTTCTGCCTCTTTTCCTATGCTTTCAATGCAATTCCAGTCTACCTCCTGAAATCGGTTTCCTGCAATTCTGCCCCGCTTTCAAGTCCTCTTGGCAGCCTTACTTCAGTATATTTTTGGACGATAGCTGTCATTTATAACTCTGCAGGTTTGTGAATTACAGTGCCCCTGAGCTCCTTTCTTCAACTCGCTTTCTTTTGAGCTGGCCGCAAGACCGCAGGATGGCTTCAGGCCCTAATCTGGTTCCGGCACGGCACGCTGAGCCTTTGGTTAATTCCTCTTCCTGGTGGGAAATGAGAGTTAAATTTGCCCGTCCAGACACCTCCAGCTAGTCTCTCATTGGTTCTCGCTATTCCTGTTCATCTTCCGCAGAAATTGCAAACTGGGCCAAACAGGAGGTTAAAGGGACTGACTCTCCAAGTCGGGAGGGTGTTAGTAAAGCGTCTGGAATGTTGCACCCGAGTACCAGGGTACGAAAACTGAGACATATTTGAACACATCTCCCGATCACATGGTTGATCATACTCTAGCTTCCACATGCATGTTTTAGTTGAAGGAAGAATACCTTAAACCTGGGTAGTTGAAACCCGTGGAATGGGTACCATGCAATATGACTTCAAAGGGTCTTCATTTGCTCACCGAACCTCTCCAATCCTATCACTGCTGCGTTTATGCCCCTGTACACATGCTTGATTCTCTTTCAGAGACATAGCAATCCATAGGTTTTAAGATACTTACTAGTCAGGTACATTCTTAGGCATTTAATATGCGGTGTTGAGTCCATTTCGTTGAGCAAGAGGTAGCTCTTGTCTATTCCATATTTGGCTTAAGGAACTTTATCTGTGCTCATTTCAATCTCTGGTTTTATGCAGCACCCCAACTCACCTTTACCCTTAAGAAAACATAAGTTGGTTTTCTAAATTTGAGACCCTGTTCTGTTCTGTAATTCAGTTCCTGTGTAGCCAAGTTTACATTCCGTGTATTACTGATATCTTATGATGTTTCTTTTTCTGTGTGACTTATTTCAGTTAGAATCATCATACCTGAATCCACTCATTGTGCTGCTAAGGGCCTGATGACATAGATTTCATTGCTGAGTGATATTGCTTTGTAAGTAAATACCACAACTTCTTTATCCATTTTTCACTTTCTGCGATGTTGAACTTGTACTGTAAACGAGGTTCTTGTAAACAGAGGCGTCCCAATGTTTGGGGTGGCTGTGTCTTTTTGATTTTAATTTCCCTAAGCTATAGGACCATAAGTGGAAGTGCCCTAGGCTCTGTTGCTTTGTTTTTTAGATGTTTCAGGAAACACCATACACTTCTCCCGAGTGTCTGTTGGCAATTTACATCCCGCCCATCAGCATAACAAGGCTCCCAGTTCTCCATGGCCTGTCCTGCCTTTCTGGATTTTACACTTTTTTCAGATGGCCCTTTTGACCGGGGGGAAGTGAGACTTCATTGTAGTGCAGATTTCCTTTGCAAGCTTGCTTGGTTGGCCAAAAAGGGCGTATGCGTTTTTTCCTGAATATATTCAGGAAAAAACGCATACGCCCTTTTTGGCCAAGTGCATCATTGTGGACGTTCTGCCTCTTTTCCTATGCTTTCAATGCAATTCCAGTCTACCTCCTGAAATCGGTTTCCTGCAATTCTGCCCCGCTTTCAAGTCCTCTTGGCAGCCTTACTTCAGTATATTTTTGGACGATAGCTGTCATTTATAACTCTGCAGGTTTGTGAATTACAGTGCCCCTGAGCTCCTTTCTTCAACTCGCTTTCTTTTGAGCTGGCCGCAACACCGCAGGATGGCTTCAGGCCCTAATCTGGTTCCGGCACGGCACGCTGAGCCTTTGGTTAATTCCTCTTCCTGGTGGGAAATGAGAGTTAAATTTGCCCGTCCAGACACCTCCAGCTAGTCTCTCATTGGTTCTCGCTATTCCTGTTCATCTTCCGCAGAAATTGCAAACTGGGCCAAACAGGAGGTTAAAGGGACTGACTCTCCAAGTCGGGAGGGTGTTAGTAAAGCGTCTGGAATGTTGCACCCGAGTACCAGGGTACGAAAACTGAGACATATTTGAACACGTCTCCCGATCACATGGTTGATCATACTCTAGGTTCCACATGCATGTTTTAGCTGAAGGAAGAATACCTTAAACCTGGGTAGTTGAAACCCGTGGAATGGGTACCATGCAGTATGACTTCAAAGGGTCTTCATTTGCTCACCGAACCTCTCCAATCCTATCACTGCTGCGTTTATGCCCCTGTACACATGCTTGATTCTCTTTCGGAGACATAGCAATCCATAGGTTTTAAGATACTTACTAGTCAGGTACATTCTTAGGCATTTAATATGCGGTGTTGAGTCCATTTCGTTGAGCAAGGAGTAGCTCTTGTCTATTCCATATTTGGCTTAAGGAACTTTATCTGTGCTCATTTCAATCTCTGGTTTTATGCAGCACCCCAACTCACCTTTACCCTTAAGCAAGCATAAGTTGGTTTTCTAAATTTGAGACCCTGTTCTGTTCTGTAATTCAGTTCCTGTGTAGCCAAGTTTACATTCCGTGTATTACTGATATCTTATGATGTTTCTTTTTCTGTGTGACTTATTTCAGTTAGAATCATCATACCTGAATCCACTCATTGTGCTGCTAAGGGCCTGATGACATAGATTTCATTGCTGAGTGATATTGCTTTGTAAGTAAATACCACAACTTCTTTATCCATTTTTCACTTTCTGCGATGTTGAACTTGTACTGTAAACGAGGTTCTTGTAAACAGAGGCGTCCCAAACTTTGAGGTGGCTGTGTCTTTTTGATTTTAATTTCCCTAAGCTATAGGACCATAAGTGGAAGTGCCCTAGGCTCTGTTGCTTTGTTTTTTAGATGTTTCAGGAAACACCATACACTTCTCCCGAGTGTCTGTTGGCAATTTACATCCCGCCCATCAGCATAACAAGGCTCCCAGTTCTCCATGGCCTGTCCTGCCTTTCTGGATTTTACACTTTTTTCAGATGGCCCTTTTGACCGGGGGGAAGTGAGACTTCATTGTAGTGCAGATTTCCTCTGCAAGCTTGCTTGGTTGGCCAAAAAGGGCGTATGCGTTTTTTCCTGAATATATTCAGGAAAAAACGCATACGCCCTTTTTGGCCAAGTGCATCATTGTGGACGTTCTGCCTCTTTTCCTATGCTTTCAATGCAATTCCAGTCTACCTCCTGAAATCGGTTTCCTGCAATTCTGCCCCGCTTTCAAGTCCTCTTGGCAGCCTTACTTCAGTATATTTTTGGACGATAGCTGTCATTTATAACTCTGCAGGTTTGTGAATTACAGTGCCCCTGAGCTCCTTTCTTCAACTCGCTTTCTTTTGAGCTGGCCGCAACACCGCAGGATGGCTTCAGGCCCTAATCTGGTTCCGGCACGGCACGCTGAGCCTTTGGTTAATTCCTCTTCCTGGTGGGAAATGAGAGTTAAATTTGCCCGTCCAGACACCTCCAGCTAGTCTCTCATTGGTTCTCGCTATTCCTGTTCATCTTCCGCAGAAATTGCAAACTGGGCCAAACAGGAGGTTAAAGGGACTGACTCTCCAAGTCGGGAGGGTGTTAGTAAAGCGTCTGGAATGTTGCACCCGAGTACCAGGGTACAAAAACTGAGACATATTTGAACACGTCTCCCGATCACATGGTTGATCATACTCTAGGTTCCACATGCATGTTTTAGCTGAAGGAAGAATACCTTAAACCTGGGTAGTTGAAACCCGTGGAATGGGTACCATGCAGTATGACTTCAAAGGGTCTTCATTTGCTCACCGAACCTCTCCAATCCTATCACTGCTGCGTTTATGCCCCTGTACACATGCTTGATTCTCTTTCGGAGACATAGCAATCCATAGGTTTTAAGATACTTACTAGTCAGGTACATTCTTAGGCATTTAATATGCGGTGTTGAGTCCATTTCGTTGAGCAAGGAGTAGCTCTTGTCTATTCCATATTTGGCTTAAGGAACTTTATCTGTGCTCATTTCAATCTCTGGTTTTATGCAGCACCCCAACTCACCTTTACCCTTAAGCAAGCATAAGTTGGTTTTCTAAATTTGAGACCCTGTTCTGTTCTGTAATTCAGTTCCTGTGTAGCCAAGTTTACATTCCGTGTATTACTGATATCTTATGATGTTTCTTTTTCTGTGTGACTTATTTCAGTTAGAATCATCATACCTGAATCCACTCATTGTGCTGCTAAGGGCCTGATGACATAGATTTCATTGCTGAGTGATATTGCTTTGTAAGTAAATACCACAACTTCTTTATCCATTTTTCACTTTCTGCGATGTTGAACTTGTACTGTAAACGAGGTTCTTGTAAACAGAGGCGTCCCAAACTTTGAGGTGGCTGTGTCTTTTTGATTTTAATTTCCCTAAGCTATAGGACCATAAGTGGAAGTGCCCTAGGCTCTGTTGCTTTGTTTTTTAGATGTTTCAGGAAACACCATACACTTCTCCCGAGTGTCTGTTGGCAATTTACATCCCGCCCATCAGCATAACAAGGCTCCCAGTTCTCCATGGCCTGTCCTGCCTTTCTGGATTTTACACTTTTTTCAGATGGCCCTTTTGACCGGGGGGAAGTGAGACTTCATTGTAGTGCAGATTTCCTTTGCAAGCTTGCTTGGTTGGCCAAAAAGGGCGTATGCGTTTTTTCCTGAATATATTCAGGAAAAAACGCATACGCCCTTTTTGGCCAAGTGCATCATTGTGGACGTTCTGCCTCTTTTCCTATGCTTTCAATGCAATTCCAGTCTACCTCCTGAAATCGGTTTCCTGCAATTCTGCCCCGCTTTCAAGTCCTCTTGGCAGCCTTACTTCAGTATATTTTTGGACGATAGCTGTCATTTATAACTCTGCAGGTTTGTGAATTACAGTGCCCCTGAGCTCCTTTCTTCAACTCGCTTTCTTTTGAGCTGGCCGCAACACCGCAGGATGGCTTCAGGCCCTAATCTGGTTCCGGCACGGCACGCTGAGCCTTTGGTTAATTCCTCTTCCTGGTGGGAAATGAGAGTTAAATTTGCCCGTCCAGACACCTCCAGCTAGTCTCTCATTGGTTCTCGCTATTCCTGTTCATCTTCCGCAGAAATTGCAAACTGGGCCAAACAGGAGGTTAAAGGGACTGACTCTCCAAGTCGGGAGGGTGTTAGTAAAGCGTCTGGAATGTTGCACCCGAGTACCAGGGTACGAAAACTGAGACATATTTGAACACGTCTCCCGATCACATGGTTGATCATACTCTAGGTTCCACATGCATGTTTTAGCTGAAGGAAGAATACCTTAAACCTGGGTAGTTGAAACCCGTGGAATGGGTACCATGCAATATGACTTCAAAGGGTCTTCATTTGCTCACCGAACCTCTCCAATCCTATCACTGCTGCGTTTATGCCCCTGTACACATGCTTGATTCTCTTTCGGAGACATAGCAATCCATAGGTTTTAAGATACTTACTAGTCAGGTACATTCTTAGGCATTTAATATGCGGTGTTGAGTCCATTTCGTTGAGCAAGAGGTAGCTCTTGTCTATTCCATATTTGGCTTAAGGAACTTTATCTGTGCTCATTTCAATCTCTGGTTTTATGCAGCACCCCAACTCACCTTTACCCTTAAGAAAGCATAAGTTGGTTTTCTAAATTTGAGACCCTGTTCTGTTCTGTAATTCAGTTCCTGTGTAGCCAAGTTTACATTCCGTGTATTACTGATATCTTATGATGTTTCTTTTTCTGTGTGACTTATTTCAGTTAGAATCATCATACCTGAATCCACTCATTGTGCTGCTAAGGGCCTGATGACATAGATTTCATTGCTGAGTGATATTGCTTTGTAAGTAAATACCACAACTTCTTTATCCATTTTTCACTTTCTGCGATGTTGAACTTGTACTGTAAACGAGGTTCTTGTAAACAGAGGCGTCGCAAACTTTGGGGTGGCTGTGTCTTTTTGATTTTAATTTCCCTAAGCTATAGGACCATAAGTGGAAGTGCCCTAGGCTCTGTTGCTTTGTTTTTTAGATGTTTCAGGAAACACCATACACTTCTCCCGAGTGTCTGTTGGCAATTTACATCCCGCCCATCAGCATAACAAGGCTCCCAGTTCTCCATGACCTGTCCTGCCTTTCTGGATTTTACACTTTTTTCAGATGGCCCTTTTGACCGGGGGGAAGTGAGACTTCATTGTAGTGCAGATTTCCTTTGCAAGCTTGCTTGGTTGGCCAAAAAGGGCGTATGCGTTTTTTCCTGAATATATTCAGGAAAAAACGCATACGCCCTTTTTGGTCAAGTGCATCATTGTGGACGTTCTGCCTCTTTTCCTATGCTTTCAATGCAATTCCAGTCTACCTCCTGAAATCGGTTTCCTGCAATTCTGCCCCGCTTTCAAGTCCTCTTGGAAACCTTACTTCAGTATATTTTTGGACGATAGCTGTCATTTATAACTCTGCAGGTTTGTGAATTACAGTGCCCCTGAGCTCCTTTCTTCAACTCGCTTTCTTGTGAGCTGGCTGCAACACCGCAGGATGGCTTCAGGCCCTAATCTGGTTCCGGCACGGCACGCTGAGCCTTTGGTTAATTCCTCTTCCTGGTGGGAAATGAGAGTTAAATTTGCCCGTCCAGACACCTCCAGCTAGTCTCTCATTGGTTCTCGCTATTCCTGTTCATCTTCCACAGAAATTGCAAACTGGGCCAAACAGGAGGTTAAAGGGACTGACTCTCCAAGTCAGGAGGGTGTTAGTAAAGCGTCTGGAATGTTGCACCCGAGTACCAGGGTACGAAAACTGAGTCATATTTGAACACGTCTCCCGATCACATGGTTGATCATACTCTGTGTTCCACATGCATGTTTTAGCTGAAGGAAGAATACCTTAAACCTGGGTAGTTGAAACCCGTGGAATGGGTACCATGCAGTATGACTTCAAAGGGTCTTCATTTGCTCACCGAACCTCTCCAATCCTATCACTGCTGCGTTTATGCCCCTGTACACATGCTTGATTCTCTTTCGGAGACATAGCAATCCATAGGTTTTAAGATACTTACTAGTCAGGTACATTCTTAGGCATTTAATATGCGGTGTTGAGTCCATTTCGTTGAGCAAGAGGTAGCTCTTGTCTATTCCATATTTGGCTTAAGGAACTTTATCTGTGCTCATTTCAATCTCTGGTTTTATGCAGCACCCCAACTCACCTTTACCCTTAAGAAAACATAAGTTGGTTTTCTAAATTTGAGACCCTGTTCTGTTCTGTAATTCAGTTCCTGTGTAGCCAAGTTTACATTCCGTGTATTACTGATATCTTATGATGTTTCTTTTTCTGTGTGACTTATTTCAGTTAGAATCATCATACCTGAATCCACTCATTGTGCTGCTAAGGGCCTGATGACATAGATTTCATTGCTGAGTGATATTGCTTTGTAAGTAAATACCACAACTTCTTTATCCATTTTTCACTTTCTGCAATGTTGAACTTGTACTGTAAACGAGGTTCTTGTAAACAGAGGCGTCCCAAACTTTGGGGTGGCTGTGTCTTTTTGATTTTAATTTCCCTAAGCTATAGGACCATAAGTGGAAGTGCCCTAGGCTCTGTTGCTTTGTTTTTTAGATGTTTCAGGAAACACCATACACTTCTCCCGAGTGTCTGTTGGCAATTTACATCCCGCCCATCAGCATAACAAGGCTCCCAGTTCTCCATGGCCTGTCCTGCCTTTCTGGATTTTACACTTTTTTCAGATGGCCCTTTTGACCGGGGGGAAGTGAGACTTCATTGTAGTGCAGATTTCCTTTGCAAGCTTGCTTGGTTGGCCAAAAAGGGCGTATGCGTTTTTTCCTGAATATATTCAGGAAAAAACGCATACGCCCTTTTTGGCCAAGTGCATCATTGTGGACGTTCTGCCTCTTTTCCTATGCTTTCAATGCAATTCCAGTCTACCTCCTGAAATCGGTTTCCTGCAATTCTGCCCCGCTTTCAAGTCCTCTTGGCAGCCTTACTTCAGTATATTTTTGGACGATAGCTGTCATTTATAACTCTGCAGGTTTGTGAATTACAGTGCCCCTGAGCTCCTTTCTTCAACTCGCTTTCTTTTGAGCTGGCCGCAAGACCGCAGGATGGCTTCAGGCCCTAATCTGGTTCCGGCACGGCACGCTGAGCCTTTGGTTAATTCCTCTTCCTGGTGGGAAATGAGAGTTAAATTTGCCCGTCCAGACACCTCCAGCTAGTCTCTCATTGGTTCTCGCTATTCCTGTTCATCTTCCGCAGAAATTGCAAACTGGGCCAAACAGGAGGTTAAAGGGACTGACTCTCCAAGTCGGGAGGGTGTTAGTAAAGCGTCTGGAATGTTGCACCCGAGTACCAGGGTACGAAAACTGAGACATATTTGAACACGTCTCCCGATCACATGGTTGATCATACTCTAGGTTCCACATGCATGTTTTAGCTGAAGGAAGAATACCTTAAACCTGGGTAGTTGAAACCCGTGGAATGGGTACCATGCAATATGACTTCAAAGGGTCTTCATTTGCTCACCGAACCTCTCCAATCCTATCACTGCTGCGTTTATGCCCCTGTACACATGCTTGATTCTCTTTCGGAGACATAGCAATCCATAGGTTTTAAGATACTTACTAGTCAGGTACATTCTTAGGCGTTTAATATGCGGTGTTGAGTCCATTTCGTTGAGCAAGGAGTAGCTCTTGTCTATTCCATATTTGGCTTAAGGAACTTTATCTGTGCTCATTTCAATCTCTGGTTTTATGCAGCACCCCAACTCACCTTTCCCCTTAAGCAAGCATAAGTTGGTTTTCTAAATTTGAGACCCTGTTCTGTTCTGTAATTCAGTTCCTGTGTAGCCAAGTTTACATTCCGTGTATTACTGATATCTTATGATGTTTCTTTTTCTGTGTGACTTATTTCAGTTAGAATCATCATACCTGAATCCACTCATTGTGCTGCTAAGGGCCTGATGACATAGATTTCATTGCTGAGTGATATTGCTTTGTAAGTAAATACCACAACTTCTTTATCCATTTTTCACTTTCTGCGATGTTGAACTTGTACTGTAAACGAGGTTCTTGTAAACAGAGGCGTCCCAAACTTTGGGGTGGCTGTGTCTTTTTGATTTTAATTTCCCTAAGCTATAGGACCATAAGTGGAAGTGCCCTAGGCTCTGTTGCTTTGTTTTTTAGATGTTTCAGGAAACACCATACACTTCTCCCGAGTGTCTGTTGGCAATTTACATCCCGCCCATCAGCATAACAAGGCTCCCAGTTCTCCATGGCCTGTCCTGTCTTTCTGGATTTTACACTTTTTTCAGATGGCCCTTTTGACCGGGGGGAAGTGAGACTTCATTGTAGTGCAGATTTCCTCTGCAAGCTTGCTTGGTTGGCCAAAAAGGGCGTATGCGTTTTTTCCTGAATATATTCAGGAAAAAACGCATACGCCCTTTTTGGCCAAGTGCATCATTGTGGACGTTCTGCCTCTTTTCCTATGCTTTCAATGCAATTCCAGTCTACCTCCTGAAATCGGTTTCCTGCAATTCTGCCCCGCTTTCAAGTCCTCTTGGCAGCCTTACTTCAGTATATTTTTGGACGATAGCTGTCATTTATAACTCTGCAGGTTTGTGAATTACAGTGCCCCTGAGCTCCTTTCTTCAACTCGCTTTCTTGTGAGCTGGCCGCAACACCGCAGGATGGCTTCAGGCCCTAATCTGGTTCCGGCACGGCACGCTGAGCCTTTGGTTAATTCCTCTTCCTGGTGGGAAATGAGAGTTAAATTTGCCCGTCCAGACACCTCCAGCTAGTCTCTCATTGGTTCTCGCTATTCCTGTTCATCTTCCGCAGAAATTGCAAACTGGGCCAAACAGGAGGTTAAAGGGACTGACTCTCCAAGTCGGGAGGGTGTTAGTAAAGCGTCTGGAATGTTGCACCCGAGTACCAGGGTACGAAAACTGAGACGTATTTGAACACGTCTCCCGATCACATGGTTGATCATACTCTAGGTTCCACATGCATGTTTTAGCTGAAGGAAGAATACCTTAAACCTGGGTAGTTGAAACCCGTGGAATGGGTACCATGCAATATGACTTCAAAGGGTCTTCATTTGCTCACCGAACCTCTCCAATCCTATCACTGCTGCGTTTATGCCCCTGTACACATGCTTGATTCTCTTTCAGAGACATAGCAATCCATAGGTTTTAAGATACTTACTAGTCAGGTACATTCTTAGGCGTTTAATATGCGGTGTTGAGTCCATTTCGTTGAGCAAGGAGTAGCTCTTGTCTATTCCATATTTGGCTTAAGGAACTTTATCTGTGCTCATTTCAATCTCTGGTTTTATGCAGCACCCCAACTCACCTTTCCCCTTAAGCAAGCATAAGTTGGTTTTCTAAATTTGAGACCCTGTTCTGTTCTGTAATTCAGTTCCTGTGTAGCCAAGTTTACATTCCGTGTATTACTGATATCTTATGATGTTTCTTTTTCTGTGTGACTTATTTCAGTTAGAATCATCATACCTGAATCCACTCATTGTGCTGCTAAGGGCCTGATGACATAGATTTCATTGCTGAGTGATATTGCTTTGTAAGTAAATACCACAACTTCTTTATCCATTTTTCACTTTCTGCGATGTTGAACTTGTACTGTAAACGAGGTTCTTGTAAACAGAGGCGTCCCAAACTTTGGGGTGGCTGTGTCTTTTTTATTTTAATTTCCCTAAGCTATAGGACCATAAGTGGAAGTGCCCTAGGCTCTGTTGCTTTGTTTTTTAGATGTTTCAGGAAACACCATACACTTCTCCCGAGTGTCTGTTGGCAATTTACATCCCGCCCATCAGCATAACAAGGCTCCCAGTTCTCCATGGCCTGTCCTGCCTTTCTGGATTTTACACTTTTTTCAGATGGCCCTTTTGACCGGGGGGAAGTGAGACTTCATTGTAGTGCAGATTTCCTCTGCAAGCTTGCTTGGTTGGCCAAAAAGGGCGTATGCGTTTTTTCCTGAATATATTCAGGAAAAAACGCATACGCCCTTTTTGGCCAAGTGCATCATTGTGGACGTTCTGCCTCTTTTCCTATGCTTTCAATGCAATTCCAGTCTACCTCCTGAAATCGGTTTCCTGCAATTCTGCCCCGCTTTCAAGTCCTCTTGGCAGCCTTACTTCAGTATATTTTTGGACGATAGCTGTCATTTATAACTCTGCAGGTTTGTGAATTACAGTGCCCCTGAGCTCCTTTCTTCAACTCGCTTTCTTGTGAGCTGGCCGCAACACCGCAGGATGGCTTCAGGCCCTAATCTGGTTCCGGCACGGCACGCTGAGCCTTTGGTTAATTCCTCTTCCTGGTGGGAAATGAGAGTTAAATTTGCCCGTCCAGACACCTCCAGCTAGTCTCTCATTGGTTCTCGCTATTCCTGTTCATCTTCCGCAGAAATTGCAAACTGGGCCAAACAGGAGGTTAAAGGGACTGACTCTCCAAGTCGGGAGGGTGTTAGTAAAGCGTCTGGAATGTTGCACCCGAGTACCAGGGTACGAAAACTGAGACATATTTGAACACGTCTCCCGATCACATGGTTGATCATACTCTAGGTTCCACATGCATGTTTTAGCTGAAGGAAGAATACCTTAAACCTGGGTAGTTGAAACCCGTGGAATGGGTACCATGCAATATGACTTCAAAGGGTCTTCATTTGCTCACCGAACCTCTCCAATCCTATCACTGCTGCGTTTATGCCCCTGTACACATGCTTGATTCTCTTTCAGAGACATAGCAATCCATAGGTTTTAAGATACTTACTAGTCAGGTACATTCTTAGGCATTTAATATGCGGTGTTGAGTCCATTTCGTTGAGCAAGAGGTAGCTCTTGTCTATTCCATATTTGGCTTAAGGAACTTTATCTGTGCTCATTTCAATCTCTGGTTTTATGCAGCACCCCAACTCACCTTTACCCTTAAGAAAACATAAGTTGGTTTTCTAAATTTGAGACCCTGTTCTGTTCTGTAATTCAGTTCCTGTGTAGCCAAGTTTACATTCCGTGTATTACTGATATCTTATGATGTTTCTTTTTCTGTGTGACTTATTTCAGTTAGAATCATCATACCTGAATCCACTCATTGTGCTGCTAAGGGCCTGATGACATAGATTTCATTGCTGAGTGATATTGCTTTGTAAGTAAATACCACAACTTCTTTATCCATTTTTCACTTTCTGCAATGTTGAACTTGTACTGTAAACGAGGTTCTTGTAAACAGAGGCGTCCCAAACTTTGGGGTGGCTGTGTCTTTTTGATTTTCATTTCCCTAACCTATAGGACCATAAGTGGAAGTGCCCTAGGCTCTGTTGCTTTGTTTTTTAGATGTTTCAGGAAACACCATACACTTCTCCCGAGTGTCTGTTGGCAATTTACATCCCGCCCATCAGCATAACAAGGCTCCCAGTTCTCCATGGCCTGTCCTGCCTTTCTGGATTTTACACTTTTTTCAGATGGCCCTTTTGACCGGGGGGAAGTGAGACTTCATTGTAGTGCAGATTTCCTTTGCAAGCTTGCTTGGTTGGCCAAAAAGGGCGTATGCGTTTTTTCCTGAATATATTCAGGAAAAAACGCATACGCCCTTTTTGGCCAAGTGCATCATTGTGGACGTTCTGCCTCTTTTCCTATGCTTTCAATGCAATTCCAGTCTACCTCCTGAAATCGGTTTCCTGCAATTCTGCCCCGCTTTCAAGTCCTCTTGGCAGCCTTACTTCAGTATATTTTTGGACGATAGCTGTCATTTATAACTCTGCAGGTTTGTGAATTACAGTGCCCCTGAGCTCCTTTCTTCAACTCGCTTTCTTGTGAGCTGGCCGCAACACCGCAGGATGGCTTCAGGCCCTAATCTGGTTCCGGCACGGCACGCTGAGCCTTTGGTTAATTCCTCTTCCTGGTGGGAAATGAGAGTTAAATTTGCCCGTCCAGACACCTCCAGCTAGTCTCTCATTGGTTCTCGCTATTCCTGTTCATCTTCCGCAGAAATTGCAAACTGGGCCAAACAGGAGGTTAAAGGGACTGACTCTCCAAGTCGGGAGGGTGTTAGTAAAGCGTCTGGAATGTTGCACCCGAGTACCAGGGTACGAAAACTGAGACATATTTGAACACGTCTCCCGATCACATGGTTGATCATACTCTAGGTTCCACATGCATGTTTTAGCTGAAGGAAGAATACCTTAAACCTGGGTAGTTGAAACCCGTGGAATGGGTACCATGCAATATGACTTCAAAGGGTCTTCATTTGCTCACCGAACCTCTCCAATCCTATCACTGCTGCGTTTATGCCCCTGTACACATGCTTGATTCTCTTTCAGAGACATAGCAATCCATAGGTTTTAAGATACTTACTAGTCAGGTACATTCTTAGGCGTTTAATATGCGGTGTTGAGTCCATTTCGTTGAGCAAGGAGTAGCTCTTGTCTATTCCATATTTGGCTTAAGGAACTTTATCTGTGCTCATTTCAATCTCTGGTTTTATGCAGCACCCCAACTCACCTTTCCCCTTAAGCAAGCATAAGTTGGTTTTCTAAATTTGAGACCCTGTTCTGTTCTGTAATTCAGTTCCTGTGTAGCCAAGTTTACATTCCGTGTATTACTGATATCTTATGATGTTTCTTTTTCTGTGTGACTTATTTCAGTTAGAATCATCATACCTGAATCCACTCATTGTGCTGCTAAGGGCCTGATGACATAGATTTCATTGCTGAGTGATATTGCCTTGTAAGTAAATACCACAACTTCTTTATCCATTTTTCACTTTCTGCGATGTTGAACTTGTACTGTAAACGAGGTTCTTGTAAACAGAGGCGTCCCAAACTTTGGGGTGGCTGTGTCTTTTTGATTTTAATTTCCCTAAGCTATAGGACCATAAGTGGAAGTGCCCTAGGCTCTGTTGCTTTGTTTTTTAGATGTTTCAGGAAACACCATACACTTCTCCCGAGTGTCTGTTGGCAATTTACATCCCGCCCATCAGCATAACAAGGCTCCCAGTTCTCCATGGCCTGTCCTGTCTTTCTGGATTTTACACTTTTTTCAGATGGCCCTTTTGACCGGGGGGAAGTGAGACTTCATTGTAGTGCAGATTTCCTCTGCAAGCTTGCTTGGTTGGCCAAAAAGGGCGTATGCGTTTTTTCCTGAATATATTCAGGAAAAAACGCATACGCCCTTTTTGGCCAAGTGCATCATTGTGGACGTTCTGCCTCTTTTCCTATGCTTTCAATGCAATTCCAGTCTACCTCCTGAAATCGGTTTCCTGCAATTCTGCCCCGCTTTCAAGTCCTCTTGGCAGCCTTACTTCAGTATATTTTTGGACGATAGCTGTCATTTATAACTCTGCAGGTTTGTGAATTACAGTGCCCCTGAGCTCCTTTCTTCAACTCGCTTTCTTGTGAGCTGGCCGCAACACCGCAGGATGGCTTCAGGCCCTAATCTGGTTCCGGCACGGCACGCTGAGCCTTTGGTTAATTCCTCTTCCTGGTGGGAAATGAGAGTTAAATTTGCCCGTCCAGACACCTCCAGCTAGTCTCTCATTGGTTCTCGCTATTCCTGTTCATCTTCCGCAGAAATTGCAAACTGGGCCAAACAGGAGGTTAAAGGGACTGACTCTCCAAGTCGGGAGGGTGTTAGTAAAGCGTCTGGAATGTTGCACCCGAGTACCAGGGTACGAAAACTGAGACGTATTTGAACACGTCTCCCGATCACATGGTTGATCATACTCTAGGTTCCACATGCATGTTTTAGCTGAAGGAAGAATACCTTAAACCTGGGTAGTTGAAACCCGTGGAATGGGTACCATGCAATATGACTTCAAAGGGTCTTCATTTGCTCACCGAACCTCTCCAATCCTATCACTGCTGCGTTTATGCCCCTGTACACATGCTTGATTCTCTTTCAGAGACATAGCAATCCATAGGTTTTAAGATACTTACTAGTCAGGTACATTCTTAGGCGTTTAATATGCGGTGTTGAGTCCATTTCGTTGAGCAAGGAGTAGCTCTTGTCTATTCCATATTTGGCTTAAGGAACTTTATCTGTGCTCATTTCAATCTCTGGTTTTATGCAGCACCCCAACTCACCTTTCCCCTTAAGCAAGCATAAGTTGGTTTTCTAAATTTGAGACCCTGTTCTGTTCTGTAATTCAGTTCCTGTGTAGCCAAGTTTACATTCCGTGTATTACTGATATCTTATGATGTTTCTTTTTCTGTGTGACTTATTTCAGTTAGAATCATCATACCTGAATCCACTCATTGTGCTGCTAAGGGCCTGATGACATAGATTTCATTGCTGAGTGATATTGCTTTGTAAGTAAATACCACAACTTCTTTATCCATTTTTCACTTTCTGCGATGTTGAACTTGTACTGTAAACGAGGTTCTTGTAAACAGAGGCGTCCCAAACTTTGGGGTGGCTGTGTCTTTTTTATTTTAATTTCCCTAAGCTATAGGACCATAAGTGGAAGTGCCCTAGGCTCTGTTGCTTTGTTTTTTAGATGTTTCAGGAAACACCATACACTTCTCCCGAGTGTCTGTTGGCAATTTACATCCCGCCCATCAGCATAACAAGGCTCCCAGTTCTCCATGGCCTGTCCTGCCTTTCTGGATTTTACACTTTTTTCAGATGGCCCTTTTGACCGGGGGGAAGTGAGACTTCATTGTAGTGCAGATTTCCTCTGCAAGCTTGCTTGGTTGGCCAAAAAGGGCGTATGCGTTTTTTCCTGAATATATTCAGGAAAAAACGCATACGCCCTTTTTGGCCAAGTGCATCATTGTGGACGTTCTGCCTCTTTTCCTATGCTTTCAATGCAATTCCAGTCTACCTCCTGAAATCGGTTTCCTGCAATTCTGCCCCGCTTTCAAGTCCTCTTGGCAGCCTTACTTCAGTATATTTTTGGACGATAGCTGTCATTTATAACTCTGCAGGTTTGTGAATTACAGTGCCCCTGAGCTCCTTTCTTCAACTCGCTTTCTTGTGAGCTGGCCGCAACACCGCAGGATGGCTTCAGGCCCTAATCTGGTTCCGGCACGGCACGCTGAGCCTTTGGTTAATTCCTCTTCCTGGTGGGAAATGAGAGTTAAATTTGCCCGTCCAGACACCTCCAGCTAGTCTCTCATTGGTTCTCGCTATTCCTGTTCATCTTCCGCAGAAATTGCAAACTGGGCCAAACAGGAGGTTAAAGGGACTGACTCTCCAAGTCGGGAGGGTGTTAGTAAAGCGTCTGGAATGTTGCACCCGAGTACCAGGGTACGAAAACTGAGACGTATTTGAACACGTCTCCCGATCACATGGTTGATCATACTCTAGGTTCCACATGCATGTTTTAGCTGAAGGAAGAATACCTTAAACCTGGGTAGTTGAAACCCGTGGAATGGGTACCATGCAATATGACTTCAAAGGGTCTTCATTTGCTCACCGAACCTCTCCAATCCTATCACTGCTGCGTTTATGCCCCTGTACACATGCTTGATTCTCTTTCAGAGACATAGCAATCCATAGGTTTTAAGATACTTACTAGTCAGGTACATTCTTAGGCGTTTAATATGCGGTGTTGAGTCCATTTCGTTGAGCAAGGAGTAGCTCTTGTCTATTCCATATTTGGCTTAAGGAACTTTATCTGTGCTCATTTCAATCTCTGGTTTTATGCAGCACCCCAACTCACCTTTCCCCTTAAGCAAGCATAAGTTGGTTTTCTAAATTTGAGACCCTGTTCTGTTCTGTAATTCAGTTCCTGTGTAGCCAAGTTTACATTCCGTGTATTACTGATATCTTATGATGTTTCTTTTTCTGTGTGACTTATTTCAGTTAGAATCATCATACCTGAATCCACTCATTGTGCTGCTAAGGGCCTGATGACATAGATTTCATTGCTGAGTGATATTGCTTTGTAAGTAAATACCACAACTTCTTTATCCATTTTTCACTTTCTGCGATGTTGAACTTGTACTGTAAACGAGGTTCTTGTAAACAGAGGCGTCCCAAACTTTGGGGTGGCTGTGTCTTTTTGATTTTAATTTCCCTAAGCTATAGGACCATAAGTGGAAGTGCCCTAGGCTCTGTTGCTTTGTTTTTTAGATGTTTCAGGAAACACCATACACTTCTCCCGAGTGTCTGTTGGCAATTTACATCCCGCCCATCAGCATAACAAGGCTCCCAGTTCTCCATGGCCTGTCCTGCCTTTCTGGATTTTACACTTTTTTCAGATGGCCCTTTTGACCGGGGGGAAGTGAGACTTCATTGTAGTGCAGATTTCCTTTGCAAGCTTGCTTGGTTGGCCAAAAAGGGCGTATGCGTTTTTTCCTGAATATATTCAGGAAAAAACGCATACGCCCTTTTTGGCCAAGTGCATCATTGTGGACGTTCTGCCTCTTTTCCTATGCTTTCAATGCAATTCCAGTCTACCTCCTGAAATCGGTTTCCTGCAATTCTGCCCCGCTTTCAAGTCCTCTTGGCAGCCTTACTTCAGTATATTTTTGGACGATAGCTGTCATTTATAACTCTGCAGGTTTGTGAATTACAGTGCCCCTGAGCTCCTTTCTTCAACTCGCTTTCTTTTGAGCTGGCCGCAACACCGCAGGATGGCTTCAGGCCCTAATCTGGTTCCGGCACGGCACGCTGAGCCTTTGGTTAATTCCTCTTCCTGGTGGGAAATGAGAGTTAAATTTGCCCGTCCAGACACCTCCAGCTAGTCTCTCATTGGTTCTCGCTATTCCTGTTCATCTTCCGCAGAAATTGCAAACTGGGCCAAACAGGAGGTTAAAGGGACTGACTCTCCAAGTCGGGAGGGTGTTAGTAAAGCGTCTGGAATGTTGCACCCGAGTACCAGGGTACGAAAACTGAGACGTATTTGAACACGTCTCCCGATCACATGGTTGATCATACTCTAGGTTCCACATGCATGTTTTAGCTGAAGGAAGAATACCTTAAACCTGGGTAGTTGAAACCCGTGGAATGGGTACCATGCAATATGACTTCAAAGGGTCTTCATTTGCTCACCGAACCTCTCCAATCCTATCACTGCTGCGTTTATGCC
Source organism: Pseudorca crassidens (assembly GCF_039906515.1). NCBI lineage: Eukaryota > Metazoa > Chordata > Mammalia > Artiodactyla > Delphinidae > Pseudorca > Pseudorca crassidens. The sequence goes on from NC_090298.1 coordinate 175,878,889, forward strand.
CTGTACACATGCTTGATTCTCTTTCGGAGACATAGCAATCCATAGGTTTTAAGATACTTACTAGTCAGGTACATTCTTAGGCGTTTAATATGGGGTGTTGAGTCCATTTCGTTGAGCAAGGAGTAGCTCTTGTCTATTCCATATTTGGCTTAAGGAACTTTATCTGTGCTCATTTCAATCTCTGGTTTTATGCAGCACCCCAACTCACCTTTACCCTTAAGCAAGCATAAGTTGGTTTTCTAAATTTGAGACCCTGTTCTGTTCTGTAATTCAGTTCCTGTGTAGCCAAGTTTACATTCCGTGTATTACTGATATCTTATGATGTTTCTTTTTCTGTGTGACTTATTTCAGTTAGAATCATCATACCTGAATCCACTCATTGTGCGGCTAAGGGCCTGATGACATAGATTTCATTGCTGAGTGATATTGCTTTGTAAGTAAATACCACAACTTCTTTATCCATTTTTCACTTTCTGCGATGTTGAACTTGTACTGTAAACGAGGTTCTTGTAAACAGAGGCGTCCCAAACTTTGGGGTGGCTGTGTCTTTTTGATTTTAATTTCCCTAAGCTATAGGACCATAAGTGGAAGTGCCCTAGGCTCTGTTGCTTTGTTTTTTAGATGTTTCAGGAAACACCATACACTTCTCCCGAGTGTCTGTTGGCAATTTACATCCCGCCCATCAGCATAACAAGGCTCCCAGTTCTCCATGGCCTGTCCTGCCTTTCTGGATTTTACACTTTTTTCAGATGGCCCTTTTGACCGGGGGGAAGTGAGACTTCATTGTAGTGCAGATTTCCTCTGCAAGCTTGCTTGGTTGGCCAAAAAGGGCGTATGCGTTTTTTCCTGAATATATTCAGGAAAAAACGCATACGCCCTTTTTGGCCAAGTGCATCATTGTGGACGTTCTGCCTCTTTTCCTATGCTTTCAATGCAATTCCAGTCTACCTCCTGAAATCGGTTTCCTGCAATTCTGCCCCGCTTTCAAGTCCTCTTGGCAGCCTTACTTCAGTATATTTTTGGACGATAGCTGTCATTTATAACTCTGCAGGTTTGTGAATTACAGTGCCCCTGAGCTCCTTTCTTCAACTCGCTTTCTTTTGAGCTGGCCGCAACACCGCAGGATGGCTTCAGGCCCTAATCTGGTTCCGGCACGGCACGCTGAGCCTTTGGTTAATTCCTCTTCCTGGTGGGAAATGAGAGTTAAATTTGCCCGTCCAGACACCTCCAGCTAGTCTCTCATTGGTTCTCGCTATTCCTGTTCATCTTCCGCAGAAATTGCAAACTGGGCCAAACAGGAGGTTAAAGGGACTGACTCTCCAAGTCGGGAGGGTGTTAGTAAAGCGTCTGGAATGTTGCACCCGAGTACCAGGGTACGAAAACTGAGACATATTTGAACACGTCTCCCGATCACATGGTTGATCATACTCTAGGTTCCACATGCATGTTTTAGCTGAAGGAAGAATACCTTAAACCTGGGTAGTTGAAACCCGTGGAATGGGTACCATGCAATATGACTTCAAAGGGTCTTCATTTGCTCACCGAACCTCTCCAATCCTATCACTGCTGCGTTTATGCCCTGTACACATGCTTGATTCTCTTTCGGAGACATAGCAATCCATAGGTTTTAAGATACTTACTAGTCAGGTACATTCTTAGGCGTTTAATATGGGGTGTTGAGTCCATTTCGTTGAGCAAGGAGTAGCTCTTGTCTATTCCATATTTGGCTTAAGGAACTTTATCTGTGCTCATTTCAATCTCTGGTTTTATGCAGCACCCCAACTCACCTTTACCCTTAAGCAAGCATAAGTTGGTTTTCTAAATTTGAGACCCTGTTCTGTTCTGTAATTCAGTTCCTGTGTAGCCAAGTTTACATTCCGTGTATTACTGATATCTTATGATGTTTCTTTTTCTGTGTGACTTATTTCAGTTAGAATCATCATACCTGAATCCACTCATTGTGCGGCTAAGGGCCTGATGACATAGATTTCATTGCTGAGTGATATTGCTTTGTAAGTAAATACCACAACTTCTTTATCCATTTTTCACTTTCTGCGATGTTGAACTTGTACTGTAAACGAGGTTCTTGTAAACAGAGGCGTCCCAAACTTTGGGGTGGCTGTGTCTTTTTGATTTTAATTTCCCTAAGCTATAGGACCATAAGTGGAAGTGCCCTAGGCTCTGTTGCTTTGTTTTTTAGATGTTTCAGGAAACACCATACACTTCTCCCGAGTGTCTGTTGGCAATTTACATCCCGCCCATCAGCATAACAAGGCTCCCAGTTCTCCATGGCCTGTCCTGCCTTTCTGGATTTTACACTTTTTTCAGATGGCCCTTTTGACCGGGGGGAAGTGAGACTTCATTGTAGTGCAGATTTCCTCTGCAAGCTTGCTTGGTTGGCCAAAAAGGGCGTATGCGTTTTTTCCTGAATATATTCAGGAAAAAACGCATACGCCCTTTTTGGCCAAGTGCATCATTGTGGACGTTCTGCCTCTTTTCCTATGCTTTCAATGCAATTCCAGTCTACCTCCTGAAATCGGTTTCCTGCAATTCTGCCCCGCTTTCAAGTCCTCTTGGCAGCCTTACTTCAGTATATTTTTGGACGATAGCTGTCATTTATAACTCTGCAGGTTTGTGAATTACAGTGCCCCTGAGCTCCTTTCTTCAACTCGCTTTCTTTTGAGCTGGCCGCAACACCGCAGGATGGCTTCAGGCCCTAATCTGGTTCCGGCACGGCACGCTGAGCCTTTGGTTAATTCCTCTTCCTGGTGGGAAATGAGAGTTAAATTTGCCCGTCCAGACACCTCCAGCTAGTCTCTCATTGGTTCTCGCTATTCCTGTTCATCTTCCGCAGAAATTGCAAACTGGGCCAAACAGGAGGTTAAAGGGACTGACTCTCCAAGTCGGGAGGGTGTTAGTAAAGCGTCTGGAATGTTGCACCCGAGTACCAGGGTACGAAAACTGAGACATATTTGAACACGTCTCCCGATCACATGGTTGATCATACTCTAGGTTCCACATGCATGTTTTAGCTGAAGGAAGAATACCTTAAACCTGGGTAGTTGAAACCCGTGGAATGGGTCCCATGCAATATGACTTCAAAGGGTCTTCATTTGCTCACCGAACCTCTCCAATCCTATCACTGCTGCGTTTATGCCCCTGTACACATGCTTGATTCTCTTTCGGAGACATAGCAATCCATAGGTTTTAAGATACTTACTAGTCAGGTACATTCTTAGGCGTTTAATATGCGGTGTTGAGTCCATTTCGTTGGGCAAGGAGTAGCTCTTGTCTATTCCATATTTGGCTTAAGGAACTTTATCTGTGTTCATTTCAATCTCTGGTTTTATGCAGCACCCCAACTCACCTTTACCCTTAAGCAAGCATAAGTTGGTTTTCTAAATTTGAGACCCTGTTCTGTTCTGTAATTCAGTTCCTGTGTAGCCAAGTTTACATTCCGTGTATTACTGATATCTTATGATGTTTCTTTTTCTGTGTGACTTATTTCAGTTAGAATCATCATACCTGAATCCACTCATTGTGCTGCTAAGGGCCTGATGACATAGATTTCATTGCTGAGTGATATTGCTTTGTAAGTAAATACCACAACTTCTTTATCCATTTTTCACTTTCTGCGATGTTGAACTTGTACTGTAAACAAGGTTCTTGTAAACAGAGGCGTCCCAAACTTTGGGGTGGCTGTGTCTTTTTGATTTTAATTTCCCTAAGCTATAGGACCATAAGTGGAAGTGCCCTAGGCTCTGTTGCTTTGTTTTTTAGATGTTTCAGGAAACACCATACACTTCTCCCGAGTGTCTGTTGGCAATTTACATCCCGCCCATCAGCATAACAAGGCTCCCAGTTCTCCATGGCCTGTCCTGCCTTTCTGGATTTTACACTTTTTTCAGATGGCCCTTTTGACCGGGGGGAAGTGAGACTTCATTGTAGTGCAGATTTCCTTTGCAAGCTTGCTTGGTTGGCCAAAAAGGGCGTATGCGTTTTTTCCTGAATATATTCAGGAAAAAACGCATACGCCCTTTTTGGCCAAGTGCATCATTGTGGACGTTCTGCCTCTTTTCCTATGCTTTCAATGCAATTCCAGTCTACCTCCTGAAATCGGTTTCCTGCAATTCTGCCCCGCTTTCAAGTCCTCTTGGCAGCCTTACTTCAGTATATTTTTGGACGATAGCTGTCATTTATAACTCTGCAGGTTTGTGAATTACAGTGCCCCTGAGCTCCTTTCTTCAACTCGCTTTCTTTTGAGCTGGCCGCAACACCGCAGGATGGCTTCAGGCCCTAATCTGGTTCCGGCACGGCACGCTGAGCCTTTGGTTAATTCCTCTTCCTGGTGGGAAATGAGAGTTAAATTTGCCCGTCCAGACACCTCCAGCTAGTCTCTCATTGGTTCTCGCTATTCCTGTTCATCTTCCGCAGAAATTGCAAACTGGGCCAAACAGGAGGTTAAAGGGACTGACTCTCCAAGTCGGGAGGGTGTTAGTAAAGCGTCTGGAATGTTGCACCCGAGTACCAGGGTACGAAAACTGAGACATATTTGAACACGTCTCCCGATCACATGGTTGATCATACTCTAGGTTCCACATGCATGTTTTAGCTGAAGGAAGAATACCTTAAACCTGGGTAGTTGAAACCCGTGGAATGGGTACCATGCAATATGACTTCAAAGGGTCTTCATTTGCTCACCGAACCTCTCCAATCCTATCACTGCTGCGTTTATGCCCCTGTACACATGCTTGATTCTCTTTCGGAGACATAGCAATCCATAGGTTTTAAGATACTTACTAGTCAGGTACATTCTTAGGCGTTTAATATGCGGTGTTGAGTCCATTTCGTTGAGCAAGGAGTAGCTCTTGTCTATTCCATATTTGGCTTAAGGAACTTTATCTGTGCTCATTTCAATCTCTGGTTTTATGCAGCACCCCAACTCACCTTTCCCCTTAAGCAAGCATAAGTTGGTTTTCTAAATTTGAGACCCTGTTCTGTTCTGTAATTCAGTTCCTGTGTAGCCAAGTTTACATTCCGTGTATTACTGATATCTTATGATGTTTCTTTTTCTGTGTGACTTATTTCAGTTAGAATCATCATACCTGAATCCACTCATTGTGCTGCTAAGGGCCTGATGACATAGATTTCATTGCTGAGTGATATTGCTTTGTAAGTAAATACCACAACTTCTTTATCCATTTTTCACTTTCTGCGATGTTGAACTTGTACTGTAAACGAGGTTCTTGTAAACAGAGGCGTCCCAATGTTTGGGGTGGCTGTGTCTTTTTGATTTTAATTTCCCTAAGCTATAGGACCATAAGTGGAAGTGCCCTAGGCTCTGTTGCTTTGTTTTTTAGATGTTTCAGGAAACACCATACACTTCTCCCGAGTGTCTGTTGGCAATTTACATCCCGCCCATCAGCATAACAAGGCTCCCAGTTCTCCATGGCCTGTCCTGCCTTTCTGGATTTTACACTTTTTTCAGATGGCCCTTTTGACCGGGGGGAAGTGAGACTTCATTGTAGTGCAGATTTCCTTTGCAAGCTTGCTTGGTTGGCCAAAAAGGGCGTATGCGTTTTTTCCTGAATATATTCAGGAAAAAACGCATACGCCCTTTTTGGCCAAGTGCATCATTGTGGACGTTCTGCCTCTTTTCCTATGCTTTCAATGCAATTCCAGTCTACCTCCTGAAATCGGTTTCCTGCAATTCTGCCCCGCTTTCAAGTCCTCTTGGCAGCCTTACTTCAGTATATTTTTGGACGATAGCTGTCATTTATAACTCTGCAGGTTTGTGAATTACAGTGCCCCTGAGCTCCTTTCTTCAACTCGCTTTCTTTTGAGCTGGCCGCAACACCGCAGGATGGCTTCAGGCCCTAATCTGGTTCCGGCACGGCACGCTGAGCCTTTGGTTAATTCCTCTTCCTGGTGGGAAATGAGAGTTAAATTTGCCCGTCCAGACACCTCCAGCTAGTCTCTCATTGGTTCTCGCTATTCCTGTTCATCTTCCGCAGAAATTGCAAACTGGGCCAAACAGGAGGTTAAAGGGACTGACTCTCCAAGTCGGGAGGGTGTTAGTAAAGCGTCTGGAATGTTGCACCCGAGTACCAGGGTACGAAAACTGAGACATATTTGAACACGTCTCCCGATCACATGGTTGATCATACTCTAGGTTCCACATGCATGTTTTAGCTGAAGGAAGAATACCTTAAACCTGGGTAGTTGAAACCCGTGGAATGGGTACCATGCAATATGACTTCAAAGGGTCTTCATTTGCTCACCGAACCTCTCCAATCCTATCACTGCTGCGTTTATGCCCCTGTACACATGCTTGATTCTCTTTCGGAGACATAGCAATCCATAGGTTTTAAGATACTTACTAGTCAGGTACATTCTTAGGCGTTTAATATGCGGTGTTGAGTCCATTTCGTTGAGCAAGGAGTAGCTCTTGTCTATTCCATATTTGGCTTAAGGAACTTTATCTGTGCTCATTTCAATCTCTGGTTTTATGCAGCACCCCAACTCACCTTTACCCTTAAGAAAGCATAAGTTGGTTTTCTAAATTTGAGACCCTGTTCTGTTCTGTAATTCAGTTCCTGTGTAGCCAAGTTTACATTCCGTGTATTACTGATATCTTATGATGTTTCTTTTTCTGTGTGACTTATTTCAGTTTGAATCATCATACCTGAATCCACTCATTGTGCTGCTAAGGGCCTGATGACATAGATTTCATTGCTGAGTGATATTGCTTTGTAAGTAAATACCACAACTTCTTTATCCATTTTTCACTTTCTGCGATGTTGAACTTGTACTGTAAACGAGGTTCTTGTAAACAGAGGCGTCCCAAACTTTGGGGTGGCTGTGTCTTTTTGATTTTAATTTCCCTAAGCTATAGGACCATAAGTGGAAGTGCCCTAGGCTCTGTTGCTTTGTTTTTTAGATGTTTCAGGAAACACCATACACTTCTCCCGAGTGTCTGTTGGCAATTTACATCCCGCCCATCAGCATAACAAGGCTCCCAGTTCTCCATGGCCTGTCCTGCCTTTCTGGATTTTACACTTTTTTCAGATGGCCCTTTTGACCGGGGGGAAGTGAGACTTCATTGTAGTGCAGATTTCCTTTGCAAGCTTGCTTGGTTGGCCAAAAAGGGCGTATGCGTTTTTTCCTGAATATATTCAGGAAAAAACGCATACGCCCTTTTTGGCCAAGTGCATCATTGTGGACGTTCTGCCTCTTTTCCTATGCTTTCAATGCAATTCCAGTCTGCCTCCTGAAATCGGTTTCCTGCAATTCTGCCCCGCTTTCAAGTCCTCTTGGCAGCCTTACTTCAGTATATTTTTGGACGATAGCTGTCATTTATAACTCTGCAGGTTTGTGAATTACAGTGCCCCTGAGCTCCTTTCTTCAACTCGCTTTCTTTTGAGCTGGCCGCAACACCGCAGGATGGCTTCAGGCCCTAATCTGGTTCCGGCACGGCACACTGAGCCTTTGGTTAATTCCTCTTCCTGGTGGGAAATGAGAGTTAAATTTGCCCGTCCAGACACCTCCAGCTAGTCTCTCATTGGTTCTCGCTATTCCTGTTCATCTTCCGCAGAAATTGCAAACTGGGCCAAACAGGAGGTTAAAGGGACTGACTCTCCAAGTCGGGAGGGTGTTAGTAAAGCGTCTGGAATGTTGCACCCGAGTACCAGGGTACGAAAACTGAGACATATTTGAACACGTCTCCCGATCACATGGTTGATCATACTCTAGGTTCCACATGCATGTTTTAGCTGAAGGAAGAATACCTTAAACCTGGGTAGTTGAAACCCGTGGAATGGGTCCCATGCAATATGACTTCAAAGGGTCTTCATTTGCTCACCGAACCTCTCCAATCCTATCACTGCTGCGTTTATGCCCCTGTACGCATGCTTGATTCTCTTTCGGAGACATAGCAATCCATAGGTTTTAAGATACTTACTAGTCAGGTACATTCTTAGGCATTTAATATGCGGTGTTGAGTCCATTTCGTTGAGCAAGGAGTAGCTCTTGTCTATTCCATATTTGGCTTAAGGAACTTTATCTGTGCTCATTTCAATCTCTGGTTTTATGCAGCACCCCAACTCACCTTTCCCCTTAAGCAAGCATAAGTTGGTTTTCTAAATTTGAGACCCTGTTCTGTTCTGTAATTCAGTTCCTGTGTAGCCAAGTTTACATTCCGTGTATTACTGATATCTTATGATGTTTCTTTTTCTGTGTGACTTATTTCAGTTAGAATCATCATACCTGAATCCACTCATTGTGCTGCTAAGGGCCTGATGACATAGATTTCATTGCTGAGTGATATTGCTTTGTAAGTAAATACCACAACTTCTTTATCCATTTTTCACTTTCTGCGATGTTGAACTTGTACTGTAAACGAGGTTCTTGTAAACAGAGGCGTCCCAATGTTTGGGGTGGCTGTGTCTTTTTGATTTTAATTTCCCTAAGCTATAGGACCATAAGTGGAAGTGCCCTAGGCTCTGTTGCTTTGTTTTTTAGATGTTTCAGGAAACACCATACACTTCTCCCTAGTGTCTGTTGGCAATTTACATCCCGCCCATCAGCATAACAAGGCTCCCAGTTCTCCATGGCCTGTCCTGCCTTTCTGGATTTTACACTTTTTTCAGATGGCCCTTTTGACCGGGGGGAAGTGAGACTTCATTGTAGTGCAGATTTCCTTTGCAAGCTTGCTTGGTTGGCCAAAAAGGGCGTATGCGTTTTTTCCTGAATATATTCAGGAAAAAACGCATACGCCCTTTTTGGCCAAGTGCATCATTGTGGACGTTCTGCCTCTTTTCCTATGCTTTCAATGCAATTCCAGTCTACCTCCTGAAATCGGTTTCCTGCAATTCTGCCCCGCTTTCAAGTCCTCTTGGCAGCCTTACTTCAGTATATTTTTGGACGATAGCTGTCATTTATAACTCTGCAGGTTTGTGAATTACAGTGCCCCTGAGCTCCTTTCTTCAACTCGCTTTCTTTTGAGCTGGCCGCAACACCGCAGGATGGCTTCAGGCCCTAATCTGGTTCCGGCACGGCACGCTGAGCCTTTGGTTAATTCCTCTTCCTGGTGGGAAATGAGAGTTAAATTTGCCCGTCCAGACACCTCCAGCTAGTCTCTCATTGGTTCTCGCTATTCCTGTTCATCTTCCGCAGAAATTGCAAACTGGGCCAAACAGGAGGTTAAAGGGACTGACTCTCCAAGTCGGGAGGGTGTTAGTAAAGCGTCTGGAATGTTGCACCCGAGTACCAGGGTACGAAAACTGAGACATATTTGAACACGTCTCCCGATCACATGGTTGATCAGACTCTAGGTTCCACATGCATGTTTTAGCTGAAGGAAGAATACCTTAAACCTGGGTAGTTGAAACCCGTGGAATGGGTACCATGCAATATGACTTCAAAGGGTCTTCATTTGCTCACCGAACCTCTCCAATCCTATCACTGCTGCGTTTATGCCCCTGTACGCATGCTTGATTCTCTTTCGGAGACATAGCAATCCATAGGTTTTAAGATACTTACTAGTCAGGTACATTCTTAGGCATTTAATATGCGGTGTTGAGTCCATTTCGTTGAGCAAGGAGTAGCTCTTGTCTATTCCATATTTGGCTTAAGGAACTTTATCTGTGCTCATTTCAATCTCTGGTTTTATGCAGCACCCCAACTCACCTTTCCCCTTAAGCAAGCATAAGTTGGTTTTCTAAATTTGAGACCCTGTTCTGTTCTGTAATTCAGTTCCTGTGTAGCCAAGTTTACATTCCGTGTATTACTGATATCTTATGATGTTTCTTTTTCTGTGTGACTTATTTCAGTTAGAATCATCATACCTGAATCCACTCATTGTGCTGCTAAGGGCCTGATGACATAGATTTCATTGCTGAGTGATATTGCTTTGTAAGTAAATACCACAACTTCTTTATCCATTTTTCACTTTCTGCGATGTTGAACTTGTACTGTAAACGAGGTTCTTGTAAACAGAGGCGTCCCAAACTTTGGGGTGGCTGTGTCTTTTTGATTTTAATTTCCCTAAGCTATAGGACCATAAGTGGAAGTGCCCTAGGCTCTGTTGCTTTGTTTTTTAGATGTTTCAGGAAACACCATACACTTCTCCCGAGTGTCTGTTGGCAATTTACATCCCGCCCATCAGCATAACAAGGCTCCCAGTTCTCCATGGCCTGTCCTGCCTTTCTGGATTTTACACTTTTTTCAGATGGCCCTTTTGACCGGGGGGAAGTGAGACTTCATTGTAGTGCAGATTTCCTTTGCAAGCTTGCTTGGTTGGCCAAAAAGGGCGTATGCGTTTTTTCCTGAATATATTCAGGAAAAAACGCATACGCCCTTTTTGGCCAAGTGCATCATTGTGGACGTTCTGCCTCTTTTCCTATGCTTTCAATGCAATTCCAGTCTGCCTCCTGAAATCGGTTTCCTGCAATTCTGCCCCGCTTTCAAGTCCTCTTGGCAGCCTTACTTCAGTATATTTTTGGACGATAGCTGTCATTTATAACTCTGCAGGTTTGTGAATTACAGTGCCCCTGAGCTCCTTTCTTCAACTCGCTTTCTTTTTAGCCGGCCGCAACACCGCAGGATGGCTTCAGGCCCTAATCTGGTTCCGGCACGGCACGCTGAGCCTTTGGTTAATTCCTCTTCCTGGTGGGAAATGAGAGTTAAATTTGCCCGTCCAGACACCTCCAGCTAGTCTCTCATTGGTTCTCGCTATTCCTGTTCATCTTGCGCAGAAATTGCAAACTGGGCCAAACAGGAGGTTAAAGGGACTGACTCTCCAAGTCGGGAGGGTGTTAGTAAAGCGTCTGGAATGTTGCACCCGAGTACCAGGGTACGAAAACTGAGACATATTTGAACACGTCTCCCGATCACATGGTTGATCAGACTCTAGGTTCCACATGCATGTTTTACCTGAAGGAAGAATACCTTAAACCTGGGTAGTTGAAACCCGTGGAATGGGTACCATGCAATATGACTTCAAAGGGTCTTCATTTGCTCACCGAACCTCTCCAATCCTATCACTGCTGCGTTTATGCCCCTGTACGCATGCTTGATTCTCTTTCGGAGACATAGCAATCCATAGGTTTTAAGATACTTACTAGTCAGGTACATTCTTAGGCATTTAATATGCGGTGTTGAGTCCATTTCATTGAGCAAGGAGTAGCTCTTGTCTATTCCATATTTGGCTTAAGGAACTTTATCTGTGCTCATTTCAATCTCTGGTTTTATGCAGCACCCCAACTCACCTTTCCCCTTAAGCAAGCATAAGTTGGTTTTCTAAATTTGAGACCCTGTTCTGTTCTGTAATTCAGTTCCTGTGTAGCCAAGTTTACATTCCGTGTATTACTGATATCTTATGATGTTTCTTTTTCTGTGTGACTTATTTCAGTTAGAATCATCATACCTGAATCCACTCATTGTGCTGCTAAGGGCCTGATGACATAGATTTCATTGCTGAGTGATATTGCTTTGTAAGTAAATACCACAACTTCTTTATCCATTTTTCACTTTCTGCGATGTTGAACTTGTACTGTAAATGAGGTTCTTGTAAACAGAGGCGTCCCAAACTTTGGGGTGGCTGTGTCTTTTTGATTTTAATTTCCCTAAGCTATAGGACCATAAGTGGAAGTGCCCTAGGCTCTGTTGCTTTGTTTTTTAGATGTTTCAGGAAACACCATACACTTCTCCCGAGTGTCTGTTGGCAATTTACATCCCGCCCATCAGCATAACAAGGCTCCCAGTTCTCCATGGCCTGTCCTGCCTTTCTGGATTTTACACTTTTTTCAGATGGCCCTTTTGACCGGGGGGAAGTGAGACTTCATTGTAGTGCAGATTTCCTTTGCAAGCTTGCTTGGTTGGCCAAAAAGGGCGTATGCGTTTTTTCCTGAATATATTCAGGAAAAAACGCATACGCCCTTTTTGGCCAAGTGCATCATTGTGGACGTTCTGCCTCTTTTCCTATGCTTTCAATGCAATTCCAGTCTACCTCCTGAAATCGGTTTCCTGCAATTCTGCCCCGCTTTCAAGTCCTCTTGGCAGCCTTACTTCAGTATATTTTTGGACGATAGCTGTCATTTATAACTCTGCAGGTTTGTGAATTACAGTGCCCCTGAGCTCCTTTCTTCAACTCGCTTTCTTTTGAGCTGGCCGCAACACCGCAGGATGGCTTCAGGCCCTAATCTGGTTCCGGCACGGCACGCTGAGCCTTTGGTTAATTCCTCTTCCTGGTGGGAAATGAGAGTTAAATTTGCCCGTCCAGACACCTCCAGCTAGTCTCTCATTGGTTCTCGCTATTCCTGTTCATCTTCCGCAGAAATTGCAAACTGGGCCAAACAGGAGGTTAAAGGGACTGACTCTCCAAGTCGGGAGGGTGTTAGTAAAGCGTCTGGAATGTTGCACCCGAGTACCAGGGTACGAAAACTGAGACATATTTGAACACGTCTCCCGATCACATGGTTGATCATACTCTAGGTTCCACATGCATGTTTTAGCTGAAGGAAGAATACCTTAAACCTGGGTAGTTGAAACCCGTGGAATGGGTACCATGCAATATGACTTCAAAGGGTCTTCATTTGCTCACCGAACCTCTCCAATCCTATCACTGCTGCGTTTATGCCCCTGTACGCATGCTTGATTCTCTTTCGGAGACATAGCAATCCATAGGTTTTAAGATACTTACTAGTCAGGTACATTCTTAGGCATTTAATATGCGGTGTTGAGTCCATTTCGTTGAGCAAGGAGTAGCTCTTGTCTATTCCATATTTGGCTTAAGGAACTTTATCTGTGCTCATTTCAATCTCTGGTTTTATGCAGCACCCCAACTCACCTTTCCCCTTAAGCAAGCATAAGTTGGTTTTCTAAATTTGAGACCCTGTTCTGTTCTGTAATTCAGTTCCTGTGTAGCCAAGTTTACATTCCGTGTATTACTGATATCTTATGATGTTTCTTTTTCTGTGTGACTTATTTCAGTTAGAATCATCATACCTGAATCCACTCATTGTGCTGCTAAGGGCCTGATGACATAGATTTCATTGCTGAGTGATATTGCTTTGTAAGTAAATACCACAACTTCTTTATCCATTTTTCACTTTCTGCGATGTTGAACTTGTACTGTAAACGAGGTTCTTGTAAACAGAGGCGTCCCAAACTTTGGGGTGGCTGTGTCTTTTTGATTTTAATTTCCCTAAGCTATAGGACCATAAGTGGAAGTGCCCTAGGCTCTGTTGCTTTGTTTTTTAGATGTTTCAGGAAACACCATACACTTCTCCCGAGTGTCTGTTGGCAATTTACATCCCGCCCATCAGCATAACAAGGCTCCCAGTTCTCCATGGCCTGTCCTGCCTTTCTGGATTTTACACTTTTTTCAGATGGCCCTTTTGACCGGGGGGAAGTGAGACTTCATTGTAGTGCAGATTTCCTTTGCAAGCTTGCTTGGTTGGCCAAAAAGGGCGTATGCGTTTTTTCCTGAATATATTCAGGAAAAAACGCATACGCCCTTTTTGGCCAAGTGCATCATTGTGGACGTTCTGCCTCTTTTCCTATGCTTTCAATGCAATTCCAGTCTGCCTCCTGAAATCGGTTTCCTGCAATTCTGCCCCGCTTTCAAGTCCTCTTGGCAGCCTTACTTCAGTATATTTTTGGACGATAGCTGTCATTTATAACTCTGCAGGTTTGTGAATTACAGTGCCCCTGAGCTCCTTTCTTCAACTCGCTTTCTTTTGAGCCGGCCGCAACACCGCAGGATGGCTTCAGGCCCTAATCTGGTTCCGGCACGGCACGCTGAGCCTTTGGTTAATTCCTCTTCCTGGTGGGAAATGAGAGTTAAATTTGCCCGTCCAGACACCTCCAGCTAGTCTCTCATTGGTTCTCGCTATTCCTGTTCATCTTCCGCAGAAATTGCAAACTGGGCCAAACAGGAGGTTAAAGGGACTGACTCTCCAAGTCGGGAGGGTGTTAGTAAAGCGTCTGGAATGTTGCACCCGAGTACCAGGGTACGAAAACTGAGACATATTTGAACACGTCTCCCGATCACATGGTTGATCAGACTCTAGGTTCCACATGCATGTTTTACCTGAAGGAAGAATACCTTAAACCTGGGTAGTTGAAACCCGTGGAATGGGTACCATGCAATATGACTTCAAAGGGTCTTCATTTGCTCACCGAACCTCTCCAATCCTATCACTGCTGCGTTTATGCCCCTGTACGCATGCTTGATTCTCTTTCGGAGACATAGCAATCCATAGGTTTTAAGATACTTACTAGTCAGGTACATTCTTAGGCATTTAATATGCGGTGTTGAGTCCATTTCGTTGAGCAAGGAGTAGCTCTTGTCTATTCCATATTTGGCTTAAGGAACTTTATCTGTGCTCATTTCAATCTCTGGTTTTATGCAGCACCCCAACTCACCTTTCCCCTTAAGCAAGCATAAGTTGGTTTTCTAAATTTGAGACCCTGTTCTGTTCTGTAATTCAGTTCCTGTGTAGCCAAGTTTACATTCCGTGTATTACTGATATCTTATGATGTTTCTTTTTCTGTGTGACTTATTTCAGTTAGAATCATCATACCTGAATCCACTCATTGTGCTGCTAAGGGCCTGATGACATAGATTTCATTGCTGAGTGATATTGCTTTGTAAGTAAATACCACAACTTCTTTATCCATTTTTCACTTTCTGCGATGTTGAACTTGTACTGTAAATGAGGTTCTTGTAAACAGAGGCGTCCCAAACTTTGGGGTGGCTGTGTCTTTTTGATTTTAATTTCCCTAAGCTATAGGACCATAAGTGGAAGTGCCCTAGGCTCTGTTGCTTTGTTTTTTAGATGTTTCAGGAAACACCATACACTTCTCCCGAGTGTCTGTTGGCAATTTACATCCCGCCCATCAGCATAACAAGGCTCCCAGTTCTCCATGGCCTGTCCTGCCTTTCTGGATTTTACACTTTTTTCAGATGGCCCTTTTGACTGGGGGGAAGTGAGACTTCATTGTAGTGCAGATTTCCTTTGCAAGCTTGCTTGGTTGGCCAAAAAGGGCGTATGCGTTTTTTCCTGAATATATTCAGGAAAAAACGCATACGCCCTTTTTGGCCAAGTGCATCATTGTGGACGTTCTGCCTCTTTTCCTATGCTTTCAATGCAATTCCAGTCTACCTCCTGAAATCGGTTTCCTGCAATTCTGCCCCGCTTTCAAGTCCTCTTGGCAGCCTTACTTCAGTATATTTTTGGACGATAGCTGTCATTTATAACTCTGCAGGTTTGTGAATTACAGTGCCCCTGAGCTCCTTTCTTCAACTCGCTTTCTTTTGAGCTGGCCGCAACACCGCAGGATGGCTTCAGGCCCTAATCTGGTTCCGGCACGGCACGCTGAGCCTTTGGTTAATTCCTCTTCCTGGTGGGAAATGAGAGTTAAATTTGCCCGTCCAGACACCTCCAGCTAGTCTCTCATTGGTTCTCGCTATTCCTGTTCATCTTCCGCAGAAATTGCAAACTGGGCCAAACAGGAGGTTAAAGGGACTGACTCTCCAAGTCGGGAGGGTGTTAGTAAAGCGTCTGGAATGTTGCACCCGAGTACCAGGGTACGAAAACTGAGACATATTTGAACACGTCTCCCGATCACATGGTTGATCATACTCTAGGTTCCACATGCATGTTTTAGCTGAAGGAAGAATACCTTAAACCTGGGTAGTTGAAACCCGTGGAATGGGTACCATGCAATATGACTTCAAAGGGTCTTCATTTGCTCACCGAACCTCTCCAATCCTATCACTGCTGCGTTTATGCCCCTGTACGCATGCTTGATTCTCTTTCGGAGACATAGCAATCCATAGGTTTTAAGATACTTACTAGTCAGGTACATTCTTAGGCATTTAATATGCGGTGTTGAGTCCATTTCATTGAGCAAGGAGTAGCTCTTGTCTATTCCATATTTGGCTTAAGGAACTTTATCTGTGCTCATTTCAATCTCTGGTTTTATGCAGCACCCCAACTCACCTTTACCCTTAAGCAAGCATAAGTTGGTTTTCTAAATTTGAGACCCTGTTCTGTTCTGTAATTCAGTTCCTGTGTAGCCAAGTTTACATTCCGTGTATTACTGATATCTTATGATGTTTCTTTTTCTGTGTGACTTATTTCAGTTAGAATCATCATACCTGAATCCACTCATTGTGCTGCTAAGGGCCTGATGACATAGATTTCATTGCTGAGTGATATTGCTTTGTAAGTAAATACCACAACTTCTTTATCCATTTTTCACTTTCTGCGATGTTGAACTTGTACTGTAAACGAGGTTCTTGTAAACAGAGGCGTCCCAAACTTTGGGGTGGCTGTGTCTTTTTGATTTTAATTTCCCTAAGCTATAGGACCATAAGTGGAAGTGCCCTAGGCTCTGTTGCTTTGTTTTTTAGATGTTTCAGGAAACACCATACACTTCTCCCGAGTGTCTGTTGGCAATTTACATCCCGCCCATCAGCATAACAAGGCTCCCAGTTCTCCATGGCCTGTCCTGCCTTTCTGGATTTTACACTTTTTTCAGATGGCCCTTTTGACCGGGGGGATGTGAGACTTCATTGTAGTGCAGATTTCCTTTGCAAGCTTGCTTGGTTGGCCAAAAAGGGCGTATGCATTTTTTCCTGAATATATTCAGGAAAAAACGCATACGCCCTTTTTGGCCAAGTGCATCATTGTGGACGTTCTGCCTCTTTTCCTATGCTTTCAATGCAATTCCAGTCTACCTCCTGAAATCGGTTTCCTGCAATTCTGCCCCGCTTTCAAGTCCTCTTGGCAGCCTTACTTCAGTATATTTTTGGACGATAGCTGTCATTTATAACTCTGCAGGTTTGTGAATTACAGTGCCCCTGAGCTCCTTTCTTCAACTCGCTTTCTTTTGAGCTGGCCGCAACACCGCAGGATGGCTTCAGGCCCTAATCTGGTTCCGGCACGGCACGCTGAGCCTTTGGTTAATTCCTCTTCCTGGTGGGAAATGAGAGTTAAATTTGCCCGTCCAGACACCTCCAGCTAGTCTCTCATTGGTTCTCGCTATTCCTGTTCATCTTCCACAGAAATTGCAAACTGGGCCAAACAGGAGTTTAAAGGGACTGACTCTCCAAGTCGGGAGGGTGTTAGTAAAGCGTCTGGAATGTTGCACCCGAGTACCAGGGTACGAAAACTGAGACATATTTGAACACGTCTCCCGATCACATGGTTGATCATACTCTAGGTTCCACATGCATGTTTTAGCTGAAGGAAGAATACCTTAAACCTGGGTAGTTGAAACCCGTGGAATGGGTACCATGCAATATGACTTCAAAGGGTCTTCATTTGCTCACCGAACCTCTCCAATCCTATCACTGCTGCGTTTATGCCCCTGTACACATGCTTGATTCTCTTTCGGAGACATAGCAATCCATAGGTTTTAAGATACTTACTAGTCAGGTACATTCTTAGGCATTTAATATGCGGTGTTGAGTCCATTTCGTTGAGCAAGGAGTAGCTCTTGTCTATTCCATATTTGGCTTAAGGAACTTTATCTGTGCTCATTTCAATCTCTGGTTTTATGCAGCACCCCAACTCACCTTTCCCCTTAAGCAAGCATAAGTTGGTTTTCTAAATTTGAGACCCTGTTCTGTTCTGTAATTCAGTTCCTGTGTAGCCAAGTTTACATTCCGTGTATTACTGATATCTTATGATGTTTCTTTTTCTGTGTGACTTATTTCAGTTAGAATCATCATACCTGAATCCACTCATTGTGCTGCTAAGGGCCTGATGACATAGATTTCATTGCTGAGTGATATTGCTTTCTAAGTAAATACCACAACTTCTTTATCCATTTTTCACTTTCTGCGATGTTGAACTTGTACTGTAAACGAGGTTCTTGTAAACAGAGGCGTCCCAAACTTTGGGGTGGCTGTGTCTTTTTGATTTTAATTTCCCTAAGCTATAGGACCATAAGTGGAAGTGCCCTAGGCTCTGTTGCTTTGTTTTTTAGATGTTTCAGGAAACACCATACACTTCTCCCGAGTGTCTGTTGGCAATTTACATCCCGCCCATCAGCATAACAAGGCTCCCAGTTCTCCATGGCCTGTCCTGCCTTTCTGGATTTTACACTTTTTTCAGATGGCCCTTTTGACCGGGGGGAAGTGAGACTTCATTGTAGTGCAGATTTCCTTTGCAAGCTTGCTTGGTTGGCCAAAAAGGGCGTATGCGTTTTTTCCTGAATATATTCAGGAAAAAACGCATACGCCCTTTTTGGCCAAGTGCATCATTGTGGACGTTCTGCCTCTTTTCCTATGCTTTCAATGCAATTCCAGTCTACCTCCTGAAATCGGTTTCCTGCAATTCTGCCCCGCTTTCAAGTCCTCTTGGCAGCCTTACTTCAGTATATTTTTGGACGATAGCTGTCATTTATAACTCTGCAGGTTTGTGAATTACAGTGCCCCTGAGCTCCTTTCTTCAACTCGCTTTCTTTTGAGCCGGCCGCAACACCGCAGATGGCTTCAGGCCCTAATCTGGTTCCGGCACGGCACGCTGAGCCTTTGGTTAATTCCTCTTCCTGGTGGGAAATGAGAGTTAAATTTGCCCGTCCAGACACCTCCAGCTAGTCTCTCATTGGTTCTCGCTATTCCTGTTCATCTTCCGCAGAAATTGCAAACTGGGCCAAACAGGAGGTTAAAGGGACTGACTCTCCAAGTCGGGAGGGTGTTAGTAAAGCGTCTGGAATGTTGCACCCGAGTACCAGGGTACGAAAACTGAGACATATTTGAACACGTCTCCCGATCACATGGTTGATCATACTCTAGGTTCCACATGCATGTTTTAGCTGAAGGAAGAATACCTTAAACCTGGGTAGTTGAAACCCGTGGAATGGGTACCATGCAATATGACTTCAAAGGGTCTTCATTTGCTCACCGAACCTCTCCAATCCTATCACTGCTGCGTTTATGCCCCTGTACACATGCTAGATTCCCTTTCGGAGACATAGCAATCCATAGGTTTTAAGATACTTACTAGTCAGGTACATTCTTAGGCATTTAATATGCGGTGTTGAGTCCATTTCGTTGAGCAAGGAGTAGCTCTTGTCTATTCCATATTTGGCTTAAGGAACTTTATCTGTGCTCATTTCAATCTCTGGTTTTATGCAGCACCCCAACTCACCTTTACCCTTAAGCAAGCATAAGTTGGTTTTCTAAATTTGAGACCCTGTTCTGTTCTGTAATTCAGTTCCTGTGTAGCCAAGTTTACATTCCGTGTATTACTGATATCTTATGATGTTTCTTTTTCTGTGTGACTTATTTCAGTTAGAATCATCATACCTGAATCCACTCATTGTGCTGCTAAGGGCCTGATGACATAGATTTCATTGCTGAGTGATATTGCTTTGTAAGTAAATACCACAACTTCTTTATCCATTTTTCACTTTCTGCGATGTTGAACTTGTACTGTAAACGAGGTTCTTGTAAACAGAGGCGTCCCAAACTTTGGGGTGGCTGTGTCTTTTTGATTTTAATTTCCCTAAGCTATAGGACCATAAGTGGAAGTGCCCTAGGCTCTGTTGCTTTGTTTTTTAGATGTTTCAGGAAACACCATACACTTCTCCCGAGTGTCTGTTGGCAATTTACATCCCGCCCATCAGCATAACAAGGCTCCCAGTTCTCCATGGCCTGTCCTGCCTTTCTGGATTTTACACTTTTTTCAGATTGCCCTTTTGACCGGGGGGAAGTGAGACTTCATTGTAGTGCAGATTTCCTTTGCAAGCTTGCTTGGTTGGCCAAAAAGGGCGTATGCGTTTTTTCCTGAATATATTCAGGAAAAAACGCATACGCCCTTTTTGGCCAAGTGCATCATTGTGGACGTTCTGCCTCTTTTCCTATGCTTTCAATGCAATTCCAGTCTACCTCCTGAAATCGGTTTCCTGCAATTCTGCCCCGCTTTCAAGTCCTCTTGGCAGCCTTACTTCAGTATATTTTTGGACGATAGCTGTCATTTATAACTCTGCAGGTTTGTGAATTACAGTGCCCCTGAGCTCCTTTCTTCAACTCGCTTTCTTTTGAGCTGGCCGCAACACCGCAGGATGGCTTCAGGCCCTAACCTGGTTCCGGCACGGCACGCTGAGCCTTTGGTTAATTCATCTTCCTGGTGGGAAATGAGAGTTAAATTTGCCCGTCCAGACACCTCCAGCTAGTCTCTCATTGGTTCTCGCTATTCCTGTTCATCTTCCGCAGAAATTGCAAACTGGGCCAAACAGGAGGTTAAAGGGACTGACTCTCCAAGTCGGGAGGGTGTTAGTAAAGCGTCTGGAATGTTGCACCCGAGTACCAGGGTACGAAAACTGAGACATATTTGAACACGTCTCCCGATCACATGGTTGATCATACTCTAGGTTCCACATGCATGTTTTAGCTGAAGGAAGAATACCTTAAACCTGGGTAGTTGAAACCCGTGGAATGGGTACCATGCAATATGACTTCAAAGGGTCTTCATTTGCTCACCGAACCTCTCCAATCCTATCACTGCTGCGTTTATGCCCCTGTACACATGCTTGATTCTCTTTCGGAGACATAGCAATCCATAGGTTTTAAGATACTTACTAGTCAGGTACATTCTTAGGCATTTAATATGCGGTGTTGAGTCCATTTCGTTGAGCAAGGAGTAGCTCTTGTCTATTCCATATTTGGCTTAAGGAACTTTATCTGTGCTCATTTCAATCTCTGGTTTTATGCAGCACCCCAACTCACCTTTACCCTTAAGCAAGCATAAGTTGGTTTTCTAAATTTGAGACCCTGTTCTGTTCTGTAATTCAGTTCCTGTGTAGCCAAGTTTACATTCCGTGTATTACTGATATCTTATGATGTTTCTTTTTCTGTGTGACTTATTTCAGTTAGAATCATCATACCTGAATCCACTCATTGTGCTGCTAAGGGCCTGATGACATAGATTTCATTGCTGAGTGATATTGCTTTGTAAGTAAATACCACAACTTCTTTATCCATTTTTCACTTTCTGCGATGTTGAACTTGTACTGTAAACGAGGTTCTTGTAAACAGAGGCGTCCCAAACTTTGGGGTGGCTGTGTCTTTTTGATTTTAATTTCCCTAAGCTATAGGACCATAAGTGGAAGTGCCCTAGGCTCTGTTGCTTTGTTTTTTAGATGTTTCAGGAAACACCATACACTTCTCCCGAGTGTCTGTTGGCAATTTACATCCCGCCCATCAGCATAACAAGGCTCCCAGTTCTCCATGGCCTGTCCTGCCTTTCTGGATTTTACACTTTTTTCAGATGGCCCTTTTGACCGGGGGGAAGTGAGACTTCATTGTAGTGCAGATTTCCTTTGCAAGCTTGCTTGGTTGGCCAAAAAGGGCGTATGCGTTTTTTCCTGAATATATTCAGGAAAAAATGCATACGCCCTTTTTGGCCAAGTGCATCATTGTGGACGTTCTGCCTCTTTTCCTATGCTTTCAATGCAATTCCAGTCTACCTCCTGAAATCGGTTTCCTGCAATTCTGCCCCGCTTTCAAGTCCTCTTGGCAGCCTTACTTCAGTATATTTTTGGACGATAGCTGTCATTTATAACTCTGCAGGTTTGTGAATTACAGTGCCCCTGAGCTCCTTTCTTCAACTCGCTTTCTTTTGAGCTGGCCGCAACACCGCAGGATGGCTTCAGGCCCTAATCTGGTTCCGGCACGGCACGCTGAGCCTTTGGTTAATTCCTCTTCCTGGTGGGAAATGAGAGTTAAATTTGCCCGTCCAGACACCTCCAGCTAGTCTCTCATTGGTTCTCGCTATTCCTGTTCATCTTCCGCAGAAATTGCAAACTGGGCCAAACAGGAGGTTAAAGGGACTGACTCTCCAAGTCGGGAGGGTGTTAGTAAAGCGTCTGGAATGTTGCACCCGAGTACCAGGGTACGAAAACTGAGACATATTTGAACACGTCTCCCGATCACATGGTTGATCATACTCTAGGTTCCACATGCATGTTTTAGCTGAAGGAAGAATACCTTAAACCTGGGTAGTTGAAACCCGTGGAATGGGTACCATGCAATATGACTTCAAAGGGTCTTCATTTGCTCACCGAACCTCTCCAATCCTATCACTGCTGCGTTTATGCCCCTGTACACATGCTTGATTCTCTTTCGGAGACATAGCAATCCATAGGTTTTAAGATACTTACTAGTCAGGTACATTCTTAGGCATTTAATATGCGGTGTTGAGTCCATTTCGTTGAGCAAGGAGTAGCTCTTGTCTATTCCATATTTGGCTTAAGGAACTTTATCTGTGCTCATTTCAATCTCTGGTTTTATGCAGCACCCCAACTCACCTTTACCCTTAAGCAAGCATAAGTTGGTTTTCTAAATTTGAGACCCTGTTCTGTTCTGTAATTCAGTTCCTGTGTAGCCAAGTTTACATTCCGTGTATTACTGATATCTTATGATGTTTCTTTTTCTGTGTGACTTATTTCAGTTAGAATCATCATACCTGAATCCACTCATTGTGCTGCTAAGGGCCTGATGACATAGATTTCATTGCTGAGTGATATTGCTTTGTAAGTAAATACCACAACTTCTTTATCCATTTTTCACTTTCTGCGATGTTGAACTTGTACTGTAAACGAGGTTCTTGTAAACAGAGGCGTCCCAAACTTTGGGGTGGCTGTGTCTTTTTGATTTTAATTTCCCTAAGCTATAGGACCATAAGTGGAAGTGCCCTAGGCTCTGTTGCTTTGTTTTTTAGATGTTTCAGGAAACACCATACACTTCTCCCGAGTGTCTGTTGGCAATTTACATCCCGCCCATCAGCATAACAAGGCTCCCAGTTCTCCATGGCCTGTCCTGCCTTTCTGGATTTTACACTTTTTTCAGATGGCCCTTTTGACCGGGGGGAAGTGAGACTTCATTGTAGTGCAGATTTCCTTTGCAAGCTTGCTTGGTTGGCCAAAAAGGGCGTATGCGTTTTTTCCTGAATATATTCAGGAAAAAACGCATACGCCCTTTTTGGCCAAGTGCATCATTGTGGACGTTCTGCCTCTTTTCCTATGCTTTCAATGCAATTCCAGTCTACCTCCTGAAATCGGTTTCCTGCAATTCTGCCCCGCTTTCAAGTCCTCTTGGCAGCCTTACTTCAGTATATTTTTGGACGATAGCTGTCATTTATAACTCTGCAGGTTTGTGAATTACAGTGCCCCTGAGCTCCTTTCTTCAACTCGCTTTCTTTTGAGCTGGCCGCAACACCGCAGGATGGCTTCAGGCCCTAATCTGGTTCCGGCACGGCACGCTGAGCCTTTGGTTAATTCCTCTTCCTGGTGGGAAATGAGAGTTAAATTTGCCCGTCCAGACACCTCCAGCTAGTCTCTCATTGGTTCTCGCTATTCCTGTTCATCTTCCGCAGAAATTGCAAACTGGGCCAAACAGGAGGTTAAAGGGACTGACTCTCCAAGTCGGGAGGGTGTTAGTAAAGCGTCTGGAATGTTGCACCCGAGTACCAGGGTACGAAAACTGAGACATATTTGAACACGTCTCCCGATCACATGGTTGATCATACTCTAGGTTCCACATGCATGTTTTAGCTGAAGGAAGAATACCTTAAACCTGGGTAGTTGAAACCCGTGGAATGGGTACCATGCAATATGACTTCAAAGGGTCTTCATTTGCTCACCGAACCTCTCCAATCCTATCACTGCTGCGTTTATGCCCCTGTACACATGCTTGATTCTCTTTCGGAGACATAGCAATCCATAGGTTTTAAGATACTTACTAGTCAGGTACATTCTTAGGCATTTAATATGCGGTGTTGAGTCCATTTCGTTGAGCAAGGAGTAGCTCTTGTCTATTCCATATTTGGCTTAAGGAACTTTATCTGTGCTCATTTCAATCTCTGGTTTTATGCAGCACCCCAACTCACCTTTACCCTTAAGCAAGCATAAGTTGGTTTTCTAAATTTGAGACCCTGTTCTGTTCTGTAATTCAGTTCCTGTGTAGCCAAGTTTACATTCCGTGTATTACTGATATCTTATGATGTTTCTTTTTCTGTGTGACTTATTTCAGTTAGAATCATCATACCTGAATCCACTCATTGTGCGGCTAAGGGCCTGATGACATAGATTTCATTGCTGAGTGATATTGCTTTGTAAGTAAATACCACAACTTCTTTATCCATTTTTCACTTTCTGCGATGTTGAACTTGTACTGTAAACGAGGTTCTTGTAAACAGAGGCGTCCCAATGTTTGGGGTGGCTGTGTCTTTTTGATTTTAATTTCCCTAAGCTATAGGACCATAAGTGGAAGTGCCCTAGGCTCTGTTGCTTTGTTTTTTAGATGTTTCAGGAAACACCATACACTTCTCCCGAGTGTCTGTTGGCAATTTACATCCCGCCCATCAGCATAACAAGGCTCTCAGTTCTCCATGGCCTGTCCTGCCTTTCTGGATTTTACACTTTTTTCAGATGGCCCTTTTGACCGGGGGGAAGTGAGACTTCATTGTAGTGCAGATTTCCTTTGCAAGCTTGCTTGGTTGGCCAAAAGGGGTGTATGCGTTTTTTCCTGAATATATTCAGGAAAAAACGCATACGCCCTTTATGGCCAAGTGCATCATTGTGGACGTTCTGCCTCTTTTCCTATGCTTTCAATGCAATTCCAGTCTACCTCCTGAAATCGGTTTCCTGCAATTCTGCCCCGCTTTCAAGTCCTCTTGGCAGCCTTACTTCAGTATATTTTTGGACGATAGCTGTCATTTATAACTCTGCAGGTTTGTGAATTACAGTGCCCCTGAGCTCCTTTCTTCAACTCGCTTTCTTTTGAGCTGGCAGCAACACCGCAGGATGGCTTCAGGCCCTAATTTTGTTCCGGCACGGCACGCTGAGCCTTTGGTTCATTCCTCTTCCTCGTGGGAAATGAGAGTTAAATTTGCCCGTCCAGACACCTCCAGCTAGTCTCTCATTGGTTCTCGCTATTCCTGTTCATCTTCCGCAGAAATTGCAAACTGGGCCAAACAGGAGGTTAAAGGGACTGACTCTCCAAGTCGGGAGGGTGTTAGTAAAGCGTCTGGAATGTTGCACCCGAGTACCAGGGTATGAAAACTGAGACATATTTGAACACGTCTCCCGATCACATGGTTGATCATACTCTAGGTTCCACATGCATGTTTTAGCTGAAGGAAGAATACCTTAAACCTGGGTATTTGAAACCCGTGGAATGGGTACCATGCAATATGACTTCAAAGGGTCTTCATTTGCTCACCGAACCTCTCCAATCCTATCACTGCTGCGTTTATGCCCCTGTACGCATGCTTGATTCTCTTTCGGAGACATAGCAATCCATAGGTTTTAAGATACTTGCTAGTCAGGTACATTCTTAGGCATTTAATATGCGGTGTTGAGTCCATTTCGTTGAGCAAGGAGTAGCTCTTGTCTATTCCATATTTGGCTTAAGGAACTTTATCTGTGCTCATTTCAATCTCTGGTTTTATGCAGCACCCCAACTCACCTTTCCCCTTAAGCAAGCATAAGTTGGTTTTCTAAATTTGAGACCCTGTTCTGTTCTGTAATTCAGTTCCTGTGTAGCCAAGTTTACATTCCGTGTATTACTGATATCTTATGATGTTTCTTTTTCTGTGTGACTTATTTCAGTTAGAATCATCATACCTGAATCCACTCATTGTGCTGCTAAGGGCCTGATGACATAGATTTCATTGCTGAGTGATATTGCTTTGTAAGTAAATACCACAACTTCTTTATCCATTTTTCACTTTCTGCGATGTTGAACTTGTACTGTAAACGAGGTTCTTGTAAACAGAGGCGTCCCAAACTTTGGGGTGGCTGTGTCTTTTTGATTTTAATTTCCCTAAGCTATAGGACCATAAGTGGAAGTGCCCTAGGCTCTGTTGCTTTGTTTTTTAGATGTTTCAGGAAACACCATACACTTCTCCCGAGTGTCTGTGGCAATTTACATCCCGCCCATCAGCATAACAAGGCTCTCAGTTCTCCATGGCCTGTCCTGCCTTTCTGGATTTTACACTTTTTTCAGATGGCCCTTTTGACCGGGGGGAAGTGAGACTTCATTGTAGTGCAGATTTCCTTTGCAAGCTTGCTTGGTTGGCCAAAAGGGGCGTATGCGTTTTTTCCTGAATATATTCAGGAAAAAAGGCATACGCACTTTATGGCCAAGTGCATCATTGTGGACGTTCTGCCTCTTTTCCTATGCTTTCAATGCAATTCCAGTCTACCTCCTGAAATCGGTTTCCTGCAATTCTGCCCCGCTTTCAAGTCCTCTTGGCAGCCTTACTTCAGTATATTTTTGGACGATAGCTGTCATTTATAACTATGCAGGTTTGTGAATTACAGTGCCCCTGAGCTCCTTTCTTCAACTCACTTTCTTTTGAGCTGGCAGCAACACCGCAGGATGGCTTCAGGCCCTAATCTGGTTCCGGCACGGCACGCTGAGCCTTTGGTTAATTCCTCTTCCTCATGGGAAATGAGAGTTAAATTTGCCCGTCCAGACACCTCCAGCTAGTCTCTCATTGGTTCTCGCTATTCCTGTTCATCTTCCGCAGAAATTGCAAACTGGGCCAAACAGGAGGTTAAAGGGACTGACTCTCCAAGTCGGGAGGATGTTAGTAAAGCGTCTGGAATGTTGCACCCGAGTACCAGGGTACGAAAACTGAGACATATTTGAACACGTCTCCCGATCACATGGTTGATCATACTCTAGGTTCCACATGCATGTTTTAGCTGAAGGAAGAATACCTTAAACCTGGGTAGTTGAAACCCGTGGAATGGGTACCATGCAATATGACTTCAAAGGGTCTTCATTTGCTCACCGAACCTCTCCAATCCTATCACTGCTGCGTTTATGCCCCTGTACACATGCTTGATTCTCTTTCGGAGACATAGCAATCCATAGGTTTTAAGATACTTACTAGTCACGTACATTCTTAGGTGTTTAATATGCGGTGTTGAGTCCATTTCGTTGAGCAAGGAGTAGCTCTTGTCTATTCCATATTTGGCTTAAGGAACTTTATCTGTGCTCATTTCAATCTCTGGTTTTATGCAGCACCCCAACTCACCTTTACCCTGAAGCAAGCATAAGTTGGTTTTCTAAATTTGAGACCCTGTTCTGTTCTGTAATACAGTTCCTGTGTAGCCAAGTTTACATTCCGTGTATTACTGATATCTTATGATGTTTCTTTTTCTGTGTGACTTATTTCAGTTAGAATCATCATACCTGAATCCACTCATTGTGCTGCTAAGGGCCTGATGACATAGATTTCATTGCTGAGTGATATTGCTTTGTAAGTAAATACCACAACTTCTTTATCCATTTTTCACTTTCTGCGATGTTGAACTTGTACTGTAAACGAGGTTCTTGTAAACAGAGGCGTCCCAAACTTTGGGGTGGCTGTGTCTTTTTGATTTTAATTTCCCTAAGCTATAGGACCATAAGTGGAAGTGCCCTAGGCTCTGTTGCTTTGTTTTTTAGATGTTTCAGGAAACACCATACACTTCTCCCGAGTGTCTGTTGGCAATTTACATCCCGCCCATCAGCATAACAAGGCTCCCAGTTCTCCATGGCCTGTCCTGCCTTTCTGGATTTTACACTTTTTTCAGATGGCCCTTTTGACCGGGGGGAAGTGAGACTTCATTGTAGTGCAGATTTCCTTTGCAAGCTTGCTTGGTTGGCCAAAAAGGGCGTATGCGTTTTTTCCTGAATATATTCAGGAAAAAACGCATACGCCCTTTTTGGCCAAGTGCATCATTGTGGACGTTCTGCCTCTTTTCCTATGCTTTCAATGCAATTCCAGTCTACCTCCTGAAATCGGTTTCCTGCAATTCTGCCCCGCTTTCAAGTCCTCTTGGCAGCCTTACTTCAGTATATTTTTGGACGATAGCTGTCATTTATAACTCTGCAGGTTTGTGAATTACAGTGCCCCTGAGCTCCTTTCTTCAACTCGCTTTCTTTTGAGCTGGCCGCAACACCGCAGGATGGCTTCAGGCCCTAATCTGGTTCCGGCACGGCACGCTGAGCCTTTGGTTAATTCCTCTTCCTGGTGGGAAAAGAGAGTTAAATTTGCCCGTCCAGACACCTCCAGCTAGTCTCTCATTGGTTCTCGCTATTCCTGTTCATCTTCCGCAGAAATTGCAAACTGGGCCAAACAGGAGGTTAAAGGGACTGACTCTCCAAGTCGGGAGGGTGTTAGTAAAGCGTCTGGAATGTTGCACCCGAGTACCAGGGTACGAAAACTGAGACATATTTGAACACGTCTCCCGATCACATGGTTGATCATACTCTAGGTTCCACATGCATGTTTTAGCTGAAGGAAGAATACCTTAAACCTGGGTAGTTGAAACCCGTGGAATGGGTACCATGCAATATGACTTCAAAGGGTCTTCATTTGCTCACCGAACCTCTCCAATCCTATCACTGCTGCGTTTATGCCCCTGTACACATGCTTGATTCTCTTTCGGAGACATAGCAATCCATAGGTTTTAAGATACTTACTAGTCAGGTACATTCTTAGGCATTTAATATGCGGTGTTGAGTCCATTTCGTTGAGCAAGGAGTAGCTCTTGTCTATTCCATATTTGGCTTAAGGAACTTTATCTGTGCTCATTTCAATCTCTGGTTTTATGCAGCACCCCAACTCACCTTTCCCCTTAAGCAAGCATAAGTTGGTTTTCTAAATTTGAGACCCTGTTCTGTTCTGTAATTCAGTTCCTGTGTAGCCAAGTTTACATTCCGTGTATTACTGATATCTTATGATGTTTCTTTTTCTGTGTGACTTATTTCAGTTAGAATCATCATACCTGAATCCACTCATTGTGCTGCTAAGGGCCTGATGACATAGATTTCATTGCTGAGTGATATTGCTTTGTAAGTAAATACCACAACTTCTTTATCCATTTTTCACTTTCTGCGATGTTGAACTTGTACTGTAAACGAGGTTCTTGTAAACAGAGGCGTCCCAAACTTTGGGGTGGCTGTGTCTTTTTGATTTTAATTTCCCTAAGCTATAGGACCATAAGTGGAAGTGCCCTAGGCTCTGTTGCTTTGTTTTTTAGATGTTTCAGGAAACACCATACACTTCTCCCGAGTGTCTGTTGGCAATTTACATCCCGCCCATCAGCATAACAAGGCTCCCAGTTCTCCATGGCCTGTCCTGCCTTTCTGGATTTTACACTTTTTTCAGATGGCCCTTTTGACCGGGGGGAAGTGAGACTTCATTGTAGTGCAGATTTCCTTTGCAAGCTTGCTTGGTTGGCCAAAAAGGGCGTATGCGTTTTTTCCTGAATATATTCAGGAAAAAACGCATACGCCCTTTTTGGCCAAGTGCATCATTGTGGACGTTCTGCCTCTTTTCCTATGCTTTCAATGCAATTCCAGTCTACCTCCTGAAATCGGTTTCCTGCAATTCTGCCCCGCTTTCAAGTCCTCTTGGCAGCCTTACTTCAGTATATTTTTGGACGATAGCTGTCATTTATAACTCTGCAGGTTTGTGAATTACCGTGCCCATGAGCTCCTTTCTTCAACTCGCTTTCTTTTGAGCTGGCCGCAACACCGCAGGATGGCTTCAGGCCCTAATCTGGTTCCGGCACGGCATGCTGAGCCTTTGGTTAATTCCTCTTCCTGGTGGGAAATGAGAGTTAAATTTGCCCGTCCAGACACCTCCAGCTAGTCTCTCATTGGTTCTCGCTATTCCTGTTCATCTTCCGCAGAAATTGCAAACTGGGCCAAACAGGAGGTTAAAGGGACTGACTCTCCAAGTCGGGAGGGTGTTAGTAAAGCGTCTGGAATGTTGCACCCGAGTACCAGGGTACGAAAACTGAGACATATTTGAACACGTCTCCCGATCACATGGTTGATCATACTCTAGGTTCCACATGCATGTTTTAGCTGAAGGAAGAATACCTTAAACCTGGGTAGTTGAAACCCGTGGAATGGGTACCATGCAATATGACTTCAAAGGGTCTTCATTTGCTCACCGAACCTCTCCAATCCTATCACTGCTGCGTTTATGCCCCTGTACACATGCTTGATTCTCTTTCGGAGACATAGCAATCCATAGGTTTTAAGATACTTACTAGTCAGGTACATTCTTAGGCATTTAATATGCGGTGTTGAGTCCATTTCGTTGAGCAAGGAGTAGCTCTTGTCTATTCCATATTTGGCTTAAGGAACTTTATCTGTGCTCATTTCAATCTCTGGTTTTATGCAGCACCCCAACTCACCTTTCCCCTTAAGCAAGCATAAGTTGGTTTTCTAAATTTGAGACCCTGTTCTGTTCTGTAATTCAGTTCCTGTGTAGCCAAGTTTACATTCCGTGTATTACTGATATCTTATGATGTTTCTTTTTCTGTGTGACTTATTTCAGTTAGAATCATCATACCTGAATCCACTCATTGTGCTGCTAAGGGCCTGATGACATAGATTTCATTGCTGAGTGATATTGCTTTGTAAGTAAATACCACAACTTCTTTATCCATTTTTCACTTTCTGCGATGTTGAACTTGTACTGTAAACGAGGTTCTTGTAAACAGAGGCGTCCCAAACTTTGGGGTGGCTGTGTCTTTTTGATTTTAATTTCCCTAAGCTATAGGACCATAAGTGGAAGTGCCCTAGGCTCTGTTGCTTTGTTTTTTAGATGTTTCAGGAAACACCATACACTTCTCCCGAGTGTCTGTTGGCAATTTACATCCCGCCCATCAGCATAACAAGGCTCCCAGTTCTCCATGGCCTGTCCTGCCTTTCTGGATTTTACACTTTTTTCAGATGGCCCTTTTGACCGGGGGGAAGTGAGACTTCATTGTAGTGCAGATTTCCTTTGCAAGCTTGCTTGGTTGGCCAAAAAGGGCGTATGCGTTTTTTCCTGAATATATTCAGGAAAAAACGCATACGCCCTTTTTGGCCAAGTGCATCATTGTGGACGTTCTGCCTCTTTTCCTATGCTTTCAATGCAATTCCAGTCTACCTCCTGAAATCGGTTTCCTGCAATTCTGCCCCGCTTTCAAGTCCTCTTGGCAGCCTTACTTCAGTATATTTTTGGACGATAGCTGTCATTTATAACTCTGCAGGTTTGTGAATTACCATGCCCATGAGCTCCTTTCTTCAACTCGCTTTCTTTTGAGCTGGCCGCAACACCGCAGGATGGCTTCAGGCCCTAATCTGGTTCCGGCACGGCATGCTGAGCCTTTGGTTAATTCCTCTTCCTGGTGGGAAATGAGAGTTAAATTTGCCCGTCCAGACACCTCCAGCTAGTCTCTCATTGGTTCTCGCTATTCCTGTTCATCTTCCGCAGAAATTGCAAACTGGGCCAAACAGGAGGTTAAAGGGACTGACTCTCCAAGTCGGGAGGGTGTTAGTAAAGCGTCTGGAATGTTGCACCCGAGTACCAGGGTACGAAAACTGAGACATATTTGAACACGTCTCCCGATCACATGGTTGATCATACTCTAGGTTCCACATGCATGTTTTAGCTGAAGGAAGAATACCTTAAACCTGGGTAGTTGAAACCCGTGGAATGGGTACCATGCAATATGACTTCAAAGGGTCTTCATTTGCTCACCGAACCTCTCCAATCCTATCACTGCTGCGTTTATGCCCCTGTACACATGCTTGATTCTCTTTCGGAGACATAGCAATCCATAGGTTTTAAGATACTTACTAGTCAGGTACATTCTTAGGCATTTAATATGCGGTGTTGAGTCCATTTCGTTGAGCAAGGAGTAGCTCTTGTCTATTCCATATTTGGCTTAAGGAACTTTATCTGTGCTCATTTCAATCTCTGGTTTTATGCAGCACCCCAACTCACCTTTACCCTTAAGCAAGCATAAGTTGGTTTTCTAAATTTGAGACCCTGTTCTGTTCTGTAATTCAGTTCCTGTGTAGCCAAGTTTACATTCCGTGTATTACTGATATCTTATGATGTTTCTTTTTCTGTGTGACTTATTTCAGTTAGAATCATCATACCTGAATCCACTCATTGTGCTGCTAAGGGCCTGATGACATAGATTTCATTGCTGAGTGATATTGCTTTGTAAGTAAATACCACAACTTCTTTATCCATTTTTCACTTTCTGCGATGTTGAACTTGTACTGTAAACGAGGTTCTTGTAAACAGAGGCGTCCCAATGTTTGGGGTGGCTGTGTCTTTTTGATTTTAATTTCCCTAAGCTATAGGACCATAAGTGGAAGTGCCCTAGGCTCTGTTGCTTTGTTTTTTAGATGTTTCAGGAAACACCATACACTTCTCCCGAGTGTCTGTTGGCAATTTACATCCCGCCCATCAGCATAACAAGGCTCCCAGTTCTCCATGGCCTGTCCTGCCTTTCTGGATTTTACACTTTTTTCAGATGGCCCTTTTGACCGGGGGGAAGTGAGACTTCATTGTAGTGCAGATTTCCTTTGCAAGCTTGCTTGGTTGGCCAAAAAGGGCGTATGCGTTTTTTCCTGAATATATTCAGGAAAAAACGCATACGCCCTTTTTGGCCAAGTGCATCATTGTGGACGTTCTGCCTCTTTTCCTATGCTTTCAATGCAATTCCAGTCTACCTCCTGAAATCGGTTTCCTGCAATTCTGCCCCGCTTTCAAGTCCTCTTGGCAGCCTTACTTCAGTATATTTTTGGACGATAGCTGTCATTTATAACTCTGCAGGTTTGTGAATTACAGTGCCCCTGAGCTCCTTTCTTCAACTCGCTTTCTTTTGAGCTGGCCGCAACACCGCAGGATGGCTTCAGGCCCTAATCTGGTTCCGGCACGGCACGCTGAGCCTTTGGTTAATTCCTCTTCCTGGTGGGAAATGAGAGTTAAATTTGCCCGTCCAGACACCTCCAGCTAGTCTCTCATTGGTTCTCGCTATTCCTGTTCATCTTCCGCAGAAATTGCAAACTGGGCCAAACAGGAGGTTAAAGGGACTGACTCTCCAAGTCGGGAGGGTGTTAGTAAAGCGTCTGGAATGTTGCACCCGAGTACCAGGGTACGAAAACTGAGACATATTTGAACACGTTTCCCGATCACATGGTTGATCATACTCTAGGTTCCACATGCATGTTTTAGCTGAAGGAAGAATACCTTAAACCTGGGTAGTTGAAACCCGTGGAATGGGTACCATGCAATATGACTTCAAAGGGTCTTCATTTGCTCACCGAACCTCTCCAATCCTATCACTGCTGCGTTTATGCCCCTGTACACACGCTTGATTCTCTTTCGGAGACATAGCAATCCATAGGTTTTAAGATACTT
Organism: Pseudorca crassidens; assembly: GCF_039906515.1. Classification (NCBI taxonomy): domain Eukaryota; kingdom Metazoa; phylum Chordata; class Mammalia; order Artiodactyla; family Delphinidae; genus Pseudorca; species Pseudorca crassidens. Next base: position 175,912,125 of record NC_090298.1, read on the forward strand.
ACTAGTCAGGTACATTCTTAGGCATTTAATATGCGGTGTTGAGTCCATTTCGTTGAGCAAGGAGTAGCTCTTGTCTATTCCATATTTGGCTTAAGGAACTTTATCTGTGCTCATTTCAATATCTGGTTTTATGCAGCACCCCAACTCACCTTTACCCTTAAGCAAGCATAAGTTGGTTTTCTAAATTTGAGACCCTGTTCTGTTCTGTAATTCAGTTCCTGTGTAGCCAAGTTTACATTCCGTGTATTACTGATATCTTATGATGTTTCTTTTTCTGTGTGACTTATTTCAGTTAGAATCATCATACCTGAATCCACTCATTGTGCTGCTAAGGGCCTGATGACATAGATTTCATTGCTGAGTGATATTGCTTTGTAAGTAAATACCACAACTTCTTTATCCATTTTTCACTTTCTGCGATGTTGAACTTGTACTGTAAACGAGGTTCTTGTAAACAGAGGCGTCCCAATGTTTGGGGTGGCTGTGTCTTTTTGATTTTAATTTCCCTAAGCTATAGGACCATAAGTGGAAGTGCCCTAGGCTCTGTTGCTTTGTTTTTTAGATGTTTCAGGAAACACCATACACTTCTCCCGAGTGTCTGTTGGCAATTTACATCCCGCCCATCAGCATAACAAGGCTCCCAGTTCTCCATGGCCTGTCCTGCCTTTCTGGATTTTACACTTTTTTCAGATGGCCCTTTTGACCGGGGGGAAGTGAGACTTCATTGTAGTTCAGATTTCCTTTGCAAGCTTGCTTGGTTGGCCAAAAAGGGCGTATGCGTTTTTTCCTGAATATATTCAGGAAAAAACGCATACGCCCTTTTTGGCCAAGTGCATCATTGTGGACGTTCTGCCTCTTTTCCTATGCTTTCAATGCAATTCCAGTCTACCTCCTGAAATCGGTTTCCTGCAATTCTGCCCCGCTTTCAAGTCCTCTTGGCAGCCTTACTTCAGTATATTTTTGGACGATAGCTGTCATTTATAAGTCCGCAGGTTTGTGAATTACAGTGCCCCTGAGCTCCTTTCTTCAACTCGCTTTCTTTTGAGCTGGCCGCAACACCGCAGGATGGCTTCAGGCCCTAATCTGGTTCCGGCACGGCACGCTGAGCCTTTGGTTAATTCCTCTTCCTGGTGGGAAATGAGAGGTAAATTTGCCTGTCCAGACACTTCCAGCTAGTCTCTCATTGGTTCTCGCTATTCCTGTTCATCTTCCGCAGAAATTGCAAACTGGGCCAAACAGGAGGTTAAAGGGACTGACTCTCCAAGTCGGGAGGGTGTTAGTAAAGCGTCTGGAATGTTGCACCCGAGTACCAGGGTACGAAACCTGAGACATATTTGAACACGTTTCCCGATCACATGGTTGATCATACTCTAGGTTCCACATGCATGTTTTAGCTGAAGGAAGAATACCTTAAACCTGGGTAGTTGAAACCCGTGGAATGGGTACCATGCAATATGACTTCAAACGGTCTTCATTTGCTCACCGAACCTCTCCAATCCTATCACTGCTGCGTTTATGCCCCTGTACACATGCTTGATTCTCTTTCGGAGACATAGCAATCCATAGGTTTTAAGATACTTACTAGTCAGGTACATTCTTAGGCATTTAATATGCGGTGTTGAGTCCATTTCGTTGAGCAAGGAGTAGCTCTTGTCTATTCCATATTTGGCTTAAGGAACTTTATCTGTGCTCATTTCAATCTCTGGTTTTATGCAGCACCCCAACTCACCTTTACCCTTAAGCAAGCATAAGTTGGTTTTCTAAATTTGAGACACTGTTCTGTTCTGTAATTCAGTTCCTGTGTAGCCAAGTTTACATTCCGTGTATTACTGATATCTTATGATGTTTCTTTTTCTGTGTGACTTATTTCAGTTAGAATCATCATACCTGAATCCACTCATTGTGCTGCTAAGGGCCTGATGACATAGATTTCATTGCTGAGTGATATTGCTTTGTAAGTAAATACCACAACTTCTTTATCCATTTTTCACTTTCTGCGATGTTGAACTTGTACTGTAAACGAGGTTCTTGTAAACAGAGGCGTCCCAATGTTTGGGGTGGCTGTGTCTTTTTGATTTTAATTTCCCTAAGCTATAGGACCATAAGTGGAAGTGCCCTAGGCTCTGTTGCTTTGTTTTTTAGATGTTTCAGGAAACACCATACACTTCTCCCGAGTGTCTGTTGGCAATTTACATCCCGCCCATCAGCATAACAAGGCTCCCAGTTCTCCATGGCCTGTCCTGCCTTTCTGGATTTTACACTTTTTTCAGATGGCCCTTTTGACCGGGGGGAAGTGAGACTTCATTGTAGTGCAGATTTCCTTTGCAAGCTTGCTTGGTTGGCCAAAAAGGGCGTATGCGTTTTTTCCTGAATATATTCAGGAAAAAACGCATACGCCCTTTTTGGCCAAGTGCATCATTGTGGACGTTCTGCCTCTTTTCCTATGCTTTCAATGCAATTCCAGTCTACCTCCTGAAATCGGTTTCCTGCAATTCTGCCCCGCTTTCAAGTCCTCTTGGCAGCCTTACTTCAGTATATTTTTGGACGATAGCTGTCATTTATAACTCTGCAGGTTTGTGAATTACAGTGCCCCTGAGCTCCTTTCTTCAACTCGCTTTCTTTTGAGCTGGCCGCAACACCGCAGGATGGCTTCAGGCCCTAATCTGGTTCCGGCACGGCACGCTGAGCCTTTGGTTAATTCCTCTTCCTGGTGGGAAATGAGAGTTAAATTTGCCCGTCCAGACACCTCCAGCTAGTCTCTCATTGGTTCTCGCTATTCCTGTTCATCTTCCGCAGAAATTGCAAACTGGGCCAAACAGGAGGTTAAAGGGACTGACTCTCCAAGTCGGGAGGATGTTAGTAAAGCGTCTGGAATGTTGCACCCGAGTACCAGGGGAGGAAAAGTGAGACATATTTGAACATGTCTCCCGTTCACACGGTTGATCATACTCTAGGTTCCACATGCATGTTTTAGCTGAAGGAAGAATACCTTAAACCTGGGTAGTTGAAACCTTGGAATGGGTACCATGCAATATGACTTCAAAGGGTCTTCATTTGCTCACCGAACCTCTCCAATCCTATCACTGCTGCGTTTATGCCCCTGTACACACGCTTGATTCTCTTTTGGAGACATAGCAATCCATAGGTTTTAAGATACTTACTAGTCAGGTACATTCTTAGGCGTTTAATATGCGGTGTTGAGTCCATTTCGTTGAGCAAGGAGTAGCTCTTGTCTATTCCATATTTGGCTTAAGGAACTTTATCTGTGCTCATTTCAATCTCTGGTTTTATGCAGCACCCCAACTCACCTTTACCCTTAAGCAAGCATTAGTTGGTTTTCTAAATTTGAGACCCTGTTCTGTTCTGTAATTCAGTTCCTGTGTAGCCAAGTTTACATTCCGTGTATTACTGATATCTTATGATGTTTCTTTTTCTGTGTGACTTATTTCAGTTAGAATCATCATACCTGAATCCACTCATTGTGCTGCTAAGGGCCTGATGACATAGATTTCATTGCTGAGTGATATTGCTTTGTAAGTAAATACCACAACTTTTTTATCCATTTTTCACTTTCTGCGATGTTGAACTTGTACTGTAAACGAGGTTCTTGTAAACAGAGGCGTCCCAATGTTTGGGGTGGCTGTGTCTTTTTGATTTTAATTTCCCTAAGCTATAGGACCATAAGTGGAAGTGCCCTAGGCTCTGTTGCTTTGTTTTTTAGATGTTTCAGGAAACACCATACACTTCTCCCGAGTGTCTGTTGGCAATTTACATCCCGCCCATCAGCATAACAAGGCTCCCAGTTCTCCATGGCCTGTCCTGCCTTTCTGGATTTTACACTTTTTTCAGATGGCCCTTTTGACCGGGGGGAAGTGAGACTTCATTGTAGTGCAGATTTCCTTTGCAAGCTTGCTTGGTTGGCCAAAAAGGGCGTATGCGTTTTTTCCTGAATATATTCAGGAAAAAACGCATACGCCCTTTTTGGCCAAGTGCATCATTGTGGACGTTCTGCCTCTTTTCCTATGCTTTCAATGAAATTCCAGTCTACCTCCTGAAATCGGTTTCCTGCAATTCTGCCCCGCTTTCAAGTCCTCTTGGCAGCCTTACTTCAGTATATTTTTGGACGATAGCTGTCATTTATAACTCTGCAGGTTTGTGAATTACAGTGCCCCTGAGCTCCTTTCTTCAACTCGCTTTCTTTTGAGCTGGCCGCAACACCGCAGGATGGCTTCAGGCCCTAATCTGGTTCCGGCACGGCACGCTGAGCCTTTGGTTAATTCCTCTTCCTGGTGGGAAATGAGAGTTAAATTTGCCCGTCCAGACACCTCCAGCTAGTCTCTCATTGGTTCTCGCTATTCCTGTTCATCTTCCGCAGAAATTGCAAACTGGGCCAAACAGGAGGTTAAAGGGACTGACTCTCCAAGTCGGGAGGGTGTTAGTAAAGCGTCTGGAATGTTGCACCCGAGTACCAGGGTACGAAAACTGAGACATATTTGAACACGTCTCCCGATCACATGGTTGATCATACTCTAGGTTCCACATGCATGTTTTAGCTGAAGGAAGAATACCTTAAACCTGGGTAGTTGAAACCCGTGGAATGGGTACCATGCAATATGACTTCAAAGGGTCTTCATTTGCTCACCGAACCTCTCCAATCCTATCACTGCTGCGTTTATGCCCCTGTACACATGCTTGATTCTCTTTCGGAGACATAGCAATCCATAGGTTTTAAGATACTTACTAGTCAGGTACATTCTTAGGCATTTAATATGCGGTGTTGAGTCCATTTCGTTGAGCAAGGAGTAGCTCTTGTCTATTCCATATTTGGCTTAAGGAACTTTATCTGTGCTCATTTCAATCTCTGGTTTTATGCAGCACCCCAACTCACCTTTACCCTTAAGAAAGCATAAGTTGGTTTTCTAAATTTGAGACCCTGTTCTGTTCTGTAATTCAGTTCCTGTGTAGCCAAGTTTACATTCCGTGTATTACTGATATCTTATGATGTTTCTTTTTCTGTGTGACTTATTTCAGTTAGAATCATCATACCTGAATCCACTCATTGTGCTGCTAAGGGCCTGATGACATAGATTTCATTGCTGAGTGATATTGCTTTGTAAGTAAATACCACAACTTCTTTATCCATTTTTCACTTTCTGCGATGTTGAACTTGTACTGTAAACGAGGTTCTTGTAAACAGAGGCGTCCCAAACTTTGGGGTGGCTGTGTCTTTTTGATTTTAATTTCCCTAAGCTATAGGACCATAAGTGGAAGTGCCCTAGGCTCTGTTGCTTTGTTTTTTAGATGTTTCAGGAAACACCATACACTTCTCCCGAGTGTCTGTTGGCAATTTACATCCCGCCCATCAGCATAACAAGGCTCCCAGTTCTCCATGGCCTGTCCTGCCTTTCTGGATTTTACACTTTTTTCAGATGGCCCTTTTGACCGGGGGGAAGTGAGACTTCATTGTAGTGCAGATTTCCTTTGCAAGCTTGCTTGGTTGGCCAAAAAGGGCGTATGCGTTTTTTCCTGAATATATTCAGGAAAAAACGCATACGCCCTTTTTGGCCAAGTGCATCATTGTGGACGTTCTGCCTCTTTTCCTATGCTTTCAATGCAATTCCAGTCTACCTCCTGAAATCGGTTTCCTGCAATTCTGCCCCGCTTTCAAGTCCTCTTGGCAGCCTTACTTCAGTATATTTTTGGACGATAGCTGTCATTTATAACTCTGCAGGTTTGTGAATTACAGTGCCCCTGAGCTCCTTTCTTCAACTCACTTTCTTTTGAGCTGGCCGCAACACCGCAGGATGGCTTCAGGCCCTAATCTGGTTCCGGCACGGCACGCTGAGCCTTTGGTTAATTCCTCTTCCTGGTGGGAAATGAGAGTTAAATTTGCCCGTCCAGACACCTCCAGCTAGTCTCTCATTGGTTCTCGCTATTCCTGTTCATCTTCCGCAGAAATTGCAAACTGGGCCAAACAGGAGGTTAAAGGGACTGACTCTCCAAGTCGGGAGGGTGTTAGTAAAGCGTCTGGAATGTTGCACCCGAGTTCCAGGGTACGAAAACTGAGACATATTTGAACACTTTTCCCGATCACATGGTTGATCATACTCTAGGTTCCACATGCATGTTTTAGCTGAAGGAAGAATACCTTAAACCTTGGTAGTTGAAACCCGTGGAATGGGTACCATGCAATATGACTTCAAAGGGTCTTCATTTGCTCACCGAACCTCTCCAATCCTATCACTGCTGCGTTTATGCCCCTGTACACATGCTTGATTCTCTTTCGGAGACATAGCAATCCATAGGTTTTAAGATACTTACTAGTCAGGTACATTCTTAGGCATTTAATATGCGGTGTTGAGTCCATTTCGTTGAGCAAGGAGTAGCTCTTGTCTATTCCATATTTGGCTTAAGGAACTTTATCTGTGCTCATTTCAATCTCTGGTTTTATGCAGCACCCCAACTCACCTTTACCCTTAAGCAAGCATAAGTTGGTTTTCTAAATTTGAGACCCTGTTCTGTTCTGTAATTCAGTTCCTGTGTAGCCAAGTTTACATTCCGTGTATTACTGATATCTTATGATGTTTCTTTTTCTGTGTGACTTATTTCAGTTAGAATCATCATACCTGAATCCACTCATTGTGCTGCTAAGGGCCTGATGACATAGATTTCATTGCTGAGTGATATTGCTTTGTAAGTAAATACCACAACTTTTTTATCCATTTTTCACTTTCTGCAAAGTTGAACTTGTACTGTAAACGAGGTTCTTGTAAACAGAGGCGTCCCAAACTTTGGGGTGGCTGTGTCTTTTTGATTTTAATTTCCCTAAGCTATAGGACCATAAGTGGAAGTGCCCTAGGCTCTGTTGCTTTGTTTTTTAGATGTTTCAGGAAACACCATACACTTCTCCCGAGTGTCTGTTGGCAATTTACATCCCGCCCATCAGCATAACAAGGCTCCCAGTTCTCCATGGCCTGTCCTGCCTTTCTGGATTTTACACTTTTTTCAGATGGCCCTTTTGACCGGGGGGAAGTGAGACTTCATTGTAGTGCAGATTTCCTTTGCAAGCTTGCTTGGTTGGCCAAAAAGGGCGTATGCGTTTTTTCCTGAATATATTCAGGAAAAAACGCATACGCCCTTTTTGGCCAAGTGCATCATTGTGGACGTTCTGCCTCTTTTCCTATGCTTTCAATGCAATTCCAGTCTACCTCCTGAAATCGGTTTCCTGCAATTCTGCCCCGCTTTCAAGTCCTCTTGGCAGCCTTACTTCAGTATATTTTTGGACGATAGCTGTCATTTATAACTCTGCAGGTTTGTGAATTACAGTGCCCCTGAGCTCCTTTCTTCAACTCGCTTTCTTTTGAGCTGGCCGCAACACCGCAGGATGGCTTCAGGCCCTAATCTGGTTCCGGCACGGCACGCTGAGCCTTTGGTTAATTCCTCTTCCTGGTGGGAAATGAGAGTTAAATTTGCCCGTCCAGACACCTCCAGCTAGTCTCTCATTGGTTCTCGCTATTCCTGTTCATCTTCCGCAGAAATTGCAAACTGGGCCAAACAGGAGGTTAAAGGGACTGACTCTCCAAGTCGGGAGGGTGTTAGTAAAGCGTCTGGAATGTTGCACCCGAGTACCAGGGTACGAAAACTGAGACATATTTGAACACGTCTCCCGATCACATGGTTGATCATACTCTAGGTTCCACATGCATGTTTTAGCTGAAGGAAGAATACCTTAAACCTGGGTAGTTGAAACCCGTGGAATGGGTACCATGCAATATGACTTCAAAGGGTCTTCATTTGCTCACCGAACCTCTCCAATCCTATCACTGCTGCGTTTATGCCCCTGTACACATGCTTGATTCTCTTTCGGAGACATAGCAATCCATAGGTTTTAAGATACTTACTAGTCAGGTACATTCTTAGGCATTTAATATGCGGTGTTGAGTCCATTTCGTTGAGCAAGGAGTAGCTCTTGTCTATTCCATATTTGGCTTAAGGAACTTTATCTGTGCTCATTTCAATCTCTGGTTTTATGCAGCACCCCAACTCACCTTTCCCCTTAAGCAAGCATAAGTTGGTTTTCTAAATTTGAGACCCTGTTCTGTTCTGTAATTCAGTTCCTGTGTAGCCAAGTTTACATTCCGTGTATTACTGATATCTTATGATGTTTCTTTTTCTGTGTGACTTATTTCAGTTAGAATCATCATACCTGAATCCACTCATTGTGCGGCTAAGGGCCTGATGACATAGATTTCATTGCTGAGTGATATTGCTTTGTAAGTAAATACCACAACTTCTTTATCCATTTTTCACTTTCTGCGATGTTGAACTTGTACTGTAAACGAGGTTCTTGTAAACAGAGGCGTCCCAAACTTTGGGGTGGCTGTGTCTTTTTGATTTTAATTTCCCTAAGCTATAGGACCATAAGTGGAAGTGCCCTAGGCTCTGTTGCTTTGTTTTTTAGATGTTTCAGGAAACACCATACACTTCTCCCGAGTGTCTGTTGGCAATTTACATCCCGCCCATCAGCATAACAAGGCTCCCAGTTCTCCATGGCCTGTCCTGTCTTTCTGGATTTTACACTTTTTTCAGATGGCCTTTTTGACCGGGGGGAAGTGAGACTTCATTGTAGTGCAGATTTCCTTTGCAAGCTTGCTTGGTTGGCCAAAAAGGGCGTATGCGTTTTTTCCTGAATATATTCAGGAAAAAACGCATACGCCCTTTTTGGCCAAGTGCATCATTGTGGACGTTCTGCCTCTTTTCCTATGCTTTCAATGCAATTCCAGTCTACCTCCTGAAATCGGTTTCCTGCAATTCTGCCCCGCTTTCAAGTCCTCTTGGCAGCCTTACTTCAGTATATTTTTGGACGATAGCTGTCATTTATAACTCTGCAGGTTTGTGAATTACAGTGCCCCTGAGCTCCTTTCTTCAACTCGCTTTCTTTTGAGCTGGCCGCAACACCGCAGGATGGCTTCAGGCCCTAATCTGGTTCCGGCACGGCACGCTGAGCCTTTGGTTAATTCCTCTTCCTGGTGGGAAATGAGAGTTAAATTTGCCCGTCCAGACACCTCCAGCTAGTCTCTCATTGGTTCTCGCTATTCCTGTTCATCTTCCGCAGAAATTGCAAACTGGGCCAAACAGGAGGTTAAAGGGACTGACTCTCCAAGTCGGGAGGGTGTTAGTAAAGCGTCTGGAATGTTGCACCCGAGTACCAGGGTACGAAAACTGAGACATATTTGAACACGTCTCCCGATCACATGGTTGATCATACTCTAGGTTCCACATGCATGTTTTAGCTGAAGGAAGAATACCTTAAACCTGGGTAGTTGAAACCCGTGGAATGGGTACCATGCAATATGACTTCAAAGGGTCTTCATTTGCTCACCGAACCTCTCCAATCCTATCACTGCTGCGTTTATGCCCCTGTACACATGCTTGATTCTCTTTCGGAGACATAGCAATCCATAGGTTTTAAGATACTTACTAGTCAGGTACATTCTTAGGCATTTAATATGCGGTGTTGAGTCCATTTCGTTGAGCAAGGAGTAGCTCTTGTCTATTCCATATTTGGCTTAAGGAACTTTATCTGTGCTCATTTCAATCTCTGGTTTTATGCAGCACCCCAACTCACCTTTCCCCTTAAGCAAGCATAAGTTGGTTTTCTAAATTTGAGACACTGTTCTGTTCTGTAATTCAGTTCCTGTGTAGCCAAGTTTACATTCCGTGTATTACTGATATCTTATGATGTTTCTTTTTCTGTGTGACTTATTTCAGTTAGAATCATCATACCTGAATCCACTCATTGTGCTGCTAAGGGCCTGATGACATAGATTTCATTGCTGAGTGATATTGCTTTCTAAGTAAATACCACAACTTCTTTATCCATTTTTCACTTTCTGCGATGTTGAACTTGTACTGTAAACGAGGTTCTTGTAAACAGAGGCGTCCCAAACTTTGGGGTGGCTGTGTCTTTTTGATTTTAATTTCCCTAAGCTATAGGACCATAAGTGGAAGTGCCCTAGGCTCTGTTGCTTTGTTTTTTAGATGTTTCAGGAAACACCATACACTTCTCCCGAGTGTCTGTTGGCAATTTACATCCCGCCCATCAGCATAACAAGGCTCCCAGTTCTCCATGGCGTGTCCTGTCTTTCTGGATTTTACACTTTTTTCAGATGGCCCTTTTGACCCGGGGGAAGTGAGACTTCATTGTAGTGCAGATTTCCTTTGCAAGCTTGCTTGGTTGGCCAAAAAGGGCGTATGCGTTTTTTCTTGAATATATTCAGGAAAAAACGTATACGCACTTTTTGGCCAAGTGCATCATTGTGGACGTTCTGCCTCTTTTCCTATGCTTTCAATGCAATTCCAGTCTACCTCCTGAAATCGGTTTCCTGCAATTCTGCCCCGCTTTCAAGTCCTCTTGGCAGCCTTACTTCAGTATATTTTTGGACGATAGCTGTCATTTATAACTCTGCAGGTTTGTGAATTACAGTGCCCCTGAGCTCCTTTCTTCAACTCGCTTTCTTTTGAGCTGGCCGCAACACCGCAGGATGGCTTCAGGCCCTAATCTGGTTCCGGCACGGCACGCTGAGCCTTTGGTTAATTCCTCTTCCTGGTGGGAAATGAGAGTTAAATTTGCCCGTCCAGACACCTCCAGCTAGTCTCTCATTGGTTCTCGCTATTCCTGTTCATCTTCCGCAGAAATTGCAAACTGGGCCAAACAGGAGGTTAAAGGGACTGACTCTCCAAGTCGGGAGGGTGTTAGTAAAGCGTCTGGAATGTTGCACCCGAGTACCAGGGTACGAAAACTGAGACATATTTGAACACGTCTCCCGATCACATGGTTGATCATACTCTAGGTTCCACATGCATGTTTTAGCTGAAGGAAGAATACCTTAAACCTGGGTAGTTGAAACCCGTGGAATGGGTACCATGCAATATGACTTCAAAGGGTCTTCATTTGCTCACCGAACCTCTCCAATCCTATCACTGCTGCGTTTATGCCCCTGTACACATGCTTGATTCTCTTTTGGAGACATAGCAATCCATAGGTTTTAAGATACTTACTAGTCAGGTACATTCTTAGGCATTTAATATGCGGTGTTGAGTCCATTTCGTTGAGCAAGGAGTAGCTCTTGTCTATTCCATATTTGGCTTAAGGAACTTTATCTGTGCTCATTTCAATCTCTGGTTTTATGCAGCACCCCAACTCACCTTTACCCTTAAGCAAGCATAAGTTGGTTTTCTAAATTTGAGACCCTGTTCTGTTCTGTAATTCAGTTCCTGTGTAGCCAAGTTTACATTCCGTGTATTACTGATATCTTATGATGTTTCTTTTTCTGTGTGACTTATTTCAGTTAGAATCATCATACCTGAATCCACTCATTGTGCTGCTAAGGGCCTGATGACATAGATTTCATTGCTGAGTGATATTGCTTTGTAAGTAAATACCACAACTTCTTTATCCATTTTTCACTTTCTGCGATGTTGAACTTGTACTGTAAACGAGGTTCTTGTAAACAGAGGCGTCCCAAACTTTGGGGTGGCTGTGTCTTTTTGATTTTAATTTCCCTAAGCTATAGGACCATAAGTGGAAGTGCCCTAGGCTCTGTTGCTTTGTTTTTTAGATGTTTCAGGAAACACCATACACTTCTCCCTAGTGTCTGTTGGCAATTTACATCCCGCCCATCAGCATAACAAGGCTCCCAGTTCTCCATGGCCTGTCCTGCCTTTCTGGATTTTACACTTTTTTCAGATGGCCCTTTTGACCGGGGGGAAGTGAGACTTCATTGTAGTGCAGATTTCCTTTGCAAGCTTGCTTGGTTGGCCAAAAAGGGCGTATGCGTTTTTTCCTGAATATATTCAGGAAAAAACGCATACGCCCTTTTTGGCCAAGTGCATCATTGTGGACGTTCTGCCTCTTTTCCTATGCTTTCAATGCAATTCCAGTCTACCTCCTGAAATCGGTTTCCTGCAATTCTGCCCCGCTTTCAAGTCCTCTTGGCAGCCTTACTTCAGTATATTTTTGGACGATAGCTGTCATTTATAACTCTGCAGGTTTGTGAATTACAGTGCCCCTGAGCTCCTTTCTTCAACTCGCTTTCTTTTGAGCTGGCCGCAACACCGCAGGATGGCTTCAGGCCCTAATCTGGTTCCGGCACGGCACGCTGAGCCTTTGGTTAATTCCTCTTCCTGGTGGGAAATGAGAGTTAAATTTGCCCGTCCAGACACCTCCAGCTAGTCTCTCATTGGTTCTCGCTATTCCTGTTCATCTTCCGCAGAAATTGCAAACTGGGCCAAACAGGAGGTTAAAGGGACTGACTCTCCAAGTCGGGAGGGTGTTAGTAAAGCGTCTGGAATGTTGCACCCGAGTACCAGGGTACGAAAACTGAGACATATTTGAACACGTCTCCCGATCACATGGTTGATCATACTCTAGGTTCCACATGCATGTTTTAGCTGAAGGAAGAATACCTTAAACCTGGGTAGTTGAAACCCGTGGAATGGGTACCATGCAATATGACTTCAAAGGGTCTTCATTTGCTCACCGAACCTCTCCAATCCTATCACTGCTGCGTTTATGCCCCTGTACACATGCTTGATTCTCTTTTGGAGACATAGCAATCCATAGGTTTTAAGATACTTACTAGTCAGGTACATTCTTAGGCATTTAATATGCGGTGTTGAGTCCATTTCGTTGAGCAAGGAGTAGCTCTTGTCTATTCCATATTTGGCTTAAGGAACTTTATCTGTGCTCATTTCAATCTCTGGTTTTATGCAGCACCCCAACTCACCTTTACCCTTAAGCAAGCATAAGTTGGTTTTCTAAATTTGAGACCCTGTTCTGTTCTGTAATTCAGTTCCTGTGTAGCCAAGTTTACATTCCGTGTATTACTGATATCTTATGATGTTTCTTTTTCTGTGTGACTTATTTCAGTTAGAATCATCATACCTGAATCCACTCATTGTGCTGCTAAGGGCCTGATGACATAGATTTCATTGCTGAGTGATATTGCTTTGTAAGTAAATACCACAACTTCTTTATCCATTTTTCACTTTCTGCGATGTTGAACTTGTACTGTAAACGAGGTTCTTGTAAACAGAGGCGTCCCAAACTTTGGGGTGGCTGTGTCTTTTTGATTTTAATTTCCCTAAGCTATAGGACCATAAGTGGAAGTGCCCTAGGCTCTGTTGCTTTGTTTTTTAGATGTTTCAGGAAACACCATACACTTCTCCCTAGTGTCTGTTGGCAATTTACATCCCGCCCATCAGCATAACAAGGCTCCCAGTTCTCCATGGCCTGTCCTGCCTTTCTGGATTTTACACTTTTTTCAGATGGCCCTTTTGACCGGGGGGAAGTGAGACTTCATTGTAGTGCAGATTTCCTTTGCAAGCTTGCTTGGTTGGCCAAAAAGGGCGTATGCGTTTTTTCCTGAATATATTCAGGAAAAAACGCATACGCCCTTTTTGGCCAAGTGCATCATTGTGGACGTTCTGCCTCTTTTCCTATGCTTTCAATGCAATTCCAGTCTACCTCCTGAAATCGGTTTCCTGCAATTCTGCCCCGCTTTCAAGTCCTCTTGGCAGCCTTACTTCAGTATATTTTTGGACGATAGCTGTCATTTATAACTCTGCAGGTTTGTGAATTACAGTGCCCCTGAGCTCCTTTCTTCAACTCGCTTTCTTTTGAGCTGGCCGCAACACCGCAGGATGGCTTCAGGCCCTAATCTGGTTCCGGCACGGCACGCTGAGCCTTTGGTTAATTCCTCTTCCTGGTGGGAAATGAGAGTTAAATTTGCCCGTCCAGACACCTCCAGCTAGTCTCTCATTGGTTCTCGCTATTCCTGTTCATCTTCCGCAGAAATTGCAAACTGGGCCAAACAGGAGGTTAAAGGGACTGACTCTCCAAGTCCGGAGGGTGTTAGTAAAGCATCTGGAATGTTGCACCCGAGTACCAGGGTACGAAAACTGAGACATATTTGAACACGTCTCCCGATCACATGGTTGATCATACTCTAGGTTCCACATGCATGTTTTAGCTGAAGGAAGAATACCTTAAACCTGGGTAGTTGAAACCCGTGGAATGGGTACCATGCAATATGACTTCAAAGGGTCTTCATTTGCTCACCGAACCTCTCCAATCCTATCACTGCTGCGTTTATGCCCCTGTACACATGCTTGATTCTCTTTCGGAGACATAGCAATCCATAGGTTTTAAGATACTTACTAGTCAGGTACATTCTTAGGCATTTAATATGCGGTGTTGAGTCCATTTCGTTGAGCAAGAGGTAGCTCTTGTCTATTCCATATTTGGCTTAAGGAACTTTATCTGTGCTCATTTCAATCTCTGGTTTTATGCAGCACCCCAACTCACCTTTACCCTTAAGAAAGCATAAGTTGGTTTTCTAAATTTGAGACCCTGTTCTGTTCTGTAATTCAGTTCCTGTGTAGCCAAGTTTACATTCCGTGTATTACTGATATCTTATGATGTTTCTTTTTCTGTGTGACTTATTTCAGTTAGAATCATCACACCTGAATCCACTCATTGTGCTGCTAAGGGCCTGATGACATAGATTTCATTGCTGAGTGATATTGCTTTGTAAGTAAATACCACAACTTCTTTATCCATTTTTCACTTTCTGCGATGTTGAACTTGTACTGTAAACGAGGTTCTTGTAAACAGAGGCGTCCCAAACTTTGGGGTGGCTGTGTCTTTTTGATTTTAATTTCCCTAAGCTATAGGACCATAAGTGGAAGTGCCCTAGGCTCTGTTGCTTTGTTTTTTAGATGTTTCAGGAAACACCATACACTTCTCCCGAGTGTCTGTTGGCAATTTACATCCCGCCCATCAGCATAACAAGGCTCCCAGTTCTCCATGGCCTGTCCTGCCTTTCTGGATTTTACACTTTTTTCAGATGGCCCTTTTGACCGGGGGGAAGTGAGACTTCATTGTAGTGCAGATTTCCTTTGCAAGCTTGCTTGGTTGGCCAAAAAGGGCGTATGCGTTTTTTCCTGAATATATTCAGGAAAAAACGCATACGCCCTTTTTGGCCAAGTGCATCATTGTGGACGTTCTGCCTCTTTTCCTATGCTTTCAATGCAATTCCAGTCTACCTCCTGAAATCGGTTTCCTGCAATTCTGCCCCGCTTTCAAGTCCTCTTGGCAGCCTTACTTCAGTATATTTTTGGACGATAGCTGTCATTTATAACTCTGCAGGTTTGTGAATTACAGTGCCCCTGAGCTCCTTTCTTCAACTCGCTTTCTTTTGAGCCGGCCGCAACACCGCAGGATGGCTTCAGGCCCTAATCTGGTTCCGGCACGGCACGCTGAGCCTTTGGTTAATTCCTCTTCCTGGTGGGAAATGAGAGTTAAATTTGCCCGTCCAGACACTTCCAGCTAGTCTCTCATTGGTTCTCGCTATTCCTGTTCATCTTCCGCAGAAATTGCAAACTGGGCCAAACAGGAGGTTAAAGGGACTGACTCTCCAAGTCGGGAGGGTGTTAGTAAAGCGTCTGGAATGTTGCACCCGAGTACCAGGGTACGAAAACTGAGACATATTTGAACACGTCTCCCGATCACATGGTTGATCATACTCTAGGTTCCACATGCATGTTTTAGCTGAAGGAAGAATACCTTAAACCTGGGTAGTTGAAACCCGTGGAATGGGTACCATGCAATATGACTTCAAAGGGTCTTCATTTGCTCACCGAACCTCTCCAATCCTATCACTGCTGCGTTTATGCCCCTGTACACATGCTTGATTCTCTTTCAGAGACATAGCAATCCATAGGTTTTAAGATACTTACTAGTCAGGTACATTCTTAGGCATTTAATATGCGGTGTTGAGTCCATTTCGTTGAGCAAGGAGTAGCTCTTGTCTATTCCATATTTGGCTTAAGGAACTTTATCTGTGCTCATTTCAATCTCTGGTTTTATGCAGCACCCCAACTCACCTTTACCCTTAAGCAAGCATAAGTTGGTTTTCTAAATTTGAGACCCTGTTCTGTTCTGTAATTCAGTTCCTGTGTAGCCAAGTTTACATTCCGTGTATTACTGATATCTTATGATGTTTCTTTTTCTGTGTGACTTATTTCAGTTAGAATCATCATACCTGAATCCACTCATTGTGCTGCTAAGGGCCTGATGACATAGATTTCATTGCTGAGTGATATTGCTTTGTAAGTAAATACCACAACTTCTTTATCCATTTTTCACTTTCTGCGATGTTGAACTTGTACTGTAAACGAGGTTCTTGTAAACAGAGGCGTCCCAAACTTTGGGGTGGCTGTGTCTTTTTGATTTTAATTTCCCTAAGCTATAGGACCATAAGTGGAAGTGCCCTAGGCTCTGTTGCTTTGTTTTTTAGATGTTTCAGGAAACACCATACACTTCTCCCGAGTGTCTGTTGGCAATTTACATCCCGCCCATCAGCATAACAAGGCTCCCAGTTCTCCATGGCCTGTCCTGCCTTTCTGGATTTTACACTTTTTTCAGATGGCCCTTTTGACCGGGGGGAAGTGAGACTTCATTGTAGTGCAGATTTCCTTTGCAAGCTTGCTTGGTTGGCCAAAAAGGGCGTATGCGTTTTTTCCTGAATATATTCAGGAAAAAACGCATACGCCCTTTTTGGCCAAGTGCATCATTGTGGACGTTCTGCCTCTTTTCCTATGCTTTCAATGCAATTCCAGTCTACCTCCTGAAATCGGTTTCCTGCAATTCTGCCCCGCTTTCAAGTCCTCTTGGCAGCCTTACTTCAGTATATTTTTGGACGATAGCTGTCATTTATAACTCTGCAGGTTTGTGAATTACAGTGCCCCTGAGCTCCTTTCTTCAACTCGCTTTCTTTTGAGCCGGCCGCAACACCGCAGGATGGCTTCAGGCCCTAATCTGGTTCCGGCACGGCACGCTGAGCCTTTGGTTAATTCCTCTTCCTGGTGGGAAATGAGAGTTAAATTTGCCCGTGAAGACACCTCCAGCTAGTCTCTCATTGGTTCTCGCTATTCCTGTTCATCTTCCGCAGAAATTGCAAACTGGGCCAAACAGGAGGTTAAAGGGACTGACTCTCCAAGTCGGGAGGGTGTTAGTAAAGCGTCTGGAATGTTGCACCCGAGTACCAGGGTACGAAAACTGAGACATATTTGAACACGTCTCCCGATCACATGGTTGATCATACTCTAGGTTCCACATGCATGTTTTAGCTGAAGGAAGAATACCTTAAACCTGGGTAGTTGAAACCCGTGGAATGGGTACCATGCAATATGACTTCAAAGGGTCTTCATTTGCTCACCGAACCTCTCCAATCCTATCACTGCTGCGTTTATGCCCCTGTACACATGCTTGATTCTCTTTCGGAGACATAGCAATCCATAGGTTTTAAGATACTTACTAGTCAGGTACATTCTTAGGCATTTAATATGCGGTGTTGAGTCCATTTCGTTGAGCAAGAGGTAGCTCTTGTCTATTCCATATTTGGCTTAAGGAACTTTATCTTAGTTCATTTCAATCTCTGGTTTTATGCAGCACCCCAACTCACCTTTACCCTTAAGAAAGCATAAGTTGGTTTTCTAAATTTGAGACCCTGTTCTGTTCTGTAATTCAGTTCCTGTGTAGCCAAGTTTACATTCCGTGTATTACTGATATCTTATGATGTTTCTTTTTCTGTGTGACTTATTTCAGTTAGAATCATCATACCTGAATCCACTCATTGTGCTGCTAAGGGCCTGATGACATAGATTTCATTGCTGAGTGATATTGCTTTGTAAGTAAATACCACAACTTCTTTATCCATTTTTCACTTTCTGCGATGTTGAACTTGTACTGTAAACGAGGTTCTTGTAAACAGAGGCGTCCCAAACTTTGGGGTGGCTGTGTCTTTTTGATTTTAATTTCCCTAAGCTATAGGACCATAAGTGGAAGTGCCCTAGGCTCTGTTGCTTTGTTTTTTAGATGTTTCAGGAAACACCATACACTTCTCCCGAGTGTCTGTTGGCAATTTACATCCCGCCCATCAGCATAACAAGGCTCCCAGTTCTCCATGGCCTGTCCTGCCTTTCTGGATTTTACACTTTTTTCAGATGGCCCTTTTGACCAGGGGGAAGTGAGACTTCATTGTAGTGCAGATTTCCTTTGCAAGCTTGCTTGGTTGGCCAAAAAGGGCGTATGCGTTTTTTCCTGAATATATTCAGGAAAAAACGCATACGCCCTTTTTGGCCAAGTGCATCATTGTGGACGTTCTGCCTCTTTTCCTATGCTTTCAATGCAATTCCAGTCTACCTCCTGAAATCGGTTTCCTGCAATTCTGCCCCGCTTTCAAGTCCTCTTGGCAGCCTTACTTCAGTATATTTTTGGACGATAGCTGTCATTTATAACTCTGCAGGTTTGTGAATTACAGTGCCCCTGAGCTCCTTTCTTCAACTCGCTTTCTTTTGAGCCGGCCGCAACACCGCAGGATGGCTTCAGGCCCTAATCTGGTTCCGGCACGGCACGCTGAGCCTTTGGTTAATTCCTCTTCCTGGTGGGAAATGAGAGTTAAATTTGCCCGTCCAGACACTTCCAGCTAGTCTCTCATTGGTTCTCGCTATTCCTGTTCATCTTCCGCAGAAATTGCAAACTGGGCCAAACAGGAGGTTAAAGGGACTGACTCTCCAAGTCGGGAGGGTGTTAGTAAAGCGTCTGGAATGTTGCACCCGAGTACCAGGGTACGAAAACTGAGACATATTTGAACACGTCTCCCGATCACATGGTTGGTCATACTCTAGGTTCCACATGCATGTTTTAGCTGAAGGAAGAATACCTTAAACCTGGGTAGTTGAAACCCGTGGAATGGGTACCATGCAATATGACTTCAAAGGGTCTTCATTTGCTCACCGAACCTCTCCAATCCTATCACTGCTGCGTTTATGCCCCTGTACACATGCTTGATTCTCTTTCAGAGACATAGCAATCCATAGGTTTTAAGATACTTACTAGTCAGGTACATTCTTAGGCATTTAATATGCGGTGTTGAGTCCATTTCGTTGAGCAAGGAGTAGCTCTTGTCTATTCCATATTTGGCTTAAGGAACTTTATCTGTGCTCATTTCAATCTCTGGTTTTATGCAGCACCCCAACTCACCTTTACCCTTAAGCAAGCATAAGTTGGTTTTCTAAATTTGAGACCCTGTTCTGTTCTGTAATTCAGTTCCTGTGTAGCCAAGTTTACATTCCGTGTATTACTGATATCTTATGATGTTTCTTTTTCTGTGTGACTTATTTCAGTTAGAATCATCATACCTGAATCCACTCATTGTGCTGCTAAGGGCCTGATGACATAGATTTCATTGCTGAGTGATATTGCTTTGTAAGTAAATACCACAACTTCTTTATCCATTTTTCACTTTCTGCGATGTTGAACTTGTACTGTAAACGAGGTTCTTGTAAACAGAGGCGTCCCAAACTTTGGGGTGGCTGTGTCTTTTTGATTTTAATTTCCCTAAGCTATAGGACCATAAGTGGAAGTGCCCTAGGCTCTGTTGCTTTGTTTTTTAGATGTTTCAGGAAACACCATACACTTCTCCCGAGTGTCTGTTGGCAATTTACATCCCGCCCATCAGCATAACAAGGCTCCCAGTTCTCCATGGCCTGTCCTGCCTTTCTGGATTTTACACTTTTTTCAGATGGCCCTTTTGACCGGGGGGAAGTGAGACTTCATTGTAGTGCAGATTTCCTTTGCAAGCTTGCTTGGTTGGCCAAAAAGGGCGTATGCGTTTTTTCCTGAATATATTCAGGAAAAAACGCATACGCCCTTTTTGGCCAAGTGCATCATTGTGGACGTTCTGCCTCTTTTCCTATGCTTTCAATGCAATTCCAGTCTACCTCCTGAAATCGGTTTCCTGCAATTCTGCCCCGCTTTCAAGTCCTCTTGGCAGCCTTACTTCAGTATATTTTTGGACGATAGCTGTCATTTATAACTCTGCAGGTTTGTGAATTACAGTGCCCCTGAGCTCCTTTCTTCAACTCGCTTTCTTTTGAGCCGGCCGCAACACCGCAGGATGGCTTCAGGCCCTAATCTGGTTCCGGCACGGCACGCTGAGCCTTTGGTTAATTCCTCTTCCTGGTGGGAAATGAGAGTTAAATTTGCCCGTCCAGACACCTCCAGCTAGTCTCTCATTGGTTCTCGCTATTCCTGTTCATCTTCCGCAGAAATTGCAAACTGGGCCAAACAGGAGGTTAAAGGGACTGACTCTCCAAGTCGGGAGGGTGTTAGTAAAGCGTCTGGAATGTTGCACCCGAGTACCAGGGTACGAAAACTGAGACATATTTGAACACGTCTCCCGATCACATGGTTGATCATACTCTAGGTTCCACATGCATGTTTTAGCTGAAGGAAGAATACCTTAAACCTGGGTAGTTGAAACCCGTGGAATGGGTACCATGCAATATGACTTCAAAGGGTCTTCATTTGCTCACCGAACCTCTCCAATCCTATCACTGCTGCGTTTATGCCCCTGTACACATGCTTGATTCTCTTTCGGAGACATAGCAATCCATAGGTTTTAAGATACTTACTAGTCAGGTACATTCTTAGGCATTTAATATGCGGTGTTGAGTCCATTTCGTTGAGCAAGGAGTAGCTCTTGTCTATTCCATATTTGGCTTAAGGAACTTTATCTGTGCTCATTTCAATCTCTGGTTTTATGCAGCACCCCAACTCACCTTTCCCCTTAAGCAAGCATAAGTTGGTTTTCTAAATTTGAGACCCTGTTCTGTTCTGTAATTCAGTTCCTGTGTAGCCAAGTTTACATTCCGTGTATTACTGATATCTTATGATGTTTCTTTTTCTGTGTGACTTATTTCAGTTAGAATCATCATACCTGAATCCACTCATTGTGCTGCTAAGGGCCTGATGACATAGATTTCATTGCTGAGTGATATTGCTTTGTAAGTAAATACCACAACTTCTTTATCCATTTTTCACTTTCTGTGATGTTGAACTTGTACTGTAAACGAGGTTCTTGTAAACAGAGGCGTCCCAATGTTTGGGGTGGCTGTGTCTTTTTGATTTTAATTTCCCTAAGCTATAGGACCATAAGTGGAAGTGCCCTAGGCTCTGTTGCTTTGTTTTTTAGATGTTTCAGGAAACACCATACACTTCTCCCTAGTGTCTGTTGGCAATTTACATCCCGCCCATCAGCATAACAAGGCTCCCAGTTCTCCATGGCCTGTCCTGCCTTTCTGGATTTTACACTTTTTTCAGATGGCCCTTTTGACCGGGGGGAAGTGAGACTTCATTGTAGTGCAGATTTCCTTTGCAAGCTTGCTTGGTTGGCCAAAAAGGGCGTATGCGTTTTTTCCTGAATATATTCAGGAAAAAACGCATACGCCCTTTTTGGCCAAGTGCATCATTGTGGACGTTCTGCCTCTTTTCCTATGCTTTCAATGCAATTCCAGTCTACCTCCTGAAATCGGTTTCCTGCAATTCTGCCCCGCTTTCAAGTCCTCTTGGCAGCCTTACTTCAGTATATTTTTGGACGATAGCTGTCATTTATAACTCTGCAGGTTTGTGAATTACAGTGCCCCTGAGCTCCTTTCTTCAACTCGCTTTCTTTTGAGCTGGCCGCAACACCGCAGGATGGCTTCAGGCCCTAATCTGGTTCCGGCACGGCACGCTGAGCCTTTGGTTAATTCCTCTTCCTGGTGGGAAATGAGAGTTAAATTTGCCCGTCCAGACACCTCCAGCTAGTCTCTCATTGGTTCTCGCTATTCCTGTTCATCTTCCGCAGAAATTGCAAACTGGGCCAAACAGGAGGTTAAAGGGACTGACTCTCCAAGTCGGGAGGGTGTTAGTAAAGCGTCTGGAATGTTGCACCCGAGTACCAGGGTACGAAAACTGAGACATATTTGAACACGTCTCCCGATCACATGGTTGATCAGACTCTAGGTTCCACATGCATGTTTTACCTGAAGGAAGAATACCTTAAACCTGGGTAGTTGAAACCCGTGGAATGGGTACCATGCAATATGACTTCAAAGGGTCTTCATTTGCTCACCGAACCTCTCCAATCCTATCACTGCTGCATTTATGCCCCTGTACACATGCTTGATTCTCTTTCGGAGACATAGCAATCCATAGGTTTTAAGATACTTACTAGTCAGGTACATTCTTAGGCATTTAATATGCGGTGTTGAGTCCATTTCGTTGAGCAAGGAGTAGCTCTTGTCTATTCCATATTTGGCTTAAGGAACTTTATCTGTGCTCATTTCAATCTCTGGTTTTATGCAGCACCCCAACTCACCTTTCCCCTTAAGCAAGCATAAGTTGGTTTTCTAAATTTGAGACCCTGTTCTGTTCTGTAATTCAGTTCCTGTGTAGCCAAGTTTACATTCCGTGTATTACTGATATCTTATGATGTTTCTTTTTCTGTGTGACTTATTTCAGTTAGAATCATCATACCTGAATCCACTCATTGTGCTGCTAAGGGCCTGATGACATAGATTTCATTGCTGAGTGATATTGCTTTGTAAGTAAATACCACAACTTCTTTATCCATTTTTCACTTTCTGCGATGTTGAACTTGTACTGTAAACGAGGTTCTTGTAAACAGAGGCGTCCCAAACTTTGGGGTGGCTGTGTCTTTTTGATTTTAATTTCCCTAAGCTATAGGACCATAAGTGGAAGTGCCCTAGGCTCTGTTGCTTTGTTTTTTAGATGTTTCAGGAAACACCATACACTTCTCCCGAGTGTCTGTTGGCAATTTACATCCCGCCCATCAGCATAACAAGGCTCCCAGTTCTCCATGGCCTGTCCTGCCTTTCTGGATTTTACACTTTTTTCAGATGGCCCTTTTGACCGGGGGGAAGTGAGACTTCATTGTAGTGCAGATTTCCTTTGCAAGCTTGCTTGGTTGGCCAAAAAGGGCGTATGCGTTTTTCCTGAATATATTCAGGAAAAAACGCATACGCCCTTTTTGGCCAAGTGCATCATTGTGGACGTTCTGCCTCTTTTCCTATGCTTTCAATGCAATTCCAGTCTACCTCCTGAAATCGGTTTCCTGCAATTCTGCCCCGCTTTCAAGTCCTCTTGGCAGCCTTACTTCAGTATATTTTTGGACGATAGCTGTCATTTATAACTCTGCAGGTTTGTGAATTACAGTGCCCCTGAGCTCCTTTCTTCAACTCGCTTTCTTTTGAGCTGGCCGCAACACCGCAGGATGGCTTCAGGCCCTAATCTGGTTCCGGCACGGCACGCTGAGCCTTTGGTTAATTCCTCTTCCTGGTGGGAAATGAGAGTTAAATTTGCCCGTCCAGACACCTCCAGCTAGTCTCTCATTGGTTCTCACTATTCCTGTTCATCTTCCGCAGAAATTGCAAACTGGGCCAAACAGGAGGTTAAAGGGACTGACTCTCCAAGTCGGGAGGGTGTTAGTAAAGCGTCTGGAATGTTGCACCCGAGTACCAGGGTACGAAAACTGAGACATATTTGAACACGTCTCCCGATCACATGGTTGATCAGACTCTAGGTTCCACATGCATGTTTTAGCTGAAGGAAGAATACCTTAAACCTGGGTAGTTGAAACCCGTGGAATGGGTACCATGCAATATGACTTCAAAGGGTCTTCATTTGCTCACCGAACCTCTCCAATCCTATCACTGCTGCGTTTATGCCCCTGTACACATGCTTGATTCTCTTTCGGAGACATAGCAATCCATAGGTTTTAAGATACTTACTAGTCAGGTACATTCTTAGGCATTTAATATGCGGTGTTGAGTCCATTTCGTTGAGCAAGGAGTAGCTCTTGTCTATTCCATATTTGGCTTAAGGAACTTTATCTGTGCTCATTTCAATCTCTGGTTTTATGCAGCACCCCAACTCACCTTTCCCCTTAAGCAAGCATAAGTTGGTTTTCTAAATTTGAGACCCTGTTCTGTTCTGTAATTCAGTTCCTGTGTAGCCAAGTTTACATTCCGTGTATTACTGATATCTTATGATGTTTCTTTTTCTGTGTGACTTATTTCAGTTAGAATCATCATACCTGAATCCACTCATTGTGCTGCTAAGGGCCTGATGACATAGATTTCATTGCTGAGTGATATTGCTTTGTAAGTAAATACCACAACTTCTTTATCCATTTTTCACTTTCTGCGATGTTGAACTTGTACTGTAAACGAGGTTCTTGTAAACAGAGGCGTCCCAATGTTTGGGGTGGCTGTGTCTTTTTGATTTTAATTTCCCTAAGCTATAGGACCATAAGTGGAAGTGCCCTAGGCTCTGTTGCTTTGTTTTTTAGATGTTTCAGGAAACACCATACACTTCTCCCGAGTGTCTGTTGGCAATTTACATCCCGCCCATCAGCATAACAAGGCTCCCAGTTCTCCATGGCCTGTCCTGCCTTTCTGGATTTTACACTTTTTTCAGATGGCCCTTTTGACCGGGGGGAAGTGAGACTTCATTGTAGTGCAGATTTCCTTTGCAAGCTTGCTTGGTTGGCCAAAAAGGGCGTATGCGTTTTTTCCTGAATATATTCAGGAAAAAACGCATACGCCCTTTTTGGCCAAGTGCATCATTGTGGACGTTCTGCCTCTTTTCCTATGCTTTCAATGCAATTCCAGTCTACCTCCTGAAATCGGTTTCCTGCAATTCTGCCCCGCTTTCAAGTCCTCTTGGCAGCCTTACTTCAGTATATTTTTGGACGATAGCTGTCATTTATAACTCTGCAGGTTTGTGAATTACAGTGCCCCTGAGCTCCTTTCTTCAACTCGCTTTCTTTTGAGCTGGCCGCAACACCGCAGGATGGCTTCAGGCCCTAATCTGGTTCCGGCACGGCACGCTGAGCCTTTGGTTAATTCCTCTTCCTGGTGGGAAATGAGAGTTAAATTTGCCCGTCCAGACACCTCCAGCTAGTCTCTCATTGGTTCTCGCTATTCCTGTTCATCTTCCGCAGAAATTGCAAACTGGGCCAAACAGGAGGTTAAAGGGACTGACTCTCCAAGTCGGGAGGGTGTTAGTAAAGCGTCTGGAATGTTGCACCCGAGTACCAGGGTACGAAAACTGAGACATATTTGAACACGTCTCCCGATCACATGGTTGATCATACTCTAGGTTCCACATGCATGTTTTAGCTGAAGGAAGAATACCTTAAACCTGGGTAGTTGAAACCCGTGGAATGGGTACCATGCAATATGACTTCAAAGGGTCTTCATTTGCTCACCGAACCTCTCCAATCCTATCACTGCTGCATTTATGCCCCTGTACACATGCTTGATTCTCTTTCGGAGACATAGCAATCCATAGGTTTTAAGATACTTACTAGTCAGGTACATTCTTAGGCATTTAATATGCGGTGTTGAGTCCATTTCGTTGAGCAAGGAGTAGCTCTTGTCTATTCCATATTTGGCTTAAGGAACTTTATCTGTGCTCATTTCAATCTCTGGTTTTATGCAGCACCCCAACTCACCTTTACCCTTAAGCAAGCATAAGTTGGTTTTCTAAATTTGAGACCCTGTTCTGTTCTGTAATTCAGTTCCTGTGTAGCCAAGTTTACATTCCGTGTATTACTGATATCTTATGATGTTTCTTTTTCTGTGTGACTTATTTCAGTTAGAATCATCATACCTGAATCCACTCATTGTGCTGCTAAGGGCCTGATGACATAGATTTCATTGCTGAGTGATATTGCTTTGTAAGTAAATACCACAACTTCTTTATCCATTTTTCACTTTCTGCGATGTTGAACTTGTACTGTAAACGAGGTTCTTGTAAACAGAGGCGTCCCAAACTTTGGGGTGGCTGTGTCTTTTTGATTTTAATTTCCCTAAGCTATAGGACCATAAGTGGAAGTGCCCTAGGCTCTGTTGCTTTGTTTTTTAGATGTGTCAGGAAACACCATACACTTCTCCCGAGTGTCTGTTGGCAATTTACATCCCGCCCATCAGCATAACAAGGCTCCCAGTTCTCCATGGCCTGTCCTGCCTTTCTGGATTTTACACTTTTTTCAGATGGCCCTTTTGACCGGGGGGAAGTGAGACTTCATTGTAGTGCAGATTTCCTTTGCAAGCTTGCTTGGTTGGCCAAAAAGGGCGTATGCGTTTTTTCCTGAATATATTCAGGAAAAAACGCATACGCCCTTTTTGGCCAAGTGCATCATTGTGGACGTTCTGCCTCTTTTCCTATGCTTTCAATGCAATTCCAGTCTACCTCCTGAAATCGGTTTCCTGCAATTCTGCCCCGCTTTCAAGTCCTCTTGGCAGCCTTACTTCAGTATATTTTTGGACGATAGCTGTCATTTATAACTCTGCAGGTTTGTGAATTACAGTGCCCCTGAGCTCCTTTCTTCAACTCGCTTTCTTTTGAGCCGGCCGCAACACCGCAGGATGGCTTCAGGCCCTAATCTGGTTCCGGCACGGCACGCTGAGCCTTTGGTTAATTCCTCTTCCTGGTGGGAAATGAGAGTTAAATTTGCCCGTGAAGACACCTCCAGCTAGTCTCTCATTGGTTCTCGCTATTCCTGTTCATCTTCCGCAGAAATTGCAAACTGGGCCAAACAGGAGGTTAAAGGGACTGACTCTCCAAGTCCGGAGGGTGTTAGTAAAGCATCTGGAATGTTGCACCCGAGTACCAGGGTACGAAAACTGAGACATATTTGAACACGTCTCCCGATCACATGGTTGATCATACTCTAGGTTCCACATGCATGTTTTAGCTGAAGGAAGAATACCTTAAACCTGGGTAGTTGAAACCCGTGGAATGGGTACCATGCAATATGACTTCAAAGGGTCTTCATTTGCTCACCGAACCTCTCCAATCCTATCACTGCTGCGTTTATGCCCCTGTACACATGCTTGATTCTCTTTCGGAGACATAGCAATCCATAGGTTTTAAGATACTTACTAGTCAGGTACATTCTTAGGCATTTAATATGCGGTGTTGAGTCCATTTCGTTGAGCAAGAGGTAGCTCTTTTCTATTCCATATTTGGCTTAAGGAACTTTATCTGTGCTCATTTCAATCTCTGGTTTTATGCAGCACCCCAACTCACCTTTACCCTTAAGAAAGCATAAGTTGGTTTTCTAAATTTGAGACCCTGTTCTGTTCTGTAATTCAGTTCCTGTGTAGCCAAGTTTACATTCCGTGTATTACTGATATCTTATGATGTTTCTTTTTCTGTGTGACTTATTTCAGTTAGAATCATCATACCTGAATCCACTCATTGTGCTGCTAAGGGCCTGATGACATAGATTTCATTGCTGAGTGATATTGCTTTGTAAGTAAATACCACAACTTCTTTATCCATTTTTCACTTTCTGCGATGTTGAACTTGTACTGTAAACGAGGTTCTTGTAAACAGAGGCGTCCCAAACTTTGGGGTGGCTGTGTCTTTTTGATTTTAATTTCCCTAAGCTATAGGACCATAAGTGGAAGTGCCCTAGGCTCTGTTGCTTTGTTTTTTAGATGTTTCAGGAAACACCATACACTTCTCCCGAGTGTCTGTTGGCAATTTACATCCCGCCCATCAGCATAACAAGGCTCCCAGTTCTCCATGGCCTGTCCTGCCTTTCTGGATTTTACACTTTTTTCAGATGGCCCTTTTGACCGGGGGGAAGTGAGACTTCATTGTAGTGCAGATTTCCTTTGCAAGCTTGCTTGGTTGGCCAAAAAGGGCGTATGCGTTTTTTCCTGAATATATTCAGGAAAAAACGCATACGCCCTTTTTGGCCAAGTGCATCATTGTGGACGTTCTGCCTCTTTTCCTATGCTTTCAATGCAATTCCAGTCTGCCTCCTGAAATCGGTTTCCTGCAATTCTGCCCCGCTTTCAAGTCCTCTTGGCAGCCTTACTTCAGTATATTTTTGGACGATAGCTGTCATTTATAACTCTGCAGGTTTGTGAATTACAGTGCCCCTGAGCTCCTTTCTTCAACTCGCTTTCTTTTGAGCCGGCCGCAACACCGCAGGATGGCTTCAGGCCCTAATCTGGTTCCGGCACGGCACGCTGAGCCTTTGGTTAATTCCTCTTCCTGGTGGGAAATGAGAGTTAAATTTGCCCGTCCAGACACCTCCAGCTAGTCTCTCATTGGTTCTCGCTATTCCTGTTCATCTTCCGCAGAAATTGCAAACTGGGCCAAACAGGAGGTTAAAGGGACTGACTCTCCAAGTCGGGAGGGTGTTAGTAAAGCGTCTGGAATGTTGCACCCGAGTACCAGGGTACGAAAACTGAGACATATTTGAACACGTCTCCCGATCACATGGTTGATCAGACTCTAGGTTCCACATGCATGTTTTAGCTGAAGGAAGAATACCTTAAACCTGGGTAGTTGAAACCCGTGGAATGGGTACCATGCAATATGACTTCAAAGGGTCTTCATTTGCTCACCGAACCTCTCCAATCCTATCACTGCTGCGTTTATGCCCCTGTACACATGCTTGATTCTCTTTCGGAGACATAGCAATCCATAGGTTTTAAGATACTTACTAGTCAGGTACATTCTTAGGCATTTAATATGCGGTGTTGAGTCCATTTCGTTGAGCAAGGAGTAGCTCTTGTCTATTCCATATTTGGCTTAAGGAACTTTATCTGTGCTCATTTCAATCTCTGGTTTTATGCAGCACCCCAACTCACCTTTCCCCTTAAGCAAGCATAAGTTGGTTTTCTAAATTTGAGACCCTGTTCTGTTCTGTAATTCAGTTCCTGTGTAGCCAAGTTTACATTCCGTGTATTACTGATATCTTATGATGTTTCTTTTTCTGTGTGACTTATTTCAGTTAGAATCATCATACCTGAATCCACTCATTGTGCTGCTAAGGGCCTGATGACATAGATTTCATTGCTGAGTGATATTGCTTTGTAAGTAAATACCACAACTTCTTTATCCATTTTTCACTTTCTGCGATGTTGAACTTGTACTGTAAACGAGGTTCTTGTAAACAGAGGCGTCCCAATGTTTGGGGTGGCTGTGTCTTTTTGATTTTAATTTCCCTAAGCTATAGGACCATAAGTGGAAGTGCCCTAGGCTCTGTTGCTTTGTTTTTTAGATGTTTCAGGAAACACCATACACTTCTCCCGAGTGTCTGTTGGCAATTTACATCCCGCCCATCAGCATAACAAGGCTCCCAGTTCTCCATGGCCTGTCCTGCCTTTCTGGATTTTACACTTTTTTCAGATGGCCCTTTTGACCGGGGGGAAGTGAGACTTCATTGTAGTGCAGATTTCCTTTGCAAGCTTGCTTGGTTGGCCAAAAAGGGCGTATGCGTTTTTTCCTGAATATATTCAGGAAAAAACGCATACGCCCTTTTTGGCCAAGTGCATCATTGTGGACGTTCTGCCTCTTTTCCTATGCTTTCAATGCAATTCCAGTCTACCTCCTGAAATCGGTTTCCTGCAATTCTGCCCCGCTTTCAAGTCCTCTTGGCAGCCTTACTTCAGTATATTTTTGGACGATAGCTGTCATTTATAACTCTGCAGGTTTGTGAATTACAGTGCCCCTGAGCTCCTTTCTTCAACTCGCTTTCTTTTGAGCTGGCCGCAACACCGCAGGATGGCTTCAGGCCCTAATCTGGTTCCGGCACGGCACGCTGAGCCTTTGGTTAATTCCTCTTCCTGGTGGGAAATGAGAGTTAAATTTGCCCGTCCAGACACCTCCAGCTAGTCTCTCATTGGTTCTCGCTATTCCTGTTCATCTTCCGCAGAAATTGCAAACTGGGCCAAACAGGAGGTTAAAGGGACTGACTCTCCAAGTCGGGAGGGTGTTAGTAAAGCGTCTGGAATGTTGCACCCGAGTACCAGGGTACGAAAACTGAGACATATTTGAACACGTCTCCCGATCACATGGTTGATCATACTCTAGGTTCCACATGCATGTTTTAGCTGAAGGAAGAATACCTTAAACCTGGGTAGTTGAAACCCGTGGAATGGGTACCATGCAATATGACTTCAAAGGGTCTTCATTTGCTCACCGAACCTCTCCAATCCTATCACTGCTGCATTTATGCCCCTGTACACATGCTTGATTCTCTTTCGGAGACATAGCAATCCATAGGTTTTAAGATACTTACTAGTCAGGTACATTCTTAGGCATTTAATATGCGGTGTTGAGTCCATTTCGTTGAGCAAGGAGTAGCTCTTGTCTATTCCATATTTGGCTTAAGGAACTTTATCTGTGCTCATTTCAATCTCTGGTTTTATGCAGCACCCCAACTCACCTTTACCCTTAAGCAAGCATAAGTTGGTTTTCTAAATTTGAGACCCTGTTCTGTTCTGTAATTCAGTTCCTGTGTAGCCAAGTTTACATTCCGTGTATTACTGATATCTTATGATGTTTCTTTTTCTGTGTGACTTATTTCAGTTAGAATCATCATACCTGAATCCACTCATTGTGCTGCTAAGGGCCTGATGACATAGATTTCATTGCTGAGTGATATTGCTTTGTAAGTAAATACCACAACTTCTTTATCCATTTTTCACTTTCTGCGATGTTGAACTTGTACTGTAAACGAGGTTCTTGTAAACAGAGGCGTCCCAAACTTTGGGGTGGCTGTGTCTTTTTGATTTTAATTTCCCTAAGCTATAGGACCATAAGTGGAAGTGCCCTAGGCTCTGTTGCTTTGTTTTTTAGATGTGTCAGGAAACACCATACACTTCTCCCGAGTGTCTGTTGGCAATTTACATCCCGCCCATCAGCATAACAAGGCTCCCAGTTCTCCATGGCCTGTCCTGCCTTTCTGGATTTTACACTTTTTTCAGATGGCCCTTTTGACCGGGGGGAAGTGAGACTTCATTGTAGTGCAGATTTCCTTTGCAAGCTTGCTTGGTTGGCCAAAAAGGGCGTATGCGTTTTTTCCTGAATATATTCAGGAAAAAACGCATACGCCCTTTTTGGCCAAGTGCATCATTGTGGACGTTCTGCCTCTTTTCCTATGCTTTCAATGCAATTCCAGTCTACCTCCTGAAATCGGTTTCCTGCAATTCTGCCCCGCTTTCAAGTCCTCTTGGCAGCCTTACTTCAGTATATTTTTGGACGATAGCTGTCATTTATAACTCTGCAGGTTTGTGAATTACAGTGCCCCTGAGCTCCTTTCTTCAACTCGCTTTCTTTTGAGCCGGCCGCAACACCGCAGGATGGCTTCAGGCCCTAATCTGGTTCCGGCACGGCACGCTGAGCCTTTGGTTAATTCCTCTTCCTGGTGGGAAATGAGAGTTAAATTTGCCCGTGAAGACACCTCCAGCTAGTCTCTCATTGGTTCTCGCTATTCCTGTTCATCTTCCGCAGAAATTGCAAACTGGGCCAAACAGGAGGTTAAAGGGACTGACTCTCCAAGTCCGGAGGGTGTTAGTAAAGCATCTGGAATGTTGCACCCGAGTACCAGGGTACGAAAACTGAGACATATTTGAACACGTCTCCCGATCACATGGTTGATCATACTCTAGGTTCCACATGCATGTTTTAGCTGAAGGAAGAATACCTTAAACCTGGGTAGTTGAAACCCGTGGAATGGGTACCATGCAATATGACTTCAAAGGGTCTTCATTTGCTCACCGAACCTCTCCAATCCTATCACTGCTGCGTTTATGCCCCTGTACACATGCTTGATTCTCTTTCGGAGACATAGCAATCCATAGGTTTTAAGATACTTACTAGTCAGGTACATTCTTAGGCATTTAATATGCGGTGTTGAGTCCATTTCGTTGAGCAAGAGGTAGCTCTTTTCTATTCCATATTTGGCTTAAGGAACTTTATCTGTGCTCATTTCAATCTCTGGTTTTATGCAGCACCCCAACTCACCTTTACCCTTAAGAAAGCATAAGTTGGTTTTCTAAATTTGAGACCCTGTTCTGTTCTGTAATTCAGTTCCTGTGTAGCCAAGTTTACATTCCGTGTATTACTGATATCTTATGATGTTTCTTTTTCTGTGTGACTTATTTCAGTTAGAATCATCATACCTGAATCCACTCATTGTGCTGCTAAGGGCCTGATGACATAGATTTCATTGCTGAGTGATATTGCTTTGTAAGTAAATACCACAACTTCTTTATCCATTTTTCACTTTCTGCGATGTTGAACTTGTACTGTAAACGAGGTTCTTGTAAACAGAGGCGTCCCAAACTTTGGGGTGGCTGTGTCTTTTTGATTTTAATTTCCCTAAGCTATAGGACCATAAGTGGAAGTGCCCTAGGCTCTGTTGCTTTGTTTTTTAGATGTTTCAGGAAACACCATACACTTCTCCCGAGTGTCTGTTGGCAATTTACATCCCGCCCATCAGCATAACAAGGCTCCCAGTTCTCCATGGCCTGTCCTGCCTTTCTGGATTTTACACTTTTTTCAGATGGCCCTTTTGACCGGGGGGAAGTGAGACTTCATTGTAGTGCAGATTTCCTTTGCAAGCTTGCTTGGTTGGCCAAAAAGGGCGTATGCGTTTTTTCCTGAATATATTCAGGAAAAAACGCATACGCCCTTTTTGGCCAAGTGCATCATTGTGGACGTTCTGCCTCTTTTCCTATGCTTTCAATGCAATTCCAGTCTGCCTCCTGAAATCGGTTTCCTGCAATTCTGCCCCGCTTTCAAGTCCTCTTGGCAGCCTTACTTCAGTATATTTTTGGACGATAGCTGTCATTTATAACTCTGCAGGTTTGTGAATTACAGTGCCCCTGAGCTCCTTTCTTCAACTCGCTTTCTTTTGAGCCGGCCGCAACACCGCAGGATGGCTTCAGGCCCTAATCTGGTTCCGGCACGGCACGCTGAGCCTTTGGTTAATTCCTCTTCCTGGTGGGAAATGAGAGTTAAATTTGCCCGTCCAGACACCTCCAGCTAGTCTCTCATTGGTTCTCGCTATTCCTGTTCATCTTCCGCAGAAATTGCAAACTGGGCCAAACAGGAGGTTAAAGGGACTGACTCTCCAAGTCGGGAGGGTGTTAGTAAAGCGTCTGGAATGTTGCACCCGAGTACCAGGGTACGAAAACTGAGACATATTTGAACACGTCTCCCGATCACATGGTTGATCAGACTCTAGGTTCCACATGCATGTTTTAGCTGAAGGAAGAATACCTTAAACCTGGGTAGTTGAAACCCGTGGAATGGGTACCATGCAATATGACTTCAAAGGGTCTTCATTTGCTCACCGAACCTCTCCAATCCTATCACTGCTGCGTTTATGCCCCTGTACACATGCTTGATTCTCTTTCGGAGACATAGCAATCCATAGGTTTTAAGATACTTACTAGTCAGGTACATTCTTAGGCATTTAATATGCGGTGTTGAGTCCATTTCGTTGAGCAAGGAGTAGCTCTTGTCTATTCCATATTTGGCTTAAGGAACTTTATCTGTGCTCATTTCAATCTCTGGTTTTATGCAGCACCCCAACTCACCTTTACCCTTAAGAAAGCATAAGTTGGTTTTCTAAATTTGAGACCCTGTTCTGTTCTGTAATTCAGTTCCTGTGTAGCCAAGTTTACATTCCGTGTATTACTGATATCTTATGATGTTTCTTTTTCTGTGTGACTTATTTCAGTTAGAATCATCATACCTGAATCCACTCATTGTGCTGCTAAGGGCCTGATGACATAGATTTCATTGCTGAGTGATATTGCTTTGTAAGTAAATACCACAACTTCTTTATCCATTTTTCACTTTCTGCGATGTTGAACTTGTACTGTAAACGAGGTTCTTGTAAACAGAGGCATCCCAAACTTTGGGGTGGCTGTGTCTTTTTGATTTTAATTTCCCTAAGCTATAGGACCATAAGTGGAAGTGCCCTAGGCTCTGTTGCTTTGTTTTTTAGATGTTTCAGGAAACACCATACACTTCTCCCGAGTGTCTGTTGGCAATTTACATCCCGCCCATCAGCATAACAAGGCTCCCAGTTCTCCATGGCCTGTCCTGCCTTTCTGGATTTTACACTTTTTTCAGATGGCCCTTTTGACCGGGGGGAAGTGAGACTTCATTGTAGTGCAGATTTCCTTTGCAAGCTTGCTTGGTTGGCCAAAAAGGGCGTATGCGTTTTTTCCTGAATATATTCAGGAAAAAACGCATACGCCCTTTTTGGCCAAGTGCATCATTGTGGACGTTCTGCCTCTTTTCCTATGCTTTCAATGCAATTCCAGTCTGTCTCCTGAAATCGGTTTCCTGCAATTCTGCCCCGCTTTCAAGTCCTCTTGGCAGCCTTACTTCAGTATATTTTTGGACGATAGCTGTCATTTATAACTCTGCAGGTTTGTGAATTACAGTGCCCCTGAGCTCCTTTCTTCAACTCGCTTTCTTTTGAGCCGGCCGCAACACCGCAGGATGGCTTCAGGCCCTAATCTGGTTCCGGCACGGCACGCTGAGCCTTTGGTTAATTCCTCTTCCTGGTGGGAAATGAGAGTTAAATTTGCCCGTCCAGACACCTCCAGCTAGTCTCTCATTGGTTCTCGCTATTCCTGTTCATCTTCCGCAGAAATTGCAAACTGGGCCAAACAGGAGGTTAAAGGGACTGACTCTCCAAGTCGGGAGGGTGTTAGTAAAGCGTCTGGAATGTTGCACCCGAGTACCAGGGTACAAAAACTGAGACATATTTGAACACGTCTCCCAATCACATGGTTGATCAGACTCTAGGTTCCACATGCATGTTTTACCTGAAGGAAGAATACCTTAAACCTGGGTAGTTGAAACCCGTGGAATGGGTACCATGCAATATGACTTCAAAGGGTCTTCATTTGCTCACCGAACCTCTCCAATCCTATCACTGCTGCATTTATGCCCCTGTACACATGCTTGATTCTCTTTCGGAGACATAGCAATCCATAGGTTTTAAGATACTTACTAGTCAGGTACATTCTTAGGCATTTAATATGCGGTGTTGAGTCCATTTCGTTGAGCAAGGAGTAGCTCTTGTCTATTCCATATTTGGCTTAAGGAACTTTATCTGTGCTCATTTCAATCTCTGGTTTTATGCAGCACCCCAACTCACCTTTCCCCTTAAGCAAGCATAAGTTGGTTTTCTAAATTTGAGACCCTGTTCTGTTCTGTAATTCAGTTCCTGTGTAGCCAAGTTTACATTCCGTGTATTACTGATATCTTATGATGTTTCTTTTTCTGTGTGACTTATTTCAGTTAGAATCATCATACCTGAATCCACTCATTGTGCTGCTAAGGGCCTGATGACATAGATTTCATTGCTGAGTGATATTGCTTTGTAAGTAAATACCACAACTTCTTTATCCATTTTTCACTTTCTGCGATGTTGAACTTGTACTGTAAATGAGGTTCTTGTAAACAGAGGCGTCCCAAACTTTGGGGTGGCTGTGTCTTTTTGATTTTAATTTCCCTAAGCTATAGGACCATAAGTGGAAGTGCCCTAGGCTCTGTTGCTTTGTTTTTTAGATGTGTCAGGAAACACCATACACTTCTCCCGAGTGTCTGTTGGCAATTTACATCCCGCCCATCAGCATAACAAGGCTCCCAGTTCTCCATGGCCTGTCCTGCCTTTCTGGATTTTACACTTTTTTCAGATGGCCCTTTTGACCGGGGGGAAGTGAGACTTCATTGTAGTGCAGATTTCCTTTGCAAGCTTGCTTGGTTGGCCAAAAAGGGCGTATGCGTTTTTTCCTGAATATATTCAGGAAAAAACGCATACGCCCTTTTTGGCCAAGTGCATCATTGTGGACGTTCTGCCTCTTTTCCTATGCTTTCAATGCAATTCCAGTCTACCTCCTGAAATCGGTTTCCTGCAATTCTGCCCCGCTTTCAAGTCCTCTTGGCAGCCTTACTTCAGTATATTTTTGGACGATAGTTGTCATTTATACTCTGCAGGTTTGTGAATTACAGTGCCCCTGAGCTCCTTTCTTCAACTCGCTTTCTTTTGAGCCGGCCGCAACACCGCAGGATGGCTGCAGGCCCTAATCTGGTTCCGGCACGGCACGCTGAGCCTTTGGTTAATTCCTCTTCCTGGTGGGAAATGAGAGTTAAATTTGCCCGTCCAGACACTTCCAGCTAGTCTCTCATTGGTTCTCGCTATTCCTGTTCATCTTCCGCAGAAATTGCAAACTGGGCCAAACAGGAGGTTAAAGGGACTGACTCTCCAAGTCGGGAGGGTGTTAGTAAAGCGTCTGGAATGTTGCACCCGAGTACCAGGGTACGAAAACTGAGACATATTTGAACACGTCTCC
Source organism: Pseudorca crassidens (assembly GCF_039906515.1). NCBI lineage: Eukaryota > Metazoa > Chordata > Mammalia > Artiodactyla > Delphinidae > Pseudorca > Pseudorca crassidens. The sequence continues at coordinate 175,948,230 of NC_090298.1, forward strand.
CGATCACATGGTTGATCATACTCTAGGTTCCACATGCATGTTTTAGCTGAAGGAAGAATACCTTAAACCTGGGTAGTTGAAACCCGTGGAATGGGTACCATGCAATATGACTTCAAAGGGTCTTCATTTGCTCACCGAACCTCTCCAATCCTATCACTGCTGCGTTTATGCCCCTGTACACATGCTTGATTCTCTTTCGGAGACATAGCAATCCATAGGTTTTAAGATACTTACTAGTCAGGTACATTCTTAGGCATTTAATATGCGGTGTTGAGTCCATTTCGTTGAGCAAGGAGTAGCTCTTGTCTATTCCATATTTGGCTTAAGGAACTTTATCTGTGCTCATTTCAATCTCTGGTTTTATGCAGCACCCCAACTCACCTTTACCCTTAAGAAAGCATAAGTTGGTTTTCTAAATTTGAGACCCTGTTCTGTTCTGTAATTCAGTTCCTGTGTAGCCAAGTTTACATTCCGTGTATTACTGATATCTTATGATGTTTCTTTTTCTGTGTGACTTATTTCAGTTAGAATCATCATACCTGAATCCACTCATTGTGCTGCTAAGGGCCTGATGACATAGATTTCATTGCTGAGTGATATTGCTTTGTAAGTAAATACCACAACTTCTTTATCCATTTTTCACTTTCTGCGATGTTGAACTTGTACTGTAAACGAGGTTCTTGTAAACAGAGGCGTCCCAAACTTTGGGGTGGCTGTGTCTTTTTGATTTTAATTTCCCTAAGCTATAGGACCATAAGTGGAAGTGCCCTAGGCTCTGTTGCTTTGTTTTTTAGATGTTTCAGGAAACACCATACACTTCTCCCGAGTGTCTGTTGGCAATTTACATCCCGCCCATCAGCATAACAAGGCTCCCAGTTCTCCATGGCCTGTCCTGCCTTTCTGGATTTTACACTTTTTTCAGATGGCCCTTTTGACCGGGGGGAAGTGAGACTTCATTGTAGTGCAGATTTCCTTTGCAAGCTTGCTTGGTTGGCCAAAAAGGGCGTATGCGTTTTTTCCTGAATATATTCAGGAAAAAACGCATACGCCCTTTTTGGCCAAGTGCATCATTGTGGACGTTCTGCCTCTTTTCCTATGCTTTCAATGCAATTCCAGTCTGCCTCCTGAAATCGGTTTCCTGCAATTCTGCCCCGCTTTCAAGTCCTCTTGGCAGCCTTACTTCAGTATATTTTTGGACGATAGCTGTCATTTATAACTCTGCAGGTTTGTGAATTACAGTGCCCCTGAGCTCCTTTCTTCAACTCGCTTTCTTTTGAGCCGGCCGCAACACCGCAGGATGGCTTCAGGCCCTAATCTGGTTCCGGCACGGCACGCTGAGCCTTTGGTTAATTCCTCTTCCTGGTGGGAAATGAGAGTTAAATTTGCCCGTCCAGACACCTCCAGCTAGTCTCTCATTGGTTCTCGCTATTCCTGTTCATCTTCCGCAGAAATTGCAAACTGGGCCAAACAGGAGGTTAAAGGGACTGACTCTCCAAGTCGGGAGGGTGTTAGTAAAGCGTCTGGAATGTTGCACCCGAGTACCAGGGTACGAAAACTGAGACATATTTGAACACGTCTCCCGATCACATGGTTGATCATACTCTAGGTTCCACATGCATGTTTTAGCTGAAGGAAGAATACCTTAAACCTGGGTAGTTGAAACCCGTGGAATGGGTACCATGCAATATGACTTCAAAGGGTCTTCATTTGCTCACCGAACCTCTCCAATCCTATCACTGCTGCATTTATGCCCCTGTACACATGCTTGATTCTCTTTCGGAGACATAGCAATCCATAGGTTTTAAGATACTTACTAGTCAGGTACATTCTTAGGCATTTAATATGCGGTGTTGAGTCCATTTCGTTGAGCAAGGAGTAGCTCTTGTCTATTCCATATTTGGCTTAAGGAACTTTATCTGTGCTCATTTCAATCTCTGGTTTTATGCAGCACCCCAACTCACCTTTACCCTTAAGCAAGCATAAGTTGGTTTTCTAAATTTGAGACCCTGTTCTGTTCTGTAATTCAGTTCCTGTGTAGCCAAGTTTACATTCCGTGTATTACTGATATCTTATGATGTTTCTTTTTCTGTGTGACTTATTTCAGTTAGAATCATCATACCTGAATCCACTCATTGTGCTGCTAAGGGCCTGACGACATAGATTTCATTGCTGAGTGATATTGCTTTGTAAGTAAATACCACAACTTCTTTATCCATTTTTCACTTTCTGCGATGTTGAACTTGTACTGTAAATGAGGTTCTTGTAAACAGAGGCGTCCCAATGTTTGGGGTGGCTGTGTCTTTTTGATTTTAATTTCCCTAAGCTATAGGACCATAAGTGGAAGTGCCCTAGGCTCTGTTGCTTTGTTTTTTAGATGTGTCAGGAAACACCATACACTTCTCCCGAGTGTCTGTTGGCAATTTACATCCCGCCCATCAGCATAACAAGGCTCCCAGTTCTCCATGGCCTGTCCTGCCTTTCTGGATTTTACACTTTTTTCAGATGGCCCTTTTGACCGGGGGGAAGTGAGACTTCATTGTAGTGCAGATTTCCTTTGCAAGCTTGCTTGGTTGGCCAAAAAGGGCGTATGCGTTTTTTCCTGAATATATTCAGGAAAAAACGCATACGCCCTTTTTGGCCAAGTGCATCATTGTGGACGTTCTGCCTCTTTTCCTATGCTTTCAATGCAATTCCAGTCTACCTCCTGAAATCGGTTTCCTGCAATTCTGCCCCGCTTTCAAGTCCTCTTGGCAGCCTTACTTCAGTATATTTTTGGACGATAGCTGTCATTTATAACTCTGCAGGTTTGTGAATTACAGTGCCCCTGAGCTCCTTTCTTCAACTCGCTTTCTTTTGAGCTGGCCGCAACACCGCAGGATGGCTTCAGGCCCTAATCTGGTTCCGGCACGGCACGCTGAGCCTTTGGTTAATTCCTCTTCCTGGTGGGAAATGAGAGTTAAATTTGCCCGTCCAGACACCTCCAGCTAGTCTCTCATTGGTTCTCGCTATTCCTGTTCATCTTCCGCAGAAATTGCAAACTGGGCCAAACAGGAGGTTAAAGGGACTGACTCTCCAAGTCGGGAGGGTGTTAGTAAAGCGTCTGGAATGTTGCACCCGAGTACCAGGGTACGAAAACTGAGACATATTTGAACACGTCTCCCGATCACATGGTTGATCATACTCTAGGTTCCACATGCATGTTTTAGCTGAAGGAAGAATACCTTAAACCTGGGTAGTTGAAACCCGTGGAATGGGTACCATGCAATATGACTTCAAAGGGTCTTCATTTGCTCACCGAACCTCTCCAATCCTATCACTGCTGCATTTATGCCCCTGTACACATGCTTGATTCTCTTTCGGAGACATAGCAATCCATAGGTTTTAAGATACTTACTAGTCAGGTACATTCTTAGGCATTTAATATGCGGTGTTGAGTCCATTTCGTTGAGCAAGGAGTAGCTCTTGTCTATTCCATATTTGGCTTAAGGAACTTTATCTGTGCTCATTTCAATCTCTGGTTTTATGCAGCACCCCAACTCACCTTTCCCCTTAAGCAAGCATAAGTTGGTTTTCTAAATTTGAGACCCTGTTCTGTTCTGTAATTCAGTTCCTGTGTAGCCAAGTTTACATTCCGTGTATTACTGATATCTTATGATGTTTCTTTTTCTGTGTGACTTATTTCAGTTAGAATCATCATACCTGAATCCACTCATTGTGCTGCTAAGGGCCTGATGACATAGATTTCATTGCTGAGTGATATTGCTTTGTAAGTAAATACCACAACTTCTTTATCCATTTTTCACTTTCTGCGATGTTGAACTTGTACTGTAAACGAGGTTCTTGTAAACAGAGGCGTCCCAAACTTTGGGGTGGCTGTGTCTTTTTGATTTTAATTTCCCTAAGCTATAGGACCATAAGTGGAAGTGCCCTAGGCTCTGTTGCTTTGTTTTTTAGATGTTTCAGGAAACACCATACACTTCTCCCGAGTGTCTGTTGGCAATTTACATCCCGCCCATCAGCATAACAAGGCTCCCAGTTCTCCATGGCCTGTCCTGCCTTTCTGGATTTTACACTTTTTTCAGATGGCCCTTTTGACCGGGGGGAAGTGAGACTTCATTGTAGTGCAGATTTCCTTTGCAAGCTTGCTTGGTTGGCCAAAAAGGGCGTATGCGTTTTTTCCTGAATATATTCAGGAAAAAACGCATACGCCCTTTTTGGCCAAGTGCATCATTGTGGACGTTCTGCCTCTTTTCCTATGCTTTCAATGCAATTCCAGTCTACCTCCTGAAATCGGTTTCCTGCAATTCTGCCCCGCTTTCAAGTCCTCTTGGCAGCCTTACTTCAGTATATTTTTGGACGATAGCTGTCATTTATAACTCTGCAGGTTTGTGAATTACAGTGCCCCTGAGCTCCTTTCTTCAACTCGCTTTCTTTTGAGCTGGCCGCAACACCGCAGGATGGCTTCAGGCCCTAATCTGGTTCCGGCACGGCACGCTGAGCCTTTGGTTAATTCCTCTTCCTGGTGGGAAATGAGAGTTAAATTTGCCCGTCCAGACACCTCCAGCTAGTCTCTCATTGGTTCTCGCTATTCCTGTTCATCTTCCGCAGAAATTGCAAACTGGGCCAAACAGGAGGTTAAAGGGACTGACTCTCCAAGTCGGGAGGGTGTTAGTAAAGCGTCTGGAATGTTGCACCCGAGTACCAGGGTACGAAAACTGAGACATATTTGAACACGTCTCCCGATCACATGGTTGATCATACTCTAGGTTCCACATGCATGTTTTAGCTGAAGGAAGAATACCTTAAACCTGGGTAGTTGAAACCCGTGGAATGGGTACCATGCAATATGACTTCAAAGGGTCTTCATTTGCTCACCGAACCTCTCCAATCCTATCACTGCTGCGTTTATGCCCCTGTACACATGCTTGATTCTCTTTCGGAGACATAGCAATCCATAGGTTTTAAGATACTTACTAGTCAGGTACATTCTTAGGCATTTAATATGCGGTGTTGAGTCCATTTCGTTGAGCAAGGAGTAGCTCTTGTCTATTCCATATTTGGCTTAAGGAACTTTATCTGTGCTCATTTCAATCTCTGGTTTTATGCAGCACCCCAACTCACCTTTACCCTTAAGCAAGCATAAGTTGGTTTTCTACATTTGAGACCCTGTTCTGTTCTGTAATTCAGTTCCTGTGTAGCCAAGTTTACATTCCGTGTATTACTGATATCTTATGATGTTTCTTTTTCTGTGTGACTTATTTCAGTTAGAATCATCATACCTGAATCCACTCATTGTGCTGCTAAGGGCCTGATGACATAGATTTCATTGCTGAGTGATATTGCTTTGTAAGTAAATACCACAACTTCTTTATCCATTTTTCACTTTCTGCGATGTTGAACTTGTACTGTAAACGAGGTTCTTGTAAACAGAGGCGTCCCAATGTTTGGGGTGGCTGTGTCTTTTTGATTTTAATTTCCCTAAGCTATAGGACCATAAGTGGAAGTGCCCTAGGCTCTGTTGCTTTGTTTTTTAGATGTTTCAGGAAACACCATACACTTCTCCCTAGTGTCTGTTGGCAATTTACATCCCGCCCATCAGCATAACAAGGCTCCCAGTTCTCCATGGCCTGTCCTGCCTTTCTGGATTTTACACTTTTTTCAGATGGCCCTTTTGACCGGGGGGAAGTGAGACTTCATTGTAGTGCAGATTTCCTTTGCAAGCTTGCTTGGTTGGCCAAAAAGGGCGTATGCGTTTTTTCCTGAATATATTCAGGAAAAAACGCATACGCCCTTTTTGGCCAAGTGCATCATTGTGGACGTTCTGCCTCTTTTCCTATGCTTTCAATGCAATTCCAGTCTACCTCCTGAAATCGGTTTCCTGCAATTCTGCCCCGCTTTCAAGTCCTCTTGGCAGCCTTACTTCAGTATATTTTTGGACGATAGCTGTCATTTATAACTCTGCAGGTTTGTGAATTACAGTGCCCCTGAGCTCCTTTCTTCAACTCGCTTTCTTTTGAGCCGGCCGCAACACCGCAGGATGGCTTCAGGCCCTAATCTGGTTCCGGCACGGCACGCTGAGCCTTTGGTTAATTCCTCTTCCTGGTGGGAAATGAGAGTTAAATTTGCCCGTCCAGACACCTCCAGCTAGTCTCTCATTGGTTCTCGCTATTCCTGTTCATCTTCCGCAGAAATTGCAAACTGGGCCAAACAGGAGGTTAAAGGGACTGACTCTCCAAGTCGGGAGGGTGTTAGTAAAGCGTCTGGAATGTTGCACCCGAGTACCAGGGTACGAAAACTGAGACATATTTGAACACGTCTCCCGATCACATGGTTGATCATACTCTAGGTTCCACATGCATGTTTTAGCTGAAGGAAGAATACCTTAAACCTGGGTAGTTGAAACCCGTGGAATGGGTACCATGCAATATGACTTCAAAGGGTCTTCATTTGCTCACCGAACCTCTCCAATCCTATCACTGCTGCGTTTATGCCCCTGTACACATGCTTGATTCTCTTTCGGAGACATAGCAATCCATAGGTTTTAAGATACTTACTAGTCAGGTACATTCTTAGGCATTTAATATGCGGTGTTGAGTCCATTTCGTTGAGCAAGGAGTAGCTCTTGTCTATTCCATATTTGGCTTAAGGAACTTTATCTGTGCTCATTTCAATCTCTGGTTTTATGCAGCACCCCAACTCACCTTTACCCTTAAGCAAGCATAAGTTGGTTTTCTAAATTTGAGACCCTGTTCTGTTCTGTAATTCAGTTCCTGTGTAGCCAAGTTTACATTCCGTGTATTACTGATATCTTATGATGTTTCTTTTTCTGTGTGACTTATTTCAGTTAGAATCATCATACCTGAATCCACTCATTGTGCTGCTAAGGGCCTGATGACATAGATTTCATTGCTGAGTGATATTGCTTTGTAAGTAAATACCACAACTTCTTTATCCATTTTTCACTTTCTGCAATGTTGAACTTGTACTGTAAACGAGGTTCTTGTAAACAGAGGCGTCCCAATGTTTGGGGTGGCTGTGTCTTTTTGATTTTAATTTCCCTAAGCTATAGGACCATAAGTGGAAGTGCCCTAGGCTCTGTTGCTTTGTTTTTTAGATGTTTCAGGAAACACCATACACTTCTCCCTAGTGTCTGTTGGCAATTTACATCCCGCCCATCAGCATAACAAGGCTCCCAGTTCTCCATGGCCTGTCCTGCCTTTCTGGATTTTACACTTTTTTCAGATGGCCCTTTTGACCGGGGGGAAATGAGACTTCATTGTAGTGCAGATTTCCTTTGCAAGCTTGCTTGGTTGGCCAAAAAGGGCGTATGCGTTTTTTCCAGAATATATTCAGGAAAAAACGCATACGCCCTTTTTGGCCAAGTGCATCATTGTGGACGTTCTGCCTCTTTTCCTATGCTTTCAATGCAATTCCAGTCTACCTCCTGAAATCGGTTTCCTGCAATTCTGCCCCGCTTTCAAGTCCTCTTGGCAGCCTTACTTCAGTATATTTTTGGACGATAGCTGTCATTTATAACTCTGCAGGTTTGTGAATTACAGTGCCCCTGAGCTCCTTTCTTCAACTCGCTTTCTTTTGAGCTGGCCGCAACACCGCAGGATGGCTTCAGGCCCTAATCTGGTTCCGGCACGGCACGCTGAGCCTTTGGTTAATTCCTCTTCCTGGTGGGAAATGAGAGTTAAATTTGCCCGTCCAGACACCTCCAGCTAGTCTCTCATTGGTTCTCGCTATTCCTGTTCATCTTCCGCAGAAATTGCAAACTGGGCCAAACAGGAGGTTAAAGGGACTGACTCTCCAAGTCGGGAGGGTGTTAGTAAAGCGTCTGGAATGTTGCACCCGAGTACCAGGGTACGAAAACTGAGACATATTTGAACACGTCTCCCGATCACATGGTTGATCAGACTCTAGGTTCCACATGCATGTTTTACCTGAAGGAAGAATACCTTAAACCTGGGTAGTTGAAACCCGTGGAATGGGTACCATGCAATATGACTTCAAAGGGTCTTCATTTGCTCACCGAACCTCTCCAATCCTATCACTGCTGCATTTATGCCCCTGTACACATGCTTGATTCTCTTTCGGAGACATAGCAATCCATAGGTTTTAAGATACTTACTAGTCAGGTACATTCTTAGGCATTTAATATGCGGTGTTGAGTCCATTTCGTTGAGCAAGGAGTAGCTCTTGTCTATTCCATATTTGGCTTAAGGAACTTTATCTGTGCTCATTTCAATCTCTGGTTTTATGCAGCACCCCAACTCACCTTTCCCCTTAAGCAAGCATAAGTTGGTTTTCTAAATTTGAGACCCTGTTCTGTTCTGTAATTCAGTTCCTGTGTAGCCAAGTTTACATTCCGTGTATTACTGATATCTTATGATGTTTCTTTTTCTGTGTGACTTATTTCAGTTAGAATCATCATACCTGAATCCACTCATTGTGCTGCTAAGGGCCTGATGACATAGATTTCATTGCTGAGTGATATTGCTTTGTAAGTAAATACCACAACTTCTTTATCCATTTTTCACTTTCTGCGATGTTGAACTTGTACTGTAAACGAGGTTCTTGTAAACAGAGGCGTCCCAAACTTTGGGGTGGCTGTGTCTTTTTGATTTTAATTTCCCTAAGCTATAGGACCATAAGTGGAAGTGCCCTAGGCTCTGTTGCTTTGTTTTTTAGATGTTTCAGGAAACACCATACACTTCTCCCGAGTGTCTGTTGGCAATTTACATCCCGCCCATCAGCATAACAAGGCTCCCAGTTCTCCATGGCCTGTCCTGCCTTTCTGGATTTTACACTTTTTTCAGATGGCCCTTTTGACCGGGGGGAAGTGAGACTTCATTGTAGTGCAGATTTCCTTTGCAAGCTTGCTTGGTTGGCCAAAAAGGGCGTATGCGTTTTTTCCTGAATATATTCAGGAAAAAACGCATACGCCCTTTTTGGCCAAGTGCATCATTGTGGACGTTCTGCCTCTTTTCCTATGCTTTCAATGCAATTCCAGTCTACCTCCTGAAATCGGTTTCCTGCAATTCTGCCCCGCTTTCAAGTCCTCTTGGCAGCCTTACTTCAGTATATTTTTGGACGATAGCTGTCATTTATAACTCTGCAGGTTTGTGAATTACAGTGCCCCTGAGCTCCTTTCTTCAACTCGCTTTCTTTTGAGCTGGCCGCAACACCGCAGGATGGCTTCAGGCCCTAATCTGGTTCCGGCACGGCACGCTGAGCCTTTGGTTAATTCCTCTTCCTGGTGGGAAATGAGAGTTAAATTTGCCCGTCCAGACACCTCCAGCTAGTCTCTCATTGGTTCTCGCTATTCCTGTTCATCTTCCGCAGAAATTGCAAACTGGGCCAAACAGGAGGTTAAAGGGACTGACTCTCCAAGTCGGGAGGGTGTTAGTAAAGCGTCTGGAATGTTGCACCCGAGTACCAGGGTACGAAAACTGAGACATATTTGAACACGTCTCCCGATCACATGGTTGATCATACTCTAGGTTCCACATGCATGTTTTAGCTGAAGGAAGAATACCTTAAACCTGGGTAGTTGAAACCCGTGGAATGGGTACCATACAATATGACTTCAAAGGGTCTTCATTTGCTCACCGAACCTCTCCAATCCTATCACTGCTGCGTTTATGCCCCTGTACACATGCTTGATTCTCTTTCGGAGACATAGCAATCCATAGGTTTTAAGATACTTACTAGTCAGGTACATTCTTAGGCATTTAATATGCGGTGTTGAGTCCATTTCGTTGAGCAAGGAGTAGCTCTTGTCTATTCCATATTTGGCTTAAGGAACTTTATCTGTGCTCATTTCAATCTCTGGTTTTATGCAGCACCCCAACTCACCTTTCCCCTTAAGCAAGCATAAGTTGGTTTTCTAAATTTGAGACCCTGTTCTGTTCTGTAATTCAGTTCCTGTGTAGCCAAGTTTACATTCCGTGTATTACTGATATCTTATGATGTTTCTTTTTCTGTGTGACTTATTTCAGTTAGAATCATCATACCTGAATCCACTCATTGTGCTGCTAAGGGCCTGATGACATAGATTTCATTGCTGAGTGATATTGCTTTGTAAGTAAATACCACAACTTCTTTATCCATTTTTCACTTTCTGCGATGTTGAACTTGTACTGTAAACGAGGTTCTTGTAAACAGAGGCGTCCCAAACTTTGGGGTGGCTGTGTCTTTTTGATTTTAATTTCCCTAAGCTATAGGACCATAAGTGGAAGTGCCCTAGGCTCTGTTGCTTTGTTTTTTAGATGTTTCAGGAAACACCATACACTTCTCCCGAGTGTCTGTTGGCAATTTACATCCCGCCCATCAGCATAACAAGGCTCCCAGTTCTCCATGGCCTGTCCTGCCTTTCTGGATTTTACACTTTTTTCAGATGGCCCTTTTGACCGGGGGGAAGTGAGACTTCATTGTAGTGCAGATTTCCTTTGCAAGCTTGCTTGGTTGGCCAAAAAGGGCGTATGCGTTTTTCCTGAATATATTCAGGAAAAAACGCATACGCCCTTTTTGGCCAAGTGCATCATTGTGGACGTTCTGCCTCTTTTCCTATGCTTTCAATGCAATTCCAGTCTACCTCCTGAAATCGGTTTCCTGCAATTCTGCCCCGCTTTCAAGTCCTCTTGGCAGCCTTACTTCAGTATATTTTTGGACGATAGCTGTCATTTATAACTCTGCAGGTTTGTGAATTACAGTGCCCCTGAGCTCCTTTCTTCAACTCGCTTTCTTTTGAGCTGGCCACAACACCGCAGGATGGCTTCAGGCCCTAATCTGGTTCCGGCACGGCACGCTGAGCCTTTGGTTAATTCCTCTTCCTGGTGGGAAATGAGAGTTAAATTTGCCCGTCCAGACACCTCCAGCTAGTCTCTCATTGGTTCTCGCTATTCCTGTTCATCTTCCGCAGAAATTGCAAACTGGGCCAAACAGGAGGTTAAAGGGACTGACTCTCCAAGTCGGGAGGGTGTTAGTAAAGCGTCTGGAATGTTGCACCCGAGTACCAGGGTACGAAAACTGAGACATATTTGAACACGTCTCCCGATCACATGGTTGATCAGACTCTAGGTTCCACATGCATGTTTTACCTGAAGGAAGAATACCTTAAACCTGGGTAGTTGAAACCCGTGGAATGGGTACCATACAATATGACTTCAAAGGGTCTTCATTTGCTCACCGAACCTCTCCAATCCTATCACTGCTGCGTTTATGCCCCTGTACACATGCTTGATTCTCTTTCGGAGACATAGCAATCCATAGGTTTTAAGATACTTACTAGTCAGGTACATTCTTAGGCATTTAATATGCGGTGTTGAGTCCATTTCGTTGAGCAAGGAGTAGCTCTTGTCTATTCCATATTTGGCTTAAGGAACTTTATCTGTGCTCATTTCAATCTCTGGTTTTATGCAGCACCCCAACTCACCTTTCCCCTTAAGCAAGCATAAGTTGGTTTTCTAAATTTGAGACCCTGTTCTGTTCTGTAATTCAGTTCCTGTGTAGCCAAGTTTACATTCCGTGTATTACTGATATCTTATGATGTTTCTTTTTCTGTGTGACTTATTTCAGTTAGAATCATCATACCTGAATCCACTCATTGTGCTGCTAAGGGCCTGATGACATAGATTTCATTGCTGAGTGATATTGCTTTGTAAGTAAATACCACAACTTCTTTATCCATTTTTCACTTTCTGCGATGTTGAACTTGTACTGTAAACGAGGTTCTTGTAAACAGAGGCGTCCCAAACTTTGGGGTGGCTGTGTCTTTTTGATTTTAATTTCCCTAAGCTATAGGACCATAAGTGGAAGTGCCCTAGGCTCTGTTGCTTTGTTTTTTAGATGTTTCAGGAAACACCATACACTTCTCCCGAGTGTCTGTTGGCAATTTACATCCCGCCCATCAGCATAACAAGGCTCCCAGTTCTCCATGGCCTGTCCTGCCTTTCTGGATTTTACACTTTTTTCAGATGGCCCTTTTGACCGGGGGGAAGTGAGACTTCATTGTAGTGCAGATTTCCTTTGCAAGCTTGCTTGGTTGGCCAAAAAGGGCGTATGCGTTTTTTCCTGAATATATTCAGGAAAAAACGCATACGCCCTTTTTGGCCAAGTGCATCATTGTGGACGTTCTGCCTCTTTTCCTATGCTTTCAATGCAATTCCAGTCTACCTCCTGAAATCGGTTTCCTGCAATTCTGCCCCGCTTTCAAGTCCTCTTGGCAGCCTTACTTCAGTATATTTTTGGACGATAGCTGTCATTTATAACTCTGCAGGTTTGTGAATTACAGTGCCCCTGAGCTCCTTTCTTCAACTCGCTTTCTTTTGAGCTGGCCGCAACACCGCAGGATGGCTTCAGGCCCTAATCTGGTTCCGGCACGGCACGCTGAGCCTTTGGTTAATTCCTCTTCCTGGTGGGAAATGAGAGTTAAATTTGCCCGTCCAGACACCTCCAGCTAGTCTCTCATTGGTTCTCGCTATTCCTGTTCATCTTCCGCAGAAATTGCAAACTGGGCCAAACAGGAGGTTAAAGGGACTGACTCTCCAAGTCGGGAGGGTGTTAGTAAAGCGTCTGGAATGTTGCACCCGAGTACCAGGGTACGAAAACTGAGACATATTTGAACACGTCTCCCGATCACATGGTTGATCAGACTCTAGGTTCCACATGCATGTTTTACCTGAAGGAAGAATACCTTAAACCTGGGTAGTTGAAACCCGTGGAATGGGTCCCATGCAATATGACTTCAAAGGGTCTTCATTTGCTCACCGAACCTCTCCCATCCTATCACTGCTGCGTTTATGCCCCTGTACACATGCTTGATTCTCTTTCGGAGACATAGCAATCCATAGGTTTTAAGATACTTACTAGTCAGGTACATTCTTAGGCATTTAATATGCGGTGTTGAGTCCATTTCGTTGAGCAAGGAGTAGCTCTTGTCTATTCCATATTTGGCTTAAGGAACTTTATCTGTGCTCATTTCAATCTCTGGTTTTATGCAGCACCCCAACTCACCTTTCCCCTTAAGCAAGCATAAGTTGGTTTTCTAAATTTGAGACCCTGTTCTGTTCTGTAATTCAGTTCCTGTGTAGCCAAGTTTACATTCCGTGTATTACTGATATCTTATGATGTTTCTTTTTCTGTGTGACTTATTTCAGTTAGAATCATCATACCTGAATCCACTCATTGTGCTGCTAAGGGCCTGATGACATAGATTTCATTGCTGAGTGATATTGCTTTGTAAGTAAATACCACAACTTCTTTATCCATTTTTCACTTTCTGCGATGTTGAACTTGTACTGTAAACGAGGTTCTTGTAAACAGAGGCGTCCCAATGTTTGGGGTGGCTGTGTCTTTTTGATTTTAATTTCCCTAAGCTATAGGACCATAAGTGGAAGTGCCCTAGGCTCTGTTGCTTTGTTTTTTAGATGTTTCAGGAAACACCATACACTTCTCCCTAGTGTCTGTTGGCAATTTACATCCCGCCCATCAGCATAACAAGGCTCCCAGTTCTCCATGGCCTGTCCTGCCTTTCTGGATTTTACACTTTTTTCAGATGGCCCTTTTGACCGGGGGGAAGTGAGACTTCATTGTAGTGCAGATTTCCTTTGCAAGCTTGCTTGGTTGGCCAAAAAGGGCGTATGCGTTTTTTCCAGAATATATTCAGGAAAAAACGCATACGCCCTTTTTGGCCAAGTGCATCATTGTGGACGTTCTGCCTCTTTTCCTATGCTTTCAATGCAATTCCAGTCTACCTCCTGAAATCGGTTTCCTGCAATTCTGCCCCGCTTTCAAGTCCTCTTGGCAGCCTTACTTCAGTATATTTTTGGACGATAGCTGTCATTTATAACTCTGCAGGTTTGTGAATTACAGTGCCCCTGAGCTCCTTTCTTCAACTCGCTTTCTTTTGAGCTGGCCGCAACACCGCAGGATGGCTTCAGGCCCTAATCTGGTTCCGGCACGGCACGCTGAGCCTTTGGTTAATTCCTCTTCCTGGTGGGAAATGAGAGTTAAATTTGCCCGTCCAGACACCTCCAGCTAGTCTCTCATTGGTTCTCGCTATTCCTGTTCATCTTCCGCAGAAATTGCAAACTGGGCCAAACAGGAGGTTAAAGGGACTGACTCTCCAAGTCGGGAGGGTGTTAGTAAAGCGTCTGGAATGTTGCACCCGAGTACCAGGGTACGAAAACTGAGACATATTTGAACACGTCTCCCGATCACATGGTTGATCATACTCTAGGTTCCACATGCATGTTTTAGCTGAAGGAAGAATACCTTAAACCTGGGTAGTTGAAACCCGTGGAATGGGTCCCATGCAATATGACTTCAAAGGGTCTTCATTTGCTCACCGAACCTCTCCAATCCTATCACTGCTGCGTTTATGCCCCTGTACACATGCTTGATTCTCTTTCGGAGACATAGCAATCCATAGGTTTTAAGATACTTACTAGTCAGGTACATTCTTAGGCATTTAATATGCGGTGTTGAGTCCATTTCGTTGAGCAAGGAGTAGCTCTTGTCTATTCCATATTTGGCTTAAGGAACTTTATCTGTGCTCATTTCAATCTCTGGTTTTATGCAGCACCCCAACTCACCTTTCCCCTTAAGCAAGCATAAGTTGGTTTTCTAAATTTGAGACCCTGTTCTGTTCTGTAATTCAGTTCCTGTGTAGCCAAGTTTACATTCCGTGTATTACTGATATCTTATGATGTTTCTTTTTCTGTGTGACTTATTTCAGTTAGAATCATCATACCTGAATCCACTCATTGTGCTGCTAAGGGCCTGATGACATAGATTTCATTGCTGAGTGATATTGCTTTGTAAGTAAATACCACAACTTCTTTATCCATTTTTCACTTTCTGCGATGTTGAACTTGTACTGTAAACGAGGTTCTTGTAAACAGAGGCGTCCCAATGTTTGGGGTGGCTGTGTCTTTTTGATTTTAATTTCCCTAAGCTATAGGACCATAAGTGGAAGTGCCCTAGGCTCTGTTGCTTTGTTTTTTAGATGTTTCAGGAAACACCATACACTTCTCCCTAGTGTCTGTTGGCAATTTACATCCCGCCCATCAGCATAACAAGGCTCCCAGTTCTCCATGGCCTGTCCTGCCTTTCTGGATTTTACACTTTTTTCAGATGGCCCTTTTGACCGGGGGGAAGTGAGACTTCATTGTAGTGCAGATTTCCTTTGCAAGCTTGCTTGGTTGGCCAAAAAGGGCGTATGCGTTTTTTCCAGAATATATTCAGGAAAAAACGCATACGCCCTTTTTGGCCAAGTGCATCATTGTGGACGTTCTGCCTCTTTTCCTATGCTTTCAATGCAATTCCAGTCTACCTCCTGAAATCGGTTTCCTGCAATTCTGCCCCGCTTTCAAGTCCTCTTGGCAGCCTTACTTCAGTATATTTTTGGACGATAGCTGTCATTTATAACTCTGCAGGTTTGTGAATTACAGTGCCCCTGAGCTCCTTTCTTCAACTCGCTTTCTTTTGAGCTGGCCGCAACACCGCAGGATGGCTTCAGGCCCTAATCTGGTTCCGGCACGGCACGCTGAGCCTTTGGTTAATTCCTCTTCCTGGTGGGAAATGAGAGTTAAATTTGCCCGTCCAGACACCTCCAGCTAGTCTCTCATTGGTTCTCGCTATTCCTGTTCATCTTCCGCAGAAATTGCAAACTGGGCCAAACAGGAGGTTAAAGGGACTGACTCTCCAAGTCGGGAGGGTGTTAGTAAAGCGTCTGGAATGTTGCACCCGAGTACCAGGGTACGAAAACTGAGACATATTTGAACACGTCTCCCGATCACATGGTTGATCATACTCTAGGTTCCACATGCATGTTTTAGCTGAAGGAAGAATACCTTAAACCTGGGTAGTTGAAACCCGTGGAATGGGTACCATGCAATATGACTTCAAAGGGTCTTCATTTGCTCACCGAACCTCTCCAATCCTATCACTGCTGCGTTTATGCCCCTGTACACATGCTTGATTCTCTTTCGGAGACATAGCAATCCATAGGTTTTAAGATACTTACTAGTCAGGTACATTCTTAGGCATTTAATATGCGGTGTTGAGTCCATTTCGTTGAGCAAGGAGTAGCTCTTGTCTATTCCATATTTGGCTTAAGGAACTTTATCTGTGCTCATTTCAATGTCTGGTTTTATGCAGCACCCCAACTCACCTTTCCCCTTAAGCAAGCATAAGTTGGTTTTCTAAATTTGAGACCCTGTTCTGTTCTGTAATTCAGTTCCTGTGTAGCCAAGTTTACATTCCGTGTATTACTGATATCTTATGATGTTTCTTTTTCTGTGTGACTTATTTCAGTTAGAATCATCATACCTGAATCCACTCATTGTGCTGCTAAGGGCCTGATGACATAGATTTCATTGCTGAGTGATATTGCTTTGTAAGTAAATACCACAACTTCTTTATCCATTTTTCACTTTCTGCGATGTTGAACTTGTACTGTAAACGAGGTTCTTGTAAACAGAGGCGTCCCAAACTTTGGGGTGGCTGTGTCTTTTTGATTTTAATTTCCCTAAGCTATAGGACCATAAGTGGAAGTGCCCTAGGCTCTGTTGCTTTGTTTTTTAGATGTTTCAGGAAACACCATACACTTCTCCCGAGTGTCTGTTGGCAATTTACATCCCGCCCATCAGCATAACAAGGCTCCCAGTTCTCCATGGCCTGTCCTGCCTTTCTGGATTTTACACTTTTTTCAGATGGCCCTTTTGACCGGGGGGAAGTGAGACTTCATTGTAGTGCAGATTTCCTTTGCAAGCTTGCTTGGTTGGCCAAAAAGGGCGTATGCGTTTTTTCCTGAATATATTCAGGAAAAAACGCATACGCCCTTTTTGGCCAAGTGCATCATTGTGGACGTTCTGCCTCTTTTCCTATGCTTTCAATGCAATTCTAGTCTACCTCCTGAAATCGGTTTCCTGCAATTCTGCCCCGCTTTCAAGTCCTCTTGGCAGCCTTACTTCAGTATATTTTTGGACGATAGCTGTCATTTATAACTCTGCAGGTTTGTGAATTACAGTGCCCCTGAGCTCCTTTCTTCAACTCGCTTTCTTTTGAGCTGGCCGCAACACCGCAGGATGGCTTCAGGCCCTAATCTGGTTCCGGCACGGCACGCTGAGCCTTTGGTTAATTCCTCTTCCTGGTGGGAAATGAGAGTTAAATTTGCCCGTCCAGACACCTCCAGCTAGTCTCTCATTGGTTCTCGCTATTCCTGTTCATCTTCCGCAGAAATTGCAAACTGGGCCAAACAGGAGGTTAAAGGGACTGACTCTCCAAGTCGGGAGGGTGTTAGTAAAGCGTCTGGAATGTTGCACCCGAGTACCAGGGTACGAAAACTGAGACATATTTGAACACGTCTCCCGATCACATGGTTGATCAGACTCTAGGTTCCACATGCATGTTTTAGCTGAAGGAAGAATACCTTAAACCTGGGTAGTTGAAACCCGTGGAATGGGTCCCATGCAATATGACTTCAAAGGGTCTTCATTTGCTCACCGAACCTCTCCAATCCTATCACTGCTGCGTTTATGCCCCTGTACACATGCTTGATTCTCTTTCGGAGACATAGCAATCCATAGGTTTTAAGATACTTACTAGTCAGGTACATTCTTAGGCATTTAATATGCGGTGTTGAGTCCATTTCGTTGAGCAAGGAGTAGCTCTTGTCTATTCCATATTTGGCTTAAGGAACTTTATCTGTGCTCATTTCAATCTCTGGTTTTATGCAGCACCCCAACTCACCTTTCCCCTTAAGCAAGCATAAGTTGGTTTTCTAAATTTGAGACCCTGTTCTGTTCTGTAATTCAGTTCCTGTGTAGCCAAGTTTACATTCCGTGTATTACTGATATCTTATGATGTTTCTTTTTCTGTGTGACTTATTTCAGTTAGAATCATCATACCTGAATCCACTCATTGTGCTGCTAAGGGCCTGATGACATAGATTTCATTGCTGAGTGATATTGCTTTGTAAGTAAATACCACAACTTCTTTATCCATTTTTCACTTTCTGCGATGTTGAACTTGTACTGTAAACGAGGTTCTTGTAAACAGAGGCGTCCCAATGTTTGGGGTGGCTGTGTCTTTTTGATTTTAATTTCCCTAAGCTATAGGACCATAAGTGGAAGTGCCCTAGGCTCTGTTGCTTTGTTTTTTAGATGTTTCAGGAAACACCATACACTTCTCCCTAGTGTCTGTTGGCAATTTACATCCCGCCCATCAGCATAACAAGGCTCCCAGTTCTCCATGGCCTGTCCTGCCTTTCTGGATTTTACACTTTTTTCAGATGGCCCTTTTGACCGGGGGGAAGTGAGACTTCATTGTAGTGCAGATTTCCTTTGCAAGCTTGCTTGGTTGGCCAAAAAGGGCGTCTGCGTTTTTTCCAGAATATATTCAGGAAAAAACGCATACGCCCTTTTTGGCCAAGTGCATCATTGTGGACGTTCTGCCTCTTTTCCTATGCTTTCAATGCAATTCCAGTCTACCTCCTGAAATCGGTTTCCTGCAATTCTGCCCCGCTTTCAAGTCCTCTTGGCAGCCTTACTTCAGTATATTTTTGGACGATAGCTGTCATTTATAACTCTGCAGGTTTGTGAATTACAGTGCCCCTGAGCTCCTTTCTTCAACTCGCTTTCTTTTGAGCTGGCCGCAACACCGCAGGATGGCTTCAGGCCCTAATCTGGTTCCGGCACGGCACGCTGAGCCTTTGGTTAATTCCTCTTCCTGGTGGGAAATGAGAGTTAAATTTGCCCGTCCAGACACCTCCAGCTAGTCTCTCATTGGTTCTCGCTATTCCTGTTCATCTTCCGCAGAAATTGCAAACTGGGCCAAACAGGAGGTTAAAGGGACTGACTCTCCAAGTCGGGAGGGTGTTAGTAAAGCGTCTGGAATGTTGCACCCGAGTACCAGGGTACGAAAACTGAGACATATTTGAACACGTCTCCCGATCACATGGTTGATCATACTCTAGGTTCCACATGCATGTTTTAGCTGAAGGAAGAATACCTTAAACCTGGGTAGTTGAAACCCGTGGAATGGGTACCATGCAATATGACTTCAAAGGGTCTTCATTTGCTCACCGAACCTCTCCAATCCTATCACTGCTGCGTTTATGCCCCTGTACACATGCTTGATTCTCTTTCGGAGACATAGCAATCCATAGGTTTTAAGATACTTACTAGTCAGGTACATTCTTAGGCATTTAATATGCGGTGTTGAGTCCATTTCGTTGAGCAAGGAGTAGCTCTTGTCTATTCCATATTTGGCTTAAGGAACTTTATCTGTGCTCATTTCAATCTCTGGTTTTATGCAGCACCCCAACTCACCTTTCCCCTTAAGCAAGCATAAGTTGGTTTTCTAAATTTGAGACCCTGTTCTGTTCTGTAATTCAGTTCCTGTGTAGCCAAGTTTACATTCCGTGTATTACTGATATCTTATGATGTTTCTTTTTCTGTGTGACTTATTTCAGTTAGAATCATCATACCTGAATCCACTCATTGTGCTGCTAAGGGCCTGATGACATAGATTTCATTGCTGAGTGATATTGCTTTGTAAGTAAATACCACAACTTCTTTATCCATTTTTCACTTTCTGCGATGTTGAACTTGTACTGTAAACGAGGTTCTTGTAAACAGAGGCGTCCCAAACTTTGGGGTGGCTGTGTCTTTTTGATTTTAATTTCCCTAAGCTATAGGACCATAAGTGGAAGTGCCCTAGGCTCTGTTGCTTTGTTTTTTAGATGTTTCAGGAAACACCATACACTTCTCCCGAGTGTCTGTTGGCAATTTACATCCCGCCCATCAGCATAACAAGGCTCCCAGTTCTCCATGGCCTGTCCTGCCTTTCTGGATTTTACACTTTTTTCAGATGGCCCTTTTGACCGGGGGGAAGTGAGACTTCATTGTAGTGCAGATTTCCTTTGCAAGCTTGCTTGGTTGGCCAAAAAGGGCGTATGCGTTTTTTCCTGAATATATTCAGGAAAAAACGCATACGCCCTTTTTGGCCAAGTGCATCATTGTGGACGTTCTGCCTCTTTTCCTATGCTTTCAATGCAATTCCAGTCTACCTCCTGAAATCGGTTTCCTGCAATTCTGCCCCGCTTTCAAGTCCTCTTGGCAGCCTTACTTCAGTATATTTTTGGACGATAGCTGTCATTTATAACTCTGCAGGTTTGTGAATTACAGTGCCCCTGAGCTCCTTTCTTCAACTCGCTTTCTTTTGAGCCGGCCGCAACACCGCAGGATGGCTTCAGGCCCTAATCTGGTTCCGGCACGGCACGCTGAGCCTTTGGTTAATTCCTCTTCCTGGTGGGAAATGAGAGTTAAATTTGCCCGTCCAGACACCTCCAGCTAGTCTCTCATTGGTTCTCGCTATTCCTGTTCATCTTCCACAGAAATTGCAAACTGGGCCAAACAGGAGGTTAAAGGGACTGACTCTCCAAGTCGGGAGGGTGTTAGTAAAGCGTCTGGAATGTTGCACCCGAGTACCAGGGTACGAAAACTGAGACATATTTGAACACGTCTCCCGATCACATGGTTGATCAGACTCTAGGTTCCACATGCATGTTTTAGCTGAAGGAAGAATACCTTAAACCTGGGTAGTTGAAACCCGTGGAATGGGTACCATGCAATATGACTTCAAAGGGTCTTCATTTGCTCACCGAACCTCTCCAATCCTATCACTGCTGCGTTTATGCCCCTGTACACATGCTTGATTCTCTTTCGGAGACATAGCAATCCATAGGTTTTAAGATACTTACTAGTCAGGTACATTCTTAGGCATTTAATATGCGGTGTTGAGTCCATTTCGTTGAGCAAGGAGTAGCTCTTGTCTATTCCATATTTGGCTTAAGGAACTTTATCTGTGCTCATTTCAATCTCTGGTTTTATGCAGCACCCCAACTCACCTTTCCCCTTAAGCAAGCATAAGTTGGTTTTCTAAATTTGAGACCCTGTTCTGTTCTGTAATTCAGTTCCTGTGTAGCCAAGTTTACATTCCGTGTATTACTGATATCTTATGATGTTTCTTTTTCTGTGTGACTTATTTCAGTTAGAATCATCATACCTGAATCCACTCATTGTGCTGCTAAGGGCCTGATGACATAGATTTCATTGCTGAGTGATATTGCTTTGTAAGTAAATACCACAACTTCTTTATCCATTTTTCACTTTCTGCGATGTTGAACTTGTACTGTAAACGAGGTTCTTGTAAACAGAGGCGTCCCAAACTTTGGGGTGGCTGTGTCTTTTTGATTTTAATTTCCCTAAGCTATAGGACCATAAGTGGAAGTGCCCTAGGCTCTGTTGCTTTGTTTTTTAGATGTTTCAGGAAACACCATACACTTCTCCCGAGTGTCTGTTGGCAATTTACATCCCGCCCATCAGCATAACAAGGCTCCCAGTTCTCCATGGCCTGTCCTGCCTTTCTGGATTTTACACTTTTTTCAGATGGCCCTTTTGACCGGGGGGAAGTGAGACTTCATTGTAGTGCAGATTTCCTTTGCAAGCTTGCTTGGTTGGCCAAAAAGGGCGTATGCGTTTTTTCCTGAATATATTCAGGAAAAAACGCATACGCCCTTTTTGGCCAAGTGCATCATTGTGGACGTTCTGCCTCTTTTCCTATGCTTTCAATGCAATTCCAGTCTACCTCCTGAAATCGGTTTCCTGCAATTCTGCCCCGCTTTCAAGTCCTCTTGGCAGCCTTACTTCAGTATATTTTTGGACGATAGCTGTCATTTATAACTCTGCAGGTTTGTGAATTACAGTGCCCCTGAGCTCCTTTCTTCAACTCGCTTTCTTTTGAGCCGGCCGCAACACCGCAGGATGGCTTCAGGCCCTAATCTGGTTCCGGCACGGCACGCTGAGCCTTTGGTTAATTCCTCTTCCTGGTGGGAAATGAGAGTTAAATTTGCCCGTCCAGACACCTCCAGCTAGTCTCTCATTGGTTCTCGCTATTCCTGTTCATCTTCCGCAGAAATTGCAAACTGGGCCAAACAGGAGGTTAAAGGGACTGACTCTCCAAGTCGGGAGGGTGTTAGTAAAGCGTCTGGAATGTTGCACCCGAGTACCAGGGTACGAAAACTGAGACATATTTGAACACGTCTCCCGATCACATGGTTGATCAGACTCTAGGTTCCACATGCATGTTTTACCTGAAGGAAGAATACCTTAAACCTGGGTAGTTGAAACCCGTGGAATGGGTACCATGCAATATGACTTCAAAGGGTCTTCATTTGCTCACCGAACCTCTCCAATCCTATCACTGCTGCGTTTATGCCCCTGTACACATGCTTGATTCTCTTTCGGAGACATAGCAATCCATAGGTTTTAAGATACTTACTAGTCAGGTACATTCTTAGGCATTTAATATGCGGTGTTGAGTCCATTTCGTTGAGCAAGGAGTAGCTCTTGTCTATTCCATATTTGGCTTAAGGAACTTTATCTGTGCTCATTTCAATCTCTGGTTTTATGCAGCACCCCAACTCACCTTTCCCCTTAAGCAAGCATAAGTTGGTTTTCTAAATTTGAGACCCTGTTCTGTTCTGTAATTCAGTTCCTGTGTAGCCAAGTTTACATTCCGTGTATTACTGATATCTTATGATGTTTCTTTTTCTGTGTGACTTATTTCAGTTAGAATCATCATACCTGAATCCACTCATTGTGCTGCTAAGGGCCTGATGACATAGATTTCAT
This sequence comes from Pseudorca crassidens, assembly GCF_039906515.1. Classification (NCBI taxonomy): domain Eukaryota; kingdom Metazoa; phylum Chordata; class Mammalia; order Artiodactyla; family Delphinidae; genus Pseudorca; species Pseudorca crassidens. Next base: position 175,970,936 of record NC_090298.1, read on the forward strand.
TGCTGAGTGATATTGCTTTGTAAGTAAATACCACAACTTCTTTATCCATTTTTCACTTTCTGCGATGTTGAACTTGTACTGTAAACGAGGTTCTTGTAAACAGAGGCGTCCCAAACTTTGGGGTGGCTGTGTCTTTTTGATTTTAATTTCCCTAAGCTATAGGACCATAAGTGGAAGTGCCCTAGGCTCTGTTGCTTTGTTTTTTAGATGTTTCAGGAAACACCATACACTTCTCCCGAGTGTCTGTTGGCAATTTACATCCCGCCCATCAGCATAACAAGGCTCCCAGTTCTCCATGGCCTGTCCTGCCTTTCTGGATTTTACACTTTTTTCAGATGGCCCTTTTGACCGGGGGGAAGTGAGACTTCATTGTAGTGCAGATTTCCTTTGCAAGCTTGCTTGGTTGGCCAAAAAGGGCGTATGCGTTTTTTCCTGAATATATTCAGGAAAAAACGCATACGCCCTTTTTGGCCAAGTGCATCATTGTGGACGTTCTGCCTCTTTTCCTATGCTTTCAATGCAATTCCAGTCTACCTCCTGAAATCGGTTTCCTGCAATTCTGCCCCGCTTTCAAGTCCTCTTGGCAGCCTTACTTCAGTATATTTTTGGACGATAGCTGTCATTTATAACTCTGCAGGTTTGTGAATTACAGTGCCCCTGAGCTCCTTTCTTCAACTCGCTTTCTTTTGAGCCGGCCGCAACACCGCAGGATGGCTTCAGGCCCTAATCTGGTTCCGGCACGGCACGCTGAGCCTTTGGTTAATTCCTCTTCCTGGTGGGAAATGAGAGTTAAATTTGCCCGTCCAGACACCTCCAGCTAGTCTCTCATTGGTTCTCGCTATTCCTGTTCATCTTCCACAGAAATTGCAAACTGGGCCAAACAGGAGGTTAAAGGGACTGACTCTCCAAGTCGGGAGGGTGTTAGTAAAGCGTCTGGAATGTTGCACCCGAGTACCAGGGTACGAAAACTGAGACATATTTGAACACGTCTCCCGATCACATGGTTGATCAGACTCTAGGTTCCACATGCATGTTTTAGCTGAAGGAAGAATACCTTAAACCTGGGTAGTTGAAACCCGTGGAATGGGTACCATGCAATATGACTTCAAAGGGTCTTCATTTGCTCACCGAACCTCTCCAATCCTATCACTGCTGCGTTTATGCCCCTGTACACATGCTTGATTCTCTTTCGGAGACATAGCAATCCATAGGTTTTAAGATACTTACTAGTCAGGTACATTCTTAGGCATTTAATATGCGGTGTTGAGTCCATTTCGTTGAGCAAGGAGTAGCTCTTGTCTATTCCATATTTGGCTTAAGGAACTTTATCTGTGCTCATTTCAATCTCTGGTTTTATGCAGCACCCCAACTCACCTTTACCCTTAAGCAAGCATAAGTTGGTTTTCTAAATTTGAGACCCTGTTCTGTTCTGTAATTCAGTTCCTGTGTAGCCAAGTTTACATTCCGTGTATTACTGATATCTTATGATGTTTCTTTTTCTGTGTGACTTATTTCAGTTAGAATCATCATACCTGAATCCACTCATTGTGCTGCTAAGGGCCTGATGACATAGATTTCATTGCTGAGTGATATTGCTTTGTAAGTAAATACCACAACTTCTTTATCCATTTTTCACTTTCTGCGATGTTGAACTTGTACTGTAAACGAGGTTCTTGTAAACAGAGGCGTCCCAAACTTTGGGGTGGCTGTGTCTTTTTGATTTTAATTTCCCTAAGCTATAGGACCATAAGTGGAAGTGCCCTAGGCTCTGTTGCTTTGTTTTTTAGATGTTTCAGGAAACACCATACACTTCTCCCGAGTGTCTGTTGGCAATTTACATCCCGCCCATCAGCATAACAAGGCTCCCAGTTCTCCATGGCCTGTCCTGCCTTTCTGGATTTTACACTTTTTTCAGATGGCCCTTTTGACCGGGGGGAAGTGAGACTTCATTGTAGTGCAGATTTCCTTTGCAAGCTTGCTTGGTTGGCCAAAAAGGGCGTATGCGTTTTTTCCTGAATATATTCAGGAAAAAACGCATACGCCCTTTTTGGCCAAGTGCATCATTGTGGACGTTCTGCCTCTTTTCCTATGCTTTCAATGCAATTCCAGTCTACCTCCTGAAATCGGTTTCCTGCAATTCTGCCCCGCTTTCAAGTCCTCTTGGCAGCCTTACTTCAGTATATTTTTGGACGATAGCTGTCATTTATAACTCTGCAGGTTTGTGAATTACAGTGCCCCTGAGCTCCTTTCTTCAACTCGCTTTCTTTTGAGCCGGCCGCAACACCGCAGGATGGCTTCAGGCCCTAATCTGGTTCCGGCACGGCACGCTGAGCCTTTGGTTAATTCCTCTTCCTGGTGGGAAATGAGAGTTAAATTTGCCCGTCCAGACACCTCCAGCTAGTCTCTCATTGGTTCTCGCTATTCCTGTTCATCTTCCGCAGAAATTGCAAACTGGGCCAAACAGGAGGTTAAAGGGACTGACTCTCCAAGTCGGGAGGGTGTTAGTAAAGCGTCTGGAATGTTGCACCCGAGTACCAGGGTACGAAAACTGAGACATATTTGAACACGTCTCCCGATCACATGGTTGATCAGACTCTAGGTTCCACATGCATGTTTTACCTGAAGGAAGAATACCTTAAACCTGGGTAGTTGAAACCCGTGGAATGGGTACCATGCAATATGACTTCAAAGGGTCTTCATTTGCTCACCGAACCTCTCCAATCCTATCACTGCTGCGTTTATGCCCCTGTACACATGCTTGATTCTCTTTCGGAGACATAGCAATCCATAGGTTTTAAGATACTTACTAGTCAGGTACATTCTTAGGCATTTAATATGCGGTGTTGAGTCCATTTCGTTGAGCAAGGAGTAGCTCTTGTCTATTCCATATTTGGCTTAAGGAACTTTATCTGTGCTCATTTCAATCTCTGGTTTTATGCAGCACCCCAACTCACCTTTCCCCTTAAGCAAGCATAAGTTGGTTTTCTAAATTTGAGACCCTGTTCTTTTCTGTAATTCAGTTCCTGTGTAGCCAAGTTTACATTCCGTGTATTACTGATATCTTATGATGTTTCTTTTTCTGTGTGACTTATTTCAGTTAGAATCATCATACCTGAATCCACTCATTGTGCTGCTAAGGGCCTGATGACATAGATTTCATTGCTGAGTGATATTGCTTTGTAAGTAAATACCACAACTTCTTTATCCATTTTTCACTTTCTGCGATGTTGAACTTATACTGTAAACGAGGTTCTTGTAAACAGAGGCGTCCCAAACTTTGGGGTGGCTGTGTCTTTTTGATTTTAATTTCCCTAAGCTATAGGACCATAAGTGGAAGTGCCCTAGGCTCTGTTGCTTTGTTTTTTAGATGTTTCAGGAAACACCATACACTTCTCCCGAGTGTCTGTTGGCAATTTACATCCCGCCCATCAGCATAACAAGGCTCCCAGTTCTCCATGGCCTGTCCTGCCTTTCTGGATTTTACACTTTTTTCAGATGGCCCTTTTGACCGGGGGGAAGTGAGACTTCATTGTAGTGCAGATTTCCTTTGCAAGCTTGCTTGGTTGGCCAAAAAGGGCGTATGCGTTTTTTCCTGAATATATTCAGGAAAAAACGCATACGCCCTTTTTGGCCAAGTGCATCATTGTGGACGTTCTGCCTCTTTTCCTATGCTTTCAATGCAATTCCAGTCTACCTCCTGAAATCGGTTTCCTGCAATTCTGCCCCGCTTTCAAGTCCTCTTGGCAGCCTTACTTCAGTATATTTTTGGACGATAGCTGTCATTTATAACTCTGCAGGTTTGTGAATTACAGTGCCCCTGAGCTCCTTTCTTCAACTCGCTTTCTTTTGAGCCGGCCGCAACACCGCAGGATGGCTTCAGGCCCTAATCTGGTTCCGGCACGGCACGCTGAGCCTTTGGTTAATTCCTCTTCCTGGTGGGAAATGAGAGTTAAATTTGCCCGTCCAGACACCTCCAGCTAGTCTCTCATTGGTTCTCGCTATTCCTGTTCATCTTCCGCAGAAATTGCAAACTGGGCCAAACAGGAGGTTAAAGGGACTGACTCTCCAAGTCGGGAGGGTGTTAGTAAAGCGTCTGGAATGTTGCACCCGAGTACCAGGGTACGAAAACTGAGACATATTTGAACACGTCTCCCGATCACATGGTTGATCATACTCTAGGTTCCACATGCATGTTTTAGCTGAAGGAAGAATACCTTAAACCTGGGTAGTTGAAACCCGTGGAATGGGTACCATGCAATATGACTTCAAAGGGTCTTCATTTGCTCACCGAACCTCTCCAATCCTATCACTGCTGCGTTTATGCCCCTGTACACATGCTTGATTCTCTTTCGGAGACATAGCAATCCATAGGTTTTAAGATACTTACTAGTCAGGTACATTCTTAGGCATTTAATATGCGGTGTTGAGTCCATTTCGTTGAGCAAGGAGTAGCTCTTGTCTATTCCATATTTGGCTTAAGGAACTTTATCTGTGCTCATTTCAATCTCTGGTTTTATGCAGCACCCCAACTCACCTTTCCCCTTAAGCAAGCATAAGTTGGTTTTCTAAATTTGAGACCCTGTTCTGTTCTGTAATTCAGTTCCTGTGTAGCCAAGTTTACATTCCGTGTATTACTGATATCTTATGATGTTTCTTTTTCTGTGTGACTTATTTCAGTTAGAATCATCATACCTGAATCCACTCATTGTGCTGCTAAGGGCCTGATGACATAGATTTCATTGCTGAGTGATATTGCTTTGTAAGTAAATACCACAACTTCTTTATCCATTTTTCACTTTCTGCGATGTTGAACTTGTACTGTAAACGAGGTTCTTGTAAACAGAGGCGTCCCAAACTTTGGGGTGGCTGTGTCTTTTTGATTTTAATTTCCCTAAGCTATAGGACCATAAGTGGAAGTGCCCTAGGCTCTGTTGCTTTGTTTTTTAGATGTTTCAGGAAACACCATACACTTCTCCCGAGTGTCTGTTGGCAATTTACATCCCGCCCATCAGCATAACAAGGCTCCCAGTTCTCCATGGCCTGTCCTGCCTTTCTGGATTTTACACTTTTTTCAGATGGCCCTTTTGACCGGGGGGAAGTGAGACTTCATTGTAGTGCAGATTTCCTTTGCAAGCTTGCTTGGTTGGCCAAAAAGGGCGTATGCGTTTTTTCCAGAATATATTCAGGAAAAAACGCATACGCCCTTTTTGGCCAAGTGCATCATTGTGGACGTTCTGCCTCTTTTCCTATGCTTTCAATGCAATTCCAGTCTACCTCCTGAAATCGGTTTCCTGCAATTCTGCCCCGCTTTCAAGTCCTCTTGGCAGCCTTACTTCAGTATATTTTTGGACGATAGCTGTCATTTATAACTCTGCAGGTTTGTGAATTACAGTGCCCCTGAGCTCCTTTCTTCAACTCGCTTTCTTTTGAGCCGGCCGCAACACCGCAGGATGGCTTCAGGCCCTAATCTGGTTCCGGCACGGCACGCTGAGCCTTTGGTTAATTCCTCTTCCTGGTGGGAAATGAGAGTTAAATTTGCCCGTCCAGACACCTCCAGCTAGTCTCTCATTGGTTCTCGCTATTCCTGTTCATCTTCCGCAGAAATTGCAAACTGGGCCAAACAGGAGGTTAAAGGGACTGACTCTCCAAGTCGGGAGGGTGTTAGTAAAGCGTCTGGAATGTTGCACCCGAGTACCAGGGTACGAAAACTGAGACATATTTGAACACGTCTCCCGATCACATGGTTGATCAGACTCTAGGTTCCACATGCATGTTTTACCTGAAGGAAGAATACCTTAAACCTGGGTAGTTGAAACCCGTGGAATGGGTACCATGCAATATGACTTCAAAGGGTCTTCATTTGCTCACCGAACCTCTCCAATCCTATCACTGCTGCGTTTATGCCCCTGTACACATGCTTGATTCTCTTTCGGAGACATAGCAATCCATAGGTTTTAAGATACTTACTAGTCAGGTACATTCTTAGGCATTTAATATGCGGTGTTGAGTCCATTTCGTTGAGCAAGGAGTAGCTCTTGTCTATTCCATATTTGGCTTAAGGAACTTTATCTGTGCTCATTTCAATCTCTGGTTTTATGCAGCACCCCAACTCACCTTTCCCCTTAAGCAAGCATAAGTTGGTTTTCTAAATTTGAGACCCTGTTCTGTTCTGTAATTCAGTTCCTGTGTAGCCAAGTTTACATTCCGTGTATTACTGATATCTTATGATGTTTCTTTTTCTGTGTGACTTATTTCAGTTAGAATCATCATACCTGAATCCACTCATTGTGCTGCTAAGGGCCTGATGACATAGATTTCATTGCTGAGTGATATTGCTTTGTAAGTAAATACCACAACTTCTTTATCCATTTTTCACTTTCTGCGATGTTGAACTTGTACTGTAAACGAGGTTCTTGTAAACAGAGGCGTCCCAAACTTTGGGGTGGCTGTGTCTTTTTGATTTTAATTTCCCTAAGCTATAGGACCATAAGTGGAAGTGCCCTAGGCTCTGTTGCTTTGTTTTTTAGATGTTTCAGGAAACACCATACACTTCTCCCGAGTGTCTGTTGGCAATTTACATCCCGCCCATCAGCATAACAAGGCTCCCAGTTCTTCATGGCCTGTCCTGCCTTTCTGGATTTTACACTTTTTTCAGATGGCCCTTTTGACCGGGGGGAAGTGAGACTTCATTGTAGTGCAGATTTCCTTTGCAAGCTTGCTTGGTTGGCCAAAAAGGGCGTATGCGTTTTTTCCTGAATATATTCAGGAAAAAACGCATACGCCCTTTTTGGCCAAGTGCATCATTGTGGACGTTCTGCCTCTTTTCCTATGCTTTCAATGCAATTCCAGTCTACCTCCTGAAATCGGTTTCCTGCAATTCTGCCCCGCTTTCAAGTCCTCTTGGCAGCCTTACTTCAGTATATTTTTGGACGATAGCTGTCATTTATAACTCTGCAGGTTTGTGAATTACAGTGCCCCTGAGCTCCTTTCTTCAACTCGCTTTCTTTTGAGCCGGCCGCAACACCGCAGGATGGCTTCAGGCCCTAATCTGGTTCCGGCACGGCACGCTGAGCCTTTGGTTAATTCCTCTTCCTGGTGGGAAATGAGAGTTAAATTTGCCCGTCCAGACACCTCCAGCTAGTCTCTCATTGGTTCTCGCTATTCCTGTTCATCTTCCGCAGAAATTGCAAACTGGGCCAAACAGGAGGTTAAAGGGACTGACTCTCCAAGTCGGGAGGGTGTTAGTAAAGCGTCTGGAATGTTGCACCCGAGTACCAGGGTACGAAAACTGAGACATATTTGAACACGTCTCCCGATCACATGGTTGATCATACTCTAGGTTCCACATGCATGTTTTAGCTGAAGGAAGAATACCTTAAACCTGGGTAGTTGAAACCCGTGGAATGGGTACCATGCAATATGACTTCAAAGGGTCTTCATTTGCTCACCGAACCTCTCCAATCCTATCACTGCTGCGTTTATGCCCCTGTACACATGCTTGATTCTCTTTCGGAGACATAGCAATCCATAGGTTTTAAGATACTTACTAGTCAGGTACATTCTTAGGCATTTAATATGCGGTGTTGAGTCCATTTCGTTGAGCAAGGAGTAGCTCTTGTCTATTCCATATTTGGCTTAAGGAACTTTATCTGTGCTCATTTCAATCTCTGGTTTTATGCAGCACCCCAACTCACCTTTACCCTTAAGCAAGCATAAGTTGGTTTTCTAAATTTGAGACCCTGTTCTGTTCTGTAATTCAGTTCCTGTGTAGCCAAGTTTACATTCCGTGTATTACTGATATCTTATGATGTTTCTTTTTCTGTGTGACTTATTTCAGTTAGAATCATCATACCTGAATCCACTCATTGTGCTGCTAAGGGCCTGATGACATAGATTTCATTGCTGAGTGATATTGCTTTGTAAGTAAATACCACAACTTCTTTATCCATTTTTCACTTTCTGCGATGTTGAACTTGTACTGTAAACGAGGTTCTTGTAAACAGAGGCGTCCCAAACTTTGGGGTGGCTGTGTCTTTTTGATTTTAATTTCCCTAAGCTATAGGACCATAAGTGGAAGTGCCCTAGGCTCTGTTGCTTTGTTTTTTAGATGTTTCAGGAAACACCATACACTTCTCCCGAGTGTCTGTTGGCAATTTACATCCCGCCCATCAGCATAACAAGGCTCCCAGTTCTCCATGGCCTGTCCTGCCTTTCTGGATTTTACACTTTTTTCAGATGGCCCTTTTGACCGGGGGGAAGTGAGACTTCATTGTAGTGCAGATTTCCTTTGCAAGCTTGCTTGGTTGGCCAAAAAGGGCGTATGCGTTTTTTCCTGAATATATTCAGGAAAAAACGCATACGCCCTTTTTGGCCAAGTGCATCATTGTGGACGTTCTGCCTCTTTTCCTATGCTTTCAATGCAATTCCAGTCTACCTCCTGAAATCGGTTTCCTGCAATTCTGCCCCGCTTTCAAGTCCTCTTGGCAGCCTTACTTCAGTATATTTTTGGACGATAGCTGTCATTTATAACTCTGCAGGTTTGTGAATTACAGTGCCCCTGAGCTCCTTTCTTCAACTCGCTTTCTTTTGAGCTGGCCGCAACACCGCAGGATGGCTTCAGGCCCTAATCTGGTTCCGGCACGGCACGCTGAGCCTTTGGTTAATTCCTCTTCCTGGTGGGAAATGAGAGTTAAATTTGCCCGTCCAGACACCTCCAGCTAGTCTCTCATTGGTTCTCGCTATTCCTGTTCATCTTCCGCAGAAATTGCAAACTGGGCCAAACAGGAGGTTAAAGGGACTGACTCTCCAAGTCGGGAGGGTGTTAGTAAAGCGTCTGGAATGTTGCACCCGAGTACCAGGGTACGAAAACTGAGACATATTTGAACACGTCTCCCGATCACATGGTTGATCATACTCTAGGTTCCACATGCATGTTTTAGCTGAAGGAAGAATACCTTAAACCTGGGTAGTTGAAACCCGTGGAATGGGTCCCATGCAATATGACTTCAAAGGGTCTTCATTTGCTCACCGAACCTCTCCAATCCTATCACTGCTGCGTTTATGCCCCTGTACACATGCTTGATTCTCTTTCGGAGACATAGCAATCCATAGGTTTTAAGATACTTACTAGTCAGGTACATTCTTAGGCATTTAATATGCGGTGTTGAGTCCATTTCGTTGAGCAAGGAGTAGCTCTTGTCTATTCCATATTTGGCTTAAGGAACTTTATCTGTGCTCATTTCAATCTCTGGTTTTATGCAGCACCCCAACTCACCTTTACCCTTAAGCAAGCATAAGTTGGTTTTCTAAATTTGAGACCCTGTTCTGTTCTGTAATTCAGTTCCTGTGTAGCCAAGTTTACATTCCGTGTATTACTGATATCTTATGATGTTTCTTTTTCTGTGTGACTTATTTCAGTTAGAATCATCATACCTGAATCCACTCATTGTGCTGCTAAGGGCCTGATGACATAGATTTCATTGCTGAGTGATATTGCTTTGTAAGTAAATACCACAACTTCTTTATCCATTTTTCACTTTCTGCGATGTTGAACTTGTACTGTAAACGAGGTTCTTGTAAACAGAGGCGTCCCAAACTTTGGGGTGGCTGTGTCTTTTTGATTTTAATTTCCCTAAGCTATAGGACCATAAGTGGAAGTGCCCTAGGCTCTGTTGCTTTGTTTTTTAGATGTTTCAGGAAACACCATACACTTCTCCCGAGTGTCTGTTGGCAATTTACATCCCGCCCATCAGCATAACAAGGCTCCCAGTTCTCCATGGCCTGTCCTGCCTTTCTGGATTTTACACTTTTTTCAGATGGCCCTTTTGACCGGGGGGAAGTGAGACTTCATTGTAGTGCAGATTTCCTTTGCAAGCTTGCTTGGTTGGCCAAAAAGGGCGTATGCGTTTTTTCCTGAATATATTCAGGAAAAAACGCATACGCCCTTTTTGGCCAAGTGCATCATTGTGGACGTTCTGCCTCTTTTCCTATGCTTTCAATGCAATTCCAGTCTACCTCCTGAAATCGGTTTCCTGCAATTCTGCCCCGCTTTCAAGTCCTCTTGGCAGCCTTACTTCAGTATATTTTTGGACGATAGCTGTCATTTATAACTCTGCAGGTTTGTGAATTACAGTGCCCCTGAGCTCCTTTCTTCAACTCGCTTTCTTTTGAGCCGGCCGCAACACCGCAGGATGGCTTCAGGCCCTAATCTGGTTCCGGCACGGCACGCTGAGCCTTTGGTTAATTCCTCTTCCTGGTGGGAAATGAGAGTTAAATTTGCCCGTCCAGACACCTCCAGCTAGTCTCTCATTGGTTCTCGCTATTCCTGTTCATCTTCCGCAGAAATTGCAAACTGGGCCAAACAGGAGGTTAAAGGGACTGACTCTCCAAGTCGGGAGGGTGTTAGTAAAGCGTCTGGAATGTTGCACCCGAGTACCAGGGTACGAAAACTGAGACATATTTGAACACGTCTCCCGATCACATGGTTGATCATACTCTAGGTTCCACATGCATGTTTTAGCTGAAGGAAGAATACCTTAAACCTGGGTAGTTGAAACCCGTGGAATGGGTCCCATGCAATATGACTTCAAAGGGTCTTCATTTGCTCACCGAACCTCTCCAATCCTATCACTGCTGCGTTTATGCCCCTGTACACATGCTTGATTCTCTTTCGGAGACATAGCAATCCATAGGTTTTAAGATACTTACTAGTCAGGTACATTCTTAGGCATTTAATATGCGGTGTTGAGTCCATTTCGTTGAGCAAGGAGTAGCTCTTGTCTATTCCATATTTGGCTTAAGGAACTTTATCTGTGCTCATTTCAATCTCTGGTTTTATGCAGCACCCCAACTCACCTTTCCCCTTAAGCAAGCATAAGTTGGTTTTCTAAATTTGAGACCCTGTTCTGTTCTGTAATTCAGTTCCTGTGTAGCCAAGTTTACATTCCGTGTATTACTGATATCTTATGATGTTTCTTTTTCTGTGTGACTTATTTCAGTTAGAATCATCATACCTGAATCCACTCATTGTGCTGCTAAGGGCCTGATGACATAGATTTCATTGCTGAGTGATATTGCTTTGTAAGTAAATACCACAACTTCTTTATCCATTTTTCACTTTCTGCGATGTTGAACTTGTACTGTAAACGAGGTTCTTGTAAACAGAGGCGTCCCAAACTTTGGGGTGGCTGTGTCTTTTTGATTTTAATTTCCCTAAGCTATAGGACCATAAGTGGAAGTGCCCTAGGCTCTGTTGCTTTGTTTTTTAGATGTTTCAGGAAACACCATACACTTCTCCCGAGTGTCTGTTGGCAATTTACATCCCGCCCATCAGCATAACAAGGCTCCCAGTTCTCCATGGCCTGTCCTGCCTTTCTGGATTTTACACTTTTTTCAGATGGCCCTTTTGACCGGGGGGAAGTGAGACTTCATTGTAGTGCAGATTTCCTTTGCAAGCTTGCTTGGTTGGCCAAAAAGGGCGTATGCGTTTTTTCCTGAATATATTCAGGAAAAAACGCATACGCCCTTTTTGGCCAAGTGCATCATTGTGGACGTTCTGCCTCTTTTCCTATGCTTTCAATGCAATTCCAGTCTACCTCCTGAAATCGGTTTCCTGCAATTCTGCCCCGCTTTCAAGTCCTCTTGGCAGCCTTACTTCAGTATATTTTTGGACGATAGCTGTCATTTATAACTCTGCAGGTTTGTGAATTACAGTGCCCCTGAGCTCCTTTCTTCAACTCGCTTTCTTTTGAGCCGGCCGCAACACCGCAGGATGGCTTCAGGCCCTAATCTGGTTCCGGCACGGCACGCTGAGCCTTTGGTTAATTCCTCTTCCTGGTGGGAAATGAGAGTTAAATTTGCCCGTCCAGACACCTCCAGCTAGTCTCTCATTGGTTCTCGCTATTCCTGTTCATCTTCCGCAGAAATTGCAAACTGGGCCAAACAGGAGGTTAAAGGGACTGACTCTCCAAGTCGGGAGGGTGTTAGTAAAGCGTCTGGAATGTTGCACCCGAGTACCAGGGTACGAAAACTGAGACATATTTGAACACGTCTCCCGATCACATGGTTGATCATACTCTAGGTTCCACATGCATGTTTTAGCTGAAGGAAGAATACCTTAAACCTGGGTAGTTGAAACCCGTGGAATGGGTACCATGCAATATGACTTCAAAGGGTCTTCATTTGCTCACCGAACCTCTCCAATCCTATCACTGCTGCGTTTATGCCCCTGTACACATGCTTGATTCTCTTTCGGAGACATAGCAATCCATAGGTTTTAAGATACTTACTAGTCAGGTACATTCTTAGGCATTTAATATGCGGTGTTGAGTCCATTTCGTTGAGCAAGGAGTAGCTCTTGTCTATTCCATATTTGGCTTAAGGAACTTTATCTGTGCTCATTTCAATCTCTGGTTTTATGCAGCACCCCAACTCACCTTTCCCCTTAAGCAAGCATAAGTTGGTTTTCTAAATTTGAGACCCTGTTCTGTTCTGTAATTCAGTTCCTGTGTAGCCAAGTTTACATTCCGTGTATTACTGATATCTTATGATGTTTCTTTTTCTGTGTGACTTATTTCAGTTAGAATCATCATACCTGAATCCACTCATTGTGCTGCTAAGGGCCTGATGACATAGATTTCATTGCTGAGTGATATTGCTTTGTAAGTAAATACCACAACTTCTTTATCCATTTTTCACTTTCTGCGATGTTGAACTTGTACTGTAAACGAGGTTCTTGTAAACAGAGGCGTCCCAAACTTTGGGGTGGCTGTGTCTTTTTGATTTTAATTTCCCTAAGCTATAGGACCATAAGTGGAAGTGCCCTAGGCTCTGTTGCTTTGTTTTTTAGATGTTTCAGGAAACACCATACACTTCTCCCGAGTGTCTGTTGGCAATTTACATCCCGCCCATCAGCATAACAAGGCTCCCAGTTCTCCATGGCCTGTCCTGCCTTTCTGGATTTTACACTTTTTTCAGATGGCCCTTTTGACCGGGGGGAAGTGAGACTTCATTGTAGTGCAGATTTCCTTTGCAAGCTTGCTTGGTTGGCCAAAAAGGGCGTATGCGTTTTTTCCTGAATATATTCAGGAAAAAACGCATACGCCCTTTTTGGCCAAGTGCATCATTGTGGACGTTCTGCCTCTTTTCCTATGCTTTCAATGCAATTCCAGTCTACCTCCTGAAATCGGTTTCCTGCAATTCTGCCCCGCTTTCAAGTCCTCTTGGCAGCCTTACTTCAGTATATTTTTGGACGATAGCTGTCATTTATAACTCTGCAGGTTTGTGAATTACAGTGCCCCTGAGCTCCTTTCTTCAACTCGCTTTCTTTTGAGCCGGCCGCAACACCGCAGGATGGCTTCAGGCCCTAATCTGGTTCCGGCACGGCACGCTGAGCCTTTGGTTAATTCCTCTTCCTGGTGGGAAATGAGAGTTAAATTTGCCCGTCCAGACACCTCCAGCTAGTCTCTCATTGGTTCTCGCTATTCCTGTTCATCTTCCGCAGAAATTGCAAACTGGGCCAAACAGGAGGTTAAAGGGACTGACTCTCCAAGTCGGGAGGGTGTTAGTAAAGCGTCTGGAATGTTGCACCCGAGTACCAGGGTACGAAAACTGAGACATATTTGAACACGTCTCCCGATCACATGGTTGATCATACTCTAGGTTCCACATGCATGTTTTAGCTGAAGGAAGAATACCTTAAACCTGGGTAGTTGAAACCCGTGGAATGGGTCCCATGCAATATGACTTCAAAGGGTCTTCATTTGCTCACCGAACCTCTCCAATCCTATCACTGCTGCGTTTATGCCCCTGTACACATGCTTGATTCTCTTTCGGAGACATAGCAATCCATAGGTTTTAAGATACTTACTAGTCAGGTACATTCTTAGGCATTTAATATGCGGTGTTGAGTCCATTTCGTTGAGCAAGGAGTAGCTCTTGTCTATTCCATATTTGGCTTAAGGAACTTTATCTGTGCTCATTTCAATCTCTGGTTTTATGCAGCACCCCAACTCACCTTTACCCTTAAGCAAGCATAAGTTGGTTTTCTAAATTTGAGACCCTGTTCTGTTCTGTAATTCAGTTCCTGTGTAGCCAAGTTTACATTCCGTGTATTACTGATATCTTATGATGTTTCTTTTTCTGTGTGACTTATTTCAGTTAGAATCATCATACCTGAATCCACTCATTGTGCTGCTAAGGGCCTGATGACATAGATTTCATTGCTGAGTGATATTGCTTTGTAAGTAAATACCACAACTTCTTTATCCATTTTTCACTTTCTGCGATGTTGAACTTGTACTGTAAACGAGGTTCTTGTAAACAGAGGCGTCCCAAACTTTGGGGTGGCTGTGTCTTTTTGATTTTAATTTCCCTAAGCTATAGGACCATAAGTGGAAGTGCCCTAGGCTCTGTTGCTTTGTTTTTTAGATGTTTCAGGAAACACCATACACTTCTCCCGAGTGTCTGTTGGCAATTTACATCCCGCCCATCAGCATAACAAGGCTCCCAGTTCTCCATGGCCTGTCCTGCCTTTCTGGATTTTACACTTTTTTCAGATGGCCCTTTTGACCGGGGGGAAGTGAGACTTCATTGTAGTGCAGATTTCCTTTGCAAGCTTGCTTGGTTGGCCAAAAAGGGCGTATGCGTTTTTTCCTGAATATATTCAGGAAAAAACGCATACGCCCTTTTTGGCCAAGTGCATCATTGTGGACGTTCTGCCTCTTTTCCTATGCTTTCAATGCAATTCCAGTCTACCTCCTGAAATCGGTTTCCTGCAATTCTGCCCCGCTTTCAAGTCCTCTTGGCAGCCTTACTTCAGTATATTTTTGGACGATAGCTGTCATTTATAACTCTGCAGGTTTGTGAATTACAGTGCCCCTGAGCTCCTTTCTTCAACTCGCTTTCTTTTGAGCCGGCCGCAACACCGCAGGATGGCTTCAGGCCCTAATCTGGTTCCGGCACGGCACGCTGAGCCTTTGGTTAATTCCTCTTCCTGGTGGGAAATGAGAGTTAAATTTGCCCGTCCAGACACCTCCAGCTAGTCTCTCATTGGTTCTCGCTATTCCTGTTCATCTTCCGCAGAAATTGCAAACTGGGCCAAACAGGAGGTTAAAGGGACTGACTCTCCAAGTCGGGAGGGTGTTAGTAAAGCGTCTGGAATGTTGCACCCGAGTACCAGGGTACGCAAACTGAGACATATTTGAACACGTCTCCCGATCACATGGTTGATCATACTCTAGGTTCCACATGCATGTTTTAGCTGAAGGAAGAATACCTTAAACCTGGGTAGTTGAAACCCGTGGAATGGGTACCATGCAATATGACTTCAAAGGGTCTTCATTTGCTCACCGAACCTCTCCAATCCTATCACTGCTGCGTTTATGCCCCTGTACACATGCTTGATTCTCTTTCGGAGACATAGCAATCCATAGGTTTTAAGATACTTACTAGTCAGGTACATTCTTAGGCATTTAATATGCGGTGTTGAGTCCATTTCGTTGAGCAAGGAGTAGCTCTTGTCTATTCCATATTTGGCTTAAGGAACTTTATCTGTGCTCATTTCAATCTCTGGTTTTATGCAGCACCCCAACTCACCTTTCCCCTTAAGCAAGCATAAGTTGGTTTTCTAAATTTGAGACCCTGTTCTGTTCTGTAATTCAGTTCCTGTGTAGCCAAGTTTACATTCCGTGTATTACTGATATCTTATGATGTTTCTTTTTCTGTGTGACTTATTTCAGTTAGAATCATCATACCTGAATCCACTCATTGTGCTGCTAAGGGCCTGATGACATAGATTTCATTGCTGAGTGATATTGCTTTGTAAGTAAATACCACAACTTCTTTATCCATTTTTCACTTTCTGCGATGTTGAACTTGTACTGTAAACGAGGTTCTTGTAAACAGAGGCGTCCCAAACTTTGGGGTGGCTGTGTCTTTTTGATTTTAATTTCCCTAAGCTATAGGACCATAAGTGGAAGTGCCCTAGGCTCTGTTGCTTTGTTTTTTAGATGTTTCAGGAAACACCATACACTTCTCCCGAGTGTCTGTTGGCAATTTACATCCCGCCCATCAGCATAACAAGGCTCCCAGTTCTCCATGGCCTGTCCTGCCTTTCTGGATTTTACACTTTTTTCAGATGGCCCTTTTGACCGGGGGGAAGTGAGACTTCATTGTAGTGCAGATTTCCTTTGCAAGCTTGCTTGGTTGGCCAAAAAGGGCGTATGCGTTTTTTCCTGAATATATTCAGGAAAAAACGCATACGCCCTTTTTGGCCAAGTGCATCATTGTGGACGTTCTGCCTCTTTTCCTATGCTTTCAATGCAATTCCAGTCTACCTCCTGAAATCGGTTTCCTGCAATTCTGCCCCGCTTTCAAGTCCTCTTGGCAGCCTTACTTCAGTATATTTTTGGACGATAGCTGTCATTTATAACTCTGCAGGTTTGTGAATTACAGTGCCCCTGAGCTCCTTTCTTCAACTCGCTTTCTTTTGAGCCGGCCGCAACACCGCAGGATGGCTTCAGGCCCTAATCTGGTTCCGGCACGGCACGCTGAGCCTTTGGTTAATTCCTCTTCCTGGTGGGAAATGAGAGTTAAATTTGCCCGTCCAGACACCTCCAGCTAGTCTCTCATTGGTTCTCGCTATTCCTGTTCATCTTCCGCAGAAATTGCAAACTGGGCCAAACAGGAGGTTAAAGGGACTGACTCTCCAAGTCGGGAGGGTGTTAGTAAAGCGTCTGGAATGTTGCACCCGAGTACCAGGGTACGAAAACTGAGACATATTTGAACACGTCTCCCGATCACATGGTTGATCATACTCTAGGTTCCACATGCATGTTTTAGCTGAAGGAAGAATACCTTAAACCTGGGTAGTTGAAACCCGTGGAATGGGTACCATGCAATATGACTTCAAAGGGTCTTCATTTGCTCACCGAACCTCTCCAATCCTATCACTGCTGCGTTTATGCCCCTGTACACATGCTTGATTCTCTTTCGGAGACATAGCAATCCATAGGTTTTAAGATACTTACTAGTCAGGTACATTCTTAGGCATTTAATATGCGGTGTTGAGTCCATTTCGTTGAGCAAGGAGTAGCTCTTGTCTATTCCATATTTGGCTTAAGGAACTTTATCTGTGCTCATTTCAATCTCTGGTTTTATGCAGCACCCCAACTCACCTTTACCCTTAAGCAAGCATAAGTTGGTTTTCTAAATTTGAGACCCTGTTCTGTTCTGTAATTCAGTTCCTGTGTAGCCAAGTTTACATTCCGTGTATTACTGATATCTTATGATGGTTCTTTTTCTGTGTGACTTATTTCAGTTAGAATCATCATACCTGAATCCACTCATTGTGCTGCTAAGGGCCTGATGACATAGATTTCATTGCTGAGTGATATTGCTTTGTAAGTAAATACCACAACTTCTTTATCCATTTTTCACTTTCTGCGATGTTGAACTTGTACTGTAAACGAGGTTCTTGTAAACAGAGGCGTCCCAAATTTTGGGGTGGCTGTGTCTTTTTGATTTTAATTTCCCTAAGCTATAGGACCATAAGTGGAAGTGCCCTAGGCTCTGTTGCTTTGTTTTTTAGATGTTTCAGGAAACACCATACACTTCTCCCGAGTGTCTGTTGGCAATTTACATCCCGCCCATCAGCATAACAAGGCTCCCAGTTCTCCATGGCCTGTCCTGCCTTTCTGGATTTTACACTTTTTTCAGATGGCCCTTTTGACCGGGGGGAAGTGAGACTTCATTGTAGTGCAGATTTCCTTTGCAAGCTTGCTTGGTTGGCCAAAAAGGGCGTATGCGTTTTTTCCTGAATATATTCAGGAAAAAACGCATACGCCCTTTTTGGCCAAGTGCATCATTGTGGACGTTCTGCCTCTTTTCCTATGCTTTCAATGCAATTCCAGTCTACCTCCTGAAATCGGTTTCCTGCAATTCTGCCCCGCTTTCAAGTCCTCTTGGCAGCCTTACTTCAGTATATTTTTGGACGATAGCTGTCATTTATAACTCTGCAGGTTTGTGAATTACCGTGCCCCTGAGCTCCTTTCTTCAACTCGCTTTCTTTTGAGCTGGCCGCAACACCGCAGGATGGCTTCAGGCCCTAATCTGGTTCCGGCACGGCATGCTGAGCCTTTGGTTAATTCCTCTTCCTGGTGGGAAATGAGAGTTAAATTTGCCCGTCCAGACACCTCCAGCTAGTCTCTCATTGGTTCTCGCTATTCCTGTTCATCTTCCGCAGAAATTGCAAACTGGGCCAAACAGGAGGTTAAAGGGACTGACTCTCCAAGTCGGGAGGGTGTTAGTAAAGCGTCTGGAATGTTGCACCCGAGTACCAGGGTACGAAAACTGAGACATATTTGAACACGTCTCCCGATCACATGGTTGATCATACTCTAGGTTCCACATGCATGTTTTAGCTGAAGGCAGAATACCTTAAACCTGGGTAGTTGAAACCCGTGGAATGGGTACCATGCAATATGACTTCAAAGGGTCTTCATTTGCTCACCGAACCTCACCAATCCTATCACTGCTGCGTTTATGCCCCTGTACACATGCTTGATTCTCTTTCGGAGACATAGCAATCCATAGGTTTTAAGATACTTACTAGTCAGGTACATTCTTAGGCATTTAATATGCGGTGTTGAGTCCATTTCGTTGAGCAAGGAGTAGCTCTTGTCTATTCCATATTTGGCTTAAGGAACTTTATCTGTGCTCATTTCAATCTCTGGTTTTATGCAGCACCCCAACTCACCTTTCCCCTTAAGCAAGCATAAGTTGGTTTTCTAAATTTGAGACCCTGTTCTGTTCTGTAATTCAGTTCCTGTGTAGCCAAGTTTACATTCCGTGTATTACTGATATCTTATGATGTTTCTTTTTCTGTGTGACTTATTTCAGTTAGAATCATCATACCTGAATCCACTCATTGTGCTGCTAAGGGCCTGATGACATAGATTTCATTGCTGAGTGATATTGCTTTGTAAGTAAATACCACAACTTCTTTATCCATTTTTCACTTTCTGCGATGTTGAACTTGTACTGTAAACGAGGTTCTTGTAAACAGAGGCGTCCCAATGTTTGGGGTGGCTGTGTCTTTTTGATTTTAATTTCCCTAAGCTATAGGACCATAAGTGGAAGTGCCCTAGGCTCTGTTGCTTTGTTTTTTAGATGTTTCAGGAAACACCATACACTTCTCCCGAGTGTCTGTTGGCAATTTACATCCCGCCCATCAGCATAACAAGGCTCCCAGTTCTCCATGGCCTGTCCTGCCTTTCTGGATTTTACACTTTTTTCAGATGGCCCTTTTGACCGGGGGGAAGTGAGACTTCATTGTAGTGCAGATTTCCTTTGCAAGCTTGCTTGGTTGGCCAAAAAGGGCGTATGCGTTTTTTCCTGAATATATTCAGGAAAAAACGCATACGCCCTTTTTGGCCAAGTGCATCATTGTGGACGTTCTGCCTCTTTTCCTATGCTTTCAATGCAATTCCAGTCTACCTCCTGAAATCGGTTTCCTGCAATTCTGCCCCGCTTTCAAGTCCTCTTGGCAGCCTTACTTCAGTATATTTTTGGACGATAGCTGTCATTTATAACTCTGCAGGTTTGTGAATTACAGTGCCCCTGAGCTCCTTTCTTCAACTCGCTTTCTTGTGACCTGGCCGCAACACCGCAGGATGGCTTCAGGCCCTAATCTGGTTCCGGCACGGCACGCTGAGCCTTTGGTTAATTCCTCTTCCTGGTGGGAAATGAGAGTTAAATTTGCCTGTCCAGACACCTCCAGCTAGTCTCTCATTGGTTCTCGCTATTCCTGTTCATCTTCCGCAGAAATTGCAAACTGGGCCAAACAGGAGGTTAAAGGGACTGACTCTCCAAGTCGGGAGGGTGTTAGTAAAGCGTCTGGAATGTTGCACCCGAGTACCAGGGTACGAAAACTGAGACATATTTGAACACGTTTCCCGATCACATGGTTGATCATACTCTAGGTTCCACATGCATGTTTTAGCTGAAGGAAGAATACCTTAAACCTGGGTAGTTGAAACCCGTGGAATGGGTACCATGCAATATGACTTCAAAGGGTCTTCATTTGCTCACCGAACCTCTCCAATCCTATCACTGCTGCGTTTATGCCCCTGTACACATGCTTGATTCTCTTTCGGAGACATAGCAATCCATAGGTTTTAAGATACTTACTAGTCAGGTACATTCTTAGGCATTTAATATGCGGTGTTGAGTCCATTTCGTTGAGCAAGGAGTAGTTCTTGTCTATTCCATATTTGGCTTAAGGAACTTTATCTGTGCTCATTTCAATCTCTGGTTTTATGCAGCACCCCAACTCACCTTTCCCCTTAAGCAAGCATAAGTTGGTTTTCTAAATTTGAGACCCTGTTCTGTTCTGTAATTCAGTTCCTGTGTAGCCAAGTTTACATTCCGTGTATTACTGATATCTTATGATGTTTCTTTTTCTGTGTGACTTATTTCAGTTAGAATCATCATACCTGAATCCACTCATTGTGCTGCTAAGGGCCTGATGACATAGATTTCATTGCTGAGTGATATTGCTTTGTAAGTAAATACCACAACTTCTTTATCCATTTTTCACTTTCTGCGATGTTGAACTTGTACTGTAAACGAGGTTCTTGTAAACAGAGGCGTCCCAAACTTTGGGGTGGCTGTGTCTTTTTGATTTTAATTTCCCTAAGCTATAGGACCATAAGTGGAAGTGCCCTAGGCTCTGTTGCTTTGTTTTTTAGATGTTTCAGGAAACACCATACACTTCTCCCGAGTGTCTGTTGGCAATTTACATCCCGCCCATCAGCATAACAAGGCTCCCAGTTCTCCATGGCCTGTCCTGCCTTTCTGGATTTTACACTTTTTTCAGATGGCCCTTTTGACCGGGGGGAAGTGAGACTTCATTGTAGTGCAGATTTCCTTTGCAAGCTTGCTTGGTTGGCCAAAAAGGGCGTATGCGTTTTTTCCTGAATATATTCAGGAAAAAACGCATACGCCCTTTTTGGCCAAGTGCATCATTGTGGACGTTCTGCCTCTTTTCCTATGCTTTCAATGCAATTCCAGTCTACCTCCTGAAATCGGTTTCCTGCAATTCTGCCCCGCTTTCAAGTCCTCTTGGCAGCCTTACTTCAGTATATTTTTGGACGATAGCTGTCATTTATAACTCTGCAGGTTTGTGAATTACAGTGCCCCTGAGCTCCTTTCTTCAACTCGCTTTCTTGTGACCTGGCCGCAACACCGCAGGATGGCTTCAGGCCCTAATCTGGTTCCGGCACGGCACGCTGAGCCTTTGGTTAATTCCTCTTCCTGGTGGGAAATGAGAGTTAAATTTGCCTGTCCAGACACCTCCAGCTAGTCTCTCATTGGTTCTCGCTATTCCTGTTCATCTTCCGCAGAAATTGCAAACTGGGCCAAACAGGAGGTTAAAGGGACTGACTCTCCAAGTCGGGAGGGTGTTAGTAAAGCGTCTGGAATGTTGCACCCGAGTACCAGGGTACGAAAACTGAGACATATTTGAACACGTTTCCCGATCACATGGTTGATCATACTCTAGGTTCCACATGCATGTTTTAGCTGAAGGAAGAATACCTTAAACCTGGGTAGTTGAAACCCGTGGAATGGGTCCCATGCAATATGACTTCAAAGGGTCTTCATTTGCTCACCGAACCTCTCCAATCCTATCACTGCTGCGTTTATGCCCCTGTACACATGCTTGATTCTCTTTCGGAGACATAGCAATCCATAGGTTTTAAGATACTTACTAGTCAGGTACATTCTTAGGCATTTAATATGCGGTGTTGAGTCCATTTTGTTGAGCAAGGAGTAGTTCTTGTCTATTCCATATTTGGCTTAAGGAACTTTATCTGTGCTCATTTCAATCTCTGGTTTTATGCAGCACCCCAACTCACCTTTACCCTTAAGCAAGCATAAGTTGGTTTTCTAAATTTGAGACCCTGTTCTGTTCTGTAATTCAGTTCCTGTGTAGCCAAGTTTACATTCCATGTATTACTGATATCTTATGATGTTTCTTTTTCTGTGTGACTTATTTCAGTTAGAATCATCATACCTGAATCCACTCATTGTGCTGCTAAGGGCCTGATGACATAGATTTCATTGCTGAGTGATATTGCTTTGTAAGTAAATACCACAACTTCTTTATCCATTTTTCACTTTCTGCGATGTTGAACTTGTACTGTAAACGAGGTTCTTGTAAACAGAGGCGTCCCAATGTTTGGGGTGGCTGTGTCTTTTTGATTTTAATTTCCCTAAGCTATAGGACCATAAGTGGAAGTGCCCTAGGCTCTGTTGCTTTGTTTTTTAGATGTTTCAGGAAACACCATACACTTCTCCCGAGTGTCTGTTGGCAATTTACATCCCGCCCATCAGCATAACAAGGCTCCCAGTTCTCCATGGCCTGTCCTGCCTTTCTGGATTTTACACTTTTTTCAGATGGCCCTTTTGACCGGGGGGAAGTGAGACTTCATTGTAGTGCAGATTTCCTTTGCAAGCTTGCTTGGTTGGCCAAAAAGGGCGTATGCGTTTTTTCCTGAATATATTCAGGAAAAAACGCATACGCCCTTTTTGGCCAAGTGCATCATTGTGGACGTTCTGCCTCTTTTCCTATGCTTTCAATGCAATTCCAGTCTACCTCCTGAAATCGGTTTCCTGCAATTCTGCCCCGCTTTCAAGTCCTCTTGGCAGCCTTACTTCAGTATATTTTTGGACGATAGCTGTCATTTATAACTCTGCAGGTTTGTGAATTACAGTGCCCCTGAGCTCCTTTCTTCAACTCGCTTTCTTGTGACCTGGCCGCAACACCGCAGGATGGCTTCAGGCCCTAATCTGGTTCCGGCACGGCACGCTGAGCCTTTGGTTAATTCCTCTTCCTGGTGGGAAATGAGAGTTAAATTTACCCGTCCAGACACCTCCAGCTAGTCTCTCATTGGTTCTCGCTATTCCTGTTCATCTTCCGCAGAAATTGCAAACTGGGCCAAACAGGAGGTTAAAGGGACTGACTCTCCAAGTCGGGAGGGTGTTAGTAAAGCGTCTGGAATGTTGCACCCGAGTACCAGGGTACGAAAACTGAGACATATTTGAACACGTCTCCCGATCACATGGTTGATCATACTCTAGGTTCCACATGCATGTTTTAGCTGAAGGAAGAATACCTTAAACCTGGGTAGTTGAAACCCGTGGAATGGGTACCATGCAATATGACTTCAAAGGGTCTTCATTTGCTCACCGAACCTCTCCAATCCTATCACTGCTGCGTTTATGCCCCTGTACACATGCTTGATTCTCTTTCGGAGACATAGCAATCCATAGGTTTTAAGATACTTACTAGTCAGGTACATTCTTAGGCATTTAATATGCGGTGTTGAGTCCATTTCGTTGAGCAAGGAGTAGCTCTTGTCTATTCCATATTTGGCTTAAGGAACTTTATCTGTGCTCATTTCAATCTCTGGTTTTATGCAGCACCCCAACTCACCTTTCCCCTTAAGCAAGCATAAGTTGGTTTTCTAAATTTGAGACCCTGTTCTGTTCTGTAATTCAGTTCCTGTGTAGCCAATTTTACATTCCGTGTATTACTGATATCTTATGATGTTTCTTTTTCTGTGTGACTTATTTCAGTTAGAATCATCATACCTGAATCCACTCATTGTGCTGCTAAGGGCCTGATGACATAGATTTCATTGCTGAGTGATATTGCTTTGTAAGTAAATACCACAACTTCTTTATCCATTTTTCACTTTCTGCGATGTTGAACTTGTACTGTAAACGAGGTTCTTGTAAACAGAGGCGTCCCAAACTTTGGGGTGGCTGTGTCTTTTTGATTTTAATTTCCCTAAGCTATAGGACCATAAGTGGAAGTGCCCTAGGCTCTGTTGCTTTGTTTTTTAGATGTTTCAGGAAACACCATACACTTCTCCCCAGTGTCTGTTGGCAATTTACATCCCGCCCATCAGCATAACAAGGCTCCCAGTTCTCCATGGCCTGTCCTGCCTTTCTGGATTTTACACTTTTTTCAGATGGCCCTTTTGACCGGGGTGAAGTGAGACTTCATTGTAGTGCAGATTTCCTTTGCAAGCTTGCTTGGTTGGCCAAAAAGGGCGTATGCGTTTTTTCCTGAATATATTCAGAAAAAAACGCATACGCCCTTTTTGGCCAAGTGCATCATTGTGGACGTTCTGCCTCTTTTCCTATGCTTTCAATGCAATTCCAGTCTACCTCCTGAAATCGGTTTCCTGCAATTCTGCCCCGCTTTCAAGTCCTCTTGGCAGCCTTACTTCAGTATATTTTTGGACGATAGCTGTCATTTATAACTCTGCAGGTTTGTGAATTACAGTGCCCCTGAGCTCCTTTCTTCAACTCGCTTTCTTTTTAGCCGGCCGCAACACCGCAGGATGGCTTCAGGCCCTAATCTGTTTCCGGCACGGCACGCTGAGCCTTTGGTTAATTCCTCTTCCTGGTGGGAAATGAGAGTTAAATTTGCCCGTCCAGACACCTCCAGCTAGTCTCTCATTGGTTCTCGCTATTCCTGTTCATCTTCCGCAGAAATTGCAAACTGGGCCAAACAGGAGGTTAAAGGGACTGACTCTCCAAGTCGGGAGGGTGTTAGTAAAGCGTCTGGAATGTTGCACCCGAGTACCAGGGTACGAAAACTGAGACATATTTGAACACGTCTCCCGATCACATGGTTGATCATACTCTAGGTTCCACATGCATGTTTTAGCTGAAGGAAGAATACCTTAAACCTGGGTAGTTGAAACCCGTGGAATGGGTCCCATGCAATATGACTTCAAAGGGTCTTCATTTGCTCACCGAACCTCTCCAATCCTATCACTGCTGCGTTTATGCCCCTGTACACATGCTTGATTCTCTTTCGGAGACATAGCAATCCATAGGTTTTAAGATACTTACTAGTCAGGTACATTCTTAGGCATTTAATATGCGGTGTTGAGTCCATTTCGTTGAGCAAGGAGTAGCTCTTGTCTATTCCATATTTGGCTTAAGGAACTTTATCTGTGCTCATTTCAATCTCTGGTTTTATGCAGCACCCCAACTCACCTTTCCCCTTAAGCAAGCATAAGTTGGTTTTCTAAATTTGAGACCCTGTTCTGTTCTGTAATTCAGTTCCTGTGTAGCCAAGTTTACATTCCGTGTATTACTGATATCTTATGATGTTTCTTTTTCTGTGTGACTTATTTCAGTTAGAATCATCATACCTGAATCCACTCATTGTGCTGCTAAGGGCCTGATGACATAGATTTCATTGCTGAGTGATATTGCTTTGTAAGTAAATACCACAACTTCTTTATCCATTTTTCACTTTCTGCGATGTTGAACTTGTACTGTAAACGAGGTTCTTGTAAACAGAGGCGTCCCAAACTTTGGGGTGGCTGTGTCTTTTTGATTTTAATTTCCCTAAGCTATAGGACCATAAGTGGAAGTGCCCTAGGCTCTGTTGCTTTGTTTTTTAGATGTTTCAGGAAACACCATACACTTCTCCCGAGTGTCTGTTGGCAATTTACATCCCGCCCATCAGCATAACAAGGCTCCCAGTTCTCCATGGCCTGTCCTGCCTTTCTGGATTTTACACTTTTTTCAGATGGCCCTTTTGACCGGGGGGAAGTGAGACTTCATTGTAGTGCAGATTTCCTTTGCAAGCTTGCTTGGTTGGCCAAAAAGGGCGTATGCGTTTTTTCCTGAATATATTCAGGAAAAAACGCATACGCCCTTTTTGGCCAAGTGCATCATTGTGGACGTTCTGCCTCTTTTCCTATGCTTTCAATGCAATTCCAGTCTACCTCCTGAAATCGGTTTCCTGCAATTCTGCCCCGCTTTCAAGTCCTCTTGGCAGCCTTACTTCAGTATATTTTTGGACGATAGCTGTCATTTATAACTCTGCAGGTTTGTGAATTACAGTGCCCCTGAGCTCCTTTCTTCAACTCGCTTTCTTTTGAGCTGGCCGCAACACCGCAGGATGGCTTCAGGCCCTAATCTGGTTCCGGCACGGCACGCTGAGCCTTTGGTTAATTCCTCTTCCTGGTGGGAAATGAGAGTTAAATTTGCCCGTCCAGACACCTCCAGCTAGTCTCTCATTGGTTCTCGCTATTCCTGTTCATCTTCCGCAGAAATTGCAAACTGGGCCAAACAGGAGGTTAAAGGGACTGACTCTCCAAGTCGGGAGGGTGTTAGTAAAGCGTCTGGAATGTTGCACCCGAGTACCAGGGTACGAAAACTGAGACATATTTGAACACGTCTCCCGATCACATGGTTGATCATACTCTAGGTTCCACATGCATGTTTTAGCTGAAGGAAGAATACCTTAAACCTGGGTAGTTGAAACCCGTGGAATGGGTACCATGCAATATGACTTCAAAGGGTCTTCATTTGCTCACCGAACCTCTCCAATCCTATCACTGCTGCGTTTATGCCCCTGTACACATGCTTGATTCTCTTTCGGAGACATAGCAATCCATAGGTTTTAAGATACTTACTAGTCAGGTACATTCTTAGGCATTTAATATGCGGTGTTGAGTCCATTTCGTTGAGCAAGGAGTAGCTCTTGTCTATTCCATATTTGGCTTAAGGAACTTTATCTGTGCTCATTTCAATCTCTGGTTTTATGCAGCACCCCAACTCACCTTTCCCCTTAAGCAAGCATAAGTTGGTTTTCTAAATTTGAGACCCTGTTCTGTTCTGTAATTCAGTTCCTGTGTAGCCAAGTTTACATTCCGTGTATTACTGATATCTTATGATGTTTCTTTTTCTGTGTGACTTATTTCAGTTAGAATCATCATACCTGAATCCACTCATTGTGCTGCTAAGGGCCTGATGACATAGATTTCATTGCTGAGTGATATTGCTTTGTAAGTAAATACCACAACTTCTTTATCCATTTTTCACTTTCTGCGATGTTGAACTTGTACTGTAAACGAGGTTCTTGTAAACAGAGGCGTCCCAAACTTTGGGGTGGCTGTGTCTTTTTGATTTTAATTTCCCTAAGCTATAGGACCATAAGTGGAAGTGCCCTAGGCTCTGTTGCTTTGTTTTTTAGATGTTTCAGGAAACACCATACACTTCTCCCGAGTGTCTGTTGGCAATTTACATCCCGCCCATCAGCATAACAAGGCTCCCAGTTCTCCATGGCCTGTCCTGCCTTTCTGGATTTTACACTTTTTTCAGATGGCCCTTTTGACCGGGGGGAAGTGAGACTTCATTGTAGTGCAGATTTCCTTTGCAAGCTTGCTTGGTTGGCCAAAAAGGGCGTATGCGTTTTTTCCTGAATATATTCAGGAAAAAACGCATACGCCCTTTTTGGCCAAGTGCATCATTGTGGACGTTCTGCCTCTTTTCCTATGCTTTCAATGCAATTCCAGTCTACCTCCTGAAATCGGTTTCCTGCAATTCTGCCCCGCTTTCAAGTCCTCTTGGCAGCCTTACTTCAGTATATTTTTGGACGATAGCTGTCATTTATAACTCTGCAGGTTTGTGAATTACAGTGCCCCTGAGCTCCTTTCTTCAACTCGCTTTCTTGTGACCTGGCCGCAACACCGCAGGATGGCTTCAGGCCCTAATCTGGTTCCGGCACGGCACGCTGAGCCTTTGGTTAATTCCTCTTCCTGGTGGGAAATGAGAGTTAAATTTGCCCGTCCAGACACCTCCAGCTAGTCTCTCATTGGTTCTCGCTATTCCTGTTCATCTTCCGCAGAAATTGCAAACTGGGCCAAACAGGAGGTTAAAGGGACTGACTCTCCAAGTCGGGAGGGTGTTAGTAAAGCGTCTGGAATGTTGCACCCGAGTACCAGGGTACGAAAACTGAGACATATTTGAACACGTCTCCCGATCACATGGTTGATCATACTCTAGGTTCCACATGCATGTTTTAGCTGAAGGAAGAATACCTTAAACCTGGGTAGTTGAAACCCGTGGAATGGGTACCATGCAATATGACTTCAAAGGGTCTTCATTTGCTCACCGAACCTCTCCAATCCTATCACTGCTGCGTTTATGCCCCTGTACACATGCTTGATTCTCTTTCGGAGACATAGCAATCCATAGGTTTTAAGATACTTACTAGTCAGGTACATTCTTAGGCATTTAATATGCGGTGTTGAGTCCATTTCGTTGAGCAAGGAGTAGCTCTTGTCTATTCCATATTTGGCTTAAGGAACTTTATCTGTGCTCATTTCAATCTCTGGTTTTATGCAGCACCCCAACTCACCTTTCCCCTTAAGCAAGCATAAGTTGGTTTTCTAAATTTGAGACCCTGTTCTGTTCTGTAATTCAGTTCCTGTGTAGCCAAGTTTACATTCCGTGTATTACTGATATCTTATGATGTTTCTTTTTCTGTGTGACTTATTTCAGTTAGAATCATCATACCTGAATCCACTCATTGTGCTGCTAAGGGCCTGATGACATAGATTTCATTGCTGAGTGATATTGCTTTGTAAGTAAATACCACAACTTCTTTATCCATTTTTCACTTTCTGCGATGTTGAACTTGTACTGTAAACGAGGTTCTTGTAAACAGAGGCGTCCCAAACTTTGGGGTGGCTGTGTCTTTTTGATTTTAATTTCCCTAAGCTATAGGACCATAAGTGGAAGTGCCCTAGGCTCTGTTGCTTTGTTTTTTAGATGTTTCAGGAAACACCATACACTTCTCCCGAGTGTCTGTTGGCAATTTACATCCCGCCCATCAGCATAACAAGGCTCCCAGTTCTCCATGGCCTGTCCTGCCTTTCTGGATTTTACACTTTTTTCAGATGGCCCTTTTGACCGGGGGGAAGTGAGACTTCATTGTAGTGCAGATTTCCTTTGCAAGCTTGCTTGGTTGGCCAAAAAGGGCGTATGCGTTTTTTCCTGAATATATTCAGGAAAAAACGCATACGCCCTTTTTGGCCAAGTGCATCATTGTGGACGTTCTGCCTCTTTTCCTATGCTTTCAATGCAATTCCAGTCTACCTCCTGAAATCGGTTTCCTGCAATTCTGCCCCGCTTTCAAGTCCTCTTGGCAGCCTTACTTCAGTATATTTTTGGACGATAGCTGTCATTTATAACTCTGCAGGTTTGTGAATTACAGTGCCCCTGAGCTCCTTTCTTCAACTCGCTTTCTTTTGAGCTGGCCGCAACACCGCAGGATGGCTTCAGGCCCTAATCTGGTTCCGGCACGGCACGCTGAGCCTTTGGTTAATTCCTCTTCCTGGTGGGAAATGAGAGTTAAATTTGCCCGTCCAGACACCTCCAGCTAGTCTCTCATTGGTTCTCGCTATTCCTGTTCATCTTCCGCAGAAATTGCAAACTGGGCCAAACAGGAGGTTAAAGGGACTGACTCTCCAAGTCGGGAGGGTGTTAGTAAAGCGTCTGGAATGTTGCACCCGAGTACCAGGGTACGAAAACTGAGACATATTTGAACACGTCTCCCGATCACATGGTTGATCATACTCTAGGTTCCACATGCATGTTTTAGCTGAAGGAAGAATACCTTAAACCTGGGTAGTTGAAACCCGTGGAATGGGTACCATGCAATATGACTTCAAAGGGTCTTCATTTGCTCACCGAACCTCTCCAATCCTATCACTGCTGCGTTTATGCCCCTGTACACATGCTTGATTCTCTTTCGGAGACATAGCAATCCATAGGTTTTAAGATACTTACTAGTCAGGTACATTCTTAGGCATTTAATATGCGGTGTTGAGTCCATTTCGTTGAGCAAGGAGTAGCTCTTGTCTATTCCATATTTGGCTTAAGGAACTTTATCTGTGCTCATTTCAATCTCTGGTTTTATGCAGCACCCCAACTCACCTTTCCCCTTAAGCAAGCATAAGTTGGTTTTCTAAATTTGAGACCCTGTTCTGTTCTGTAATTCAGTTCCTGTGTAGCCAAGTTTACATTCCGTGTATTACTGATATCTTATGATGTTTCTTTTTCTGTGTGACTTATTTCAGTTAGAATCATCATACCTGAATCCACTCATTGTGCTGCTAAGGGCCTGATGACATAGATTTCATTGCTGAGTGATATTGCTTTGTAAGTAAATACCACAACTTCTTTATCCATTTTTCACTTTCTGCGATGTTGAACTTGTACTGTAAACGAGGTTCTTGTAAACAGAGGCGTCCCAAACTTTGGGGTGGCTGTGTCTTTTTGATTTTAATTTCCCTAAGCTATAGGACCATAAGTGGAAGTGCCCTAGGCTCTGTTGCTTTGTTTTTTAGATGTTTCAGGAAACACCATACACTTCTCCCGAGTGTCTGTTGGCAATTTACATCCCGCCCATCAGCATAACAAGGCTCCCAGTTCTCCATGGCCTGTCCTGCCTTTCTGGATTTTACACTTTTTTCAGATGGCCCTTTTGACCGGGGGGAAGTGAGACTTCATTGTAGTGCAGATTTCCTTTGCAAGCTTGCTTGGTTGGCCAAAAAGGGCGTATGCGTTTTTTCCTGAATATATTCAGGAAAAAACGCATACGCCCTTTTTGGCCAAGTGCATCATTGTGGACGTTCTGCCTCTTTTCCTATGCTTTCAATGCAATTCCAGTCTACCTCCTGAAATCGGTTTCCTGCAATTCTGCCCCGCTTTCAAGTCCTCTTGGCAGCCTTACTTCAGTATATTTTTGGACGATAGCTGTCATTTATAACTCTGCAGGTTTGTGAATTACAGTGCCCCTGAGCTCCTTTCTTCAACTCGCTTTCTTGTGACCTGGCCGCAACACCGCAGGATGGCTTCAGGCCCTAATCTGGTTCCGGCACGGCACGCTGAGCCTTTGGTTAATTCCTCTTCCTGGTGGGAAATGAGAGTTAAATTTGCCCGTCCAGACACCTCCAGCTAGTCTCTCATTGGTTCTCGCTATTCCTGTTCATCTTCCGCAGAAATTGCAAACTGGGCCAAACAGGAGGTTAAAGGGACTGACTCTCCAAGTCGGGAGGGTGTTAGTAAAGCGTCTGGAATGTTGCACCCGAGTACCAGGGTACGAAAACTGAGACATATTTGAACACGTCTCCCGATCACATGGTTGATCATACTCTAGGTTCCACATGCATGTTTTAGCTGAAGGAAGAATACCTTAA
This sequence comes from Pseudorca crassidens, assembly GCF_039906515.1. Classification (NCBI taxonomy): domain Eukaryota; kingdom Metazoa; phylum Chordata; class Mammalia; order Artiodactyla; family Delphinidae; genus Pseudorca; species Pseudorca crassidens. Next base: position 176,002,015 of record NC_090298.1, read on the forward strand.
ACCTGGGTAGTTGAAACCCGTGGAATGGGTACCATGCAATATGACTTCAAAGGGTCTTCATTTGCTCACCGAACCTCTCCAATCCTATCACTGCTGCGTTTATGCCCCTGTACACATGCTTGATTCTCTTTCGGAGACATAGCAATCCATAGGTTTTAAGATACTTACTAGTCAGGTACATTCTTAGGCATTTAATATGCGGTGTTGAGTCCATTTCGTTGAGCAAGGAGTAGCTCTTGTCTATTCCATATTTGGCTTAAGGAACTTTATCTGTGCTCATTTCAATCTCTGGTTTTATGCAGCACCCCAACTCACCTTTCCCCTTAAGCAAGCATAAGTTGGTTTTCTAAATTTGAGACCCTGTTCTGTTCTGTAATTCAGTTCCTGTGTAGCCAAGTTTACATTCCGTGTATTACTGATATCTTATGATGTTTCTTTTTCTGTGTGACTTATTTCAGTTAGAATCATCATACCTGAATCCACTCATTGTGCTGCTAAGGGCCTGATGACATAGATTTCATTGCTGAGTGATATTGCTTTGTAAGTAAATACCACAACTTCTTTATCCATTTTTCACTTTCTGCGATGTTGAACTTGTACTGTAAACGAGGTTCTTGTAAACAGAGGCGTCCCAAACTTTGGGGTGGCTGTGTCTTTTTGATTTTAATTTCCCTAAGCTATAGGACCATAAGTGGAAGTGCCCTAGGCTCTGTTGCTTTGTTTTTTAGATGTTTCAGGAAACACCATACACTTCTCCCGAGTGTCTGTTGGCAATTTACATCCCGCCCATCAGCATAACAAGGCTCCCAGTTCTCCATGGCCTGTCCTGCCTTTCTGGATTTTACACTTTTTTCAGATGGCCCTTTTGACCGGGGGGAAGTGAGACTTCATTGTAGTGCAGATTTCCTTTGCAAGCTTGCTTGGTTGGCCAAAAAGGGCGTATGCGTTTTTTCCTGAATATATTCAGGAAAAAACGCATACGCCCTTTTTGGCCAAGTGCATCATTGTGGACGTTCTGCCTCTTTTCCTATGCTTTCAATGCAATTCCAGTCTACCTCCTGAAATCGGTTTCCTGCAATTCTGCCCCGCTTTCAAGTCCTCTTGGCAGCCTTACTTCAGTATATTTTTGGACGATAGCTGTCATTTATAACTCTGCAGGTTTGTGAATTACAGTGCCCCTGAGCTCCTTTCTTCAACTCGCTTTCTTTTGAGCTGGCCGCAACACCGCAGGATGGCTTCAGGCCCTAATCTGGTTCCGGCACGGCACGCTGAGCCTTTGGTTAATTCCTCTTCCTGGTGGGAAATGAGAGTTAAATTTGCCCGTCCAGACACCTCCAGCTAGTCTCTCATTGGTTCTCGCTATTCCTGTTCATCTTCCGCAGAAATTGCAAACTGGGCCAAACAGGAGGTTAAAGGGACTGACTCTCCAAGTCGGGAGGGTGTTAGTAAAGCGTCTGGAATGTTGCACCCGAGTACCAGGGTACGAAAACTGAGACATATTTGAACACGTCTCCCGATCACATGGTTGATCAGACTCTAGGTTCCACATGCATGTTTTACCTGAAGGAAGAATACCTTAAACCTGGGTAGTTGAAACCCGTGGAATGGGTACCATGCAATATGACTTCAAAGGGTCTTCATTTGCTCACCGAACCTCTCCAATCCTATCACTGCTGCGTTTATGCCCCTGTACACATGCTTGATTCTCTTTCGGAGACATAGCAATCCATAGGTTTTAAGATACTTACTAGTCAGGTACATTCTTAGGCATTTAATATGCGGTGTTGAGTCCATTTCGTTGAGCAAGGAGTAGCTCTTGTCTATTCCATATTTGGCTTAAGGAACTTTATCTGTGCTCATTTCAATCTCTGGTTTTATGCAGCACCCCAACTCACCTTTCCCCTTAAGCAAGCATAAGTTGGTTTTCTAAATTTGAGACCCTGTTCTGTTCTGTAATTCAGTTCCTGTGTAGCCAAGTTTACATTCCGTGTATTACTGATATCTTATGATGTTTCTTTTTCTGTGTGACTTATTTCAGTTAGAATCATCATACCTGAATCCACTCATTGTGCTGCTAAGGGCCTGATGACATAGATTTCATTGCTGAGTGATATTGCTTTGTAAGTAAATACCACAACTTCTTTATCCATTTTTCACTTTCTGCGATGTTGAACTTGTACTGTAAACGAGGTTCTTGTAAACAGAGGCGTCCCAAACTTTGGGGTGGCTGTGTCTTTTTGATTTTAATTTCCCTAAGCTATAGGACCATAAGTGGAAGTGCCCTAGGCTCTGTTGCTTTGTTTTTTAGATGTTTCAGGAAACACCATACACTTCTCCCGAGTGTCTGTTGGCAATTTACATCCCGCCCATCAGCATAACAAGGCTCCCAGTTCTCCATGGCCTGTCCTGCCTTTCTGGATTTTACACTTTTTTCAGATGGCCCTTTTGACCGGGGGGAAGTGAGACTTCATTGTAGTGCAGATTTCCTTTGCAAGCTTGCTTGGTTGGCCAAAAAGGGCGTATGCGTTTTTTCCTGAATATATTCAGGAAAAAACGCATACGCCCTTTTTGGCCAAGTGCATCATTGTGGACGTTCTGCCTCTTTTCCTATGCTTTCAATGCAATTCCAGTCTACCTCCTGAAATCGGTTTCCTGCAATTCTGCCCCGCTTTCAAGTCCTCTTGGCAGCCTTACTTCAGTATATTTTTGGACGATAGCTGTCATTTATAACTCTGCAGGTTTGTGAATTACAGTGCCCCTGAGCTCCTTTCTTCAACTCGCTTTCTTTTGAGCTGGCCGCAACACCGCAGGATGGCTTCAGGCCCTAATCTGGTTCCGGCACGGCACGCTGAGCCTTTGGTTAATTCCTCTTCCTGGTGGGAAATGAGAGTTAAATTTGCCCGTCCAGACACCTCCAGCTAGTCTCTCATTGGTTCTCGCTATTCCTGTTCATCTTCCGCAGAAATTGCAAACTGGGCCAAACAGGAGGTTAAAGGGACTGACTCTCCAAGTCGGGAGGGTGTTAGTAAAGCGTCTGGAATGTTGCACCCGAGTACCAGGGTACGAAAACTGAGACATATTTGAACACGTCTCCCGATCACATGGTTGATCATACTCTAGGTTCCACATGCATGTTTTAGCTGAAGGAAGAATACCTTAAACCTGGGTAGTTGAAACCCGTGGAATGGGTACCATGCAATATGACTTCAAAGGGTCTTCATTTGCTCACCGAACCTCTCCAATCCTATCACTGCTGCGTTTATGCCCCTGTACACATGCTTGATTCTCTTTCGGAGACATAGCAATCCATAGGTTTTAAGATACTTACTAGTCAGGTACATTCTTAGGCATTTAATATGCGGTGTTGAGTCCATTTCGTTGAGCAAGGAGTAGCTCTTGTCTATTCCATATTTGGCTTAAGGAACTTTATCTGTGCTCATTTCAATCTCTGGTTTTATGCAGCACCCCAACTCACCTTTCCCCTTAAGCAAGCATAAGTTGGTTTTCTAAATTTGAGACCCTGTTCTGTTCTGTAATTCAGTTCCTGTGTAGCCAAGTTTACATTCCGTGTATTACTGATATCTTATGATGTTTCTTTTTCTGTGTGACTTATTTCAGTTAGAATCATCATACCTGAATCCACTCATTGTGCTGCTAAGGGCCTGATGACATAGATTTCATTGCTGAGTGATATTGCTTTGTAAGTAAATACCACAACTTCTTTATCCATTTTTCACTTTCTGCGATGTTGAACTTGTACTGTAAACGAGGTTCTTGTAAACAGAGGCGTCCCAAACTTTGGGGTGGCTGTGTCTTTTTGATTTTAATTTCCCTAAGCTATAGGACCATAAGTGGAAGTGCCCTAGGCTCTGTTGCTTTGTTTTTTAGATGTTTCAGGAAACACCATACACTTCTCCCGAGTGTCTGTTGGCAATTTACATCCCGCCCATCAGCATAACAAGGCTCCCAGTTCTCCATGGCCTGTCCTGCCTTTCTGGATTTTACACTTTTTTCAGATGGCCCTTTTGACCGGGGGGAAGTGAGACTTCATTGTAGTGCAGATTTCCTTTGCAAGCTTGCTTGGTTGGCCAAAAAGGGCGTCTGCGTTTTTTCCTGAATATATTCAGGAAAAAACGCATACGCCCTTTTTGGCCAAGTGCATCATTGTGGACGTTCTGCCTCTTTTCCTATGCTTTCAATGCAATTCCAGTCTACCTCCTGAAATCGGTTTCCTGCAATTCTGCCCCGCTTTCAAGTCCTCTTGGCAGCCTTACTTCAGTATATTTTTGGACGATAGCTGTCATTTATAACTCTGCAGGTTTGTGAATTACAGTGCCCCTGAGCTCCTTTCTTCAACTCGCTTTCTTTTGAGCTGGCCGCAACACCGCAGGATGGCTTCAGGCCCTAATCTGGTTCCGGCACGGCACGCTGAGCCTTTGGTTAATTCCTCTTCCTGGTGGGAAATGAGAGTTAAATTTGCCCGTCCAGACACCTCCAGCTAGTCTCTCATTGGTTCTCGCTATTCCTGTTCATCTTCCGCAGAAATTGCAAACTGGGCCAAACAGGAGGTTAAAGGGACTGACTCTCCAAGTCGGGAGGGTGTTAGTAAAGCGTCTGGAATGTTGCACCCGAGTACCAGGGTACGAAAACTGAGACATATTTGAACACGTCTCCCGATCACATGGTTGATCATACTCTAGGTTCCACATGCATGTTTTAGCTGAAGGAAGAATACCTTAAACCTGGGTAGTTGAAACCCGTGGAATGGGTCCCATGCAATATGACTTCAAAGGGTCTTCATTTGCTCACCGAACCTCTCCAATCCTATCACTGCTGCGTTTATGCCCCTGTACACATGCTTGATTCTCTTTCGGAGACATAGCAATCCATAGGTTTTAAGATACTTACTAGTCAGGTACATTCTTAGGCATTTAATATGCGGTGTTGAGTCCATTTCGTTGAGCAAGGAGTAGCTCTTGTCTATTCCATATTTGGCTTAAGGAACTTTATCTGTGCTCATTTCAATCTCTGGTTTTATGCAGCACCCCAACTCACCTTTCCCCTTAAGCAAGCATAAGTTGGTTTTCTAAATTTGAGACCCTGTTCTGTTCTGTAATTCAGTTCCTGTGTAGCCAAGTTTACATTCCGTGTATTACTGATATCTTATGATGTTTCTTTTTCTGTGTGACTTATTTCAGTTAGAATCATCATACCTGAATCCACTCATTGTGCTGCTAAGGGCCTGATGACATAGATTTCATTGCTGAGTGATATTGCTTTGTAAGTAAATACCACAACTTCTTTATCCATTTTTCACTTTCTGCGATGTTGAACTTGTACTGTAAACGAGGTTCTTGTAAACAGAGGCGTCCCAAACTTTGGGGTGGCTGTGTCTTTTTGATTTTAATTTCCCTAAGCTATAGGACCATAAGTGGAAGTGCCCTAGGCTCTGTTGCTTTGTTTTTTAGATGTTTCAGGAAACACCATACACTTCTCCCGAGTGTCTGTTGGCAATTTACATCCCGCCCATCAGCATAACAAGGCTCCCAGTTCTCCATGGCCTGTCCTGCCTTTCTGGATTTTACACTTTTTTCAGATGGCCCTTTTGACCGGGGGGAAGTGAGACTTCATTGTAGTGCAGATTTCCTTTGCAAGCTTGCTTGGTTGGCCAAAAAGGGCGTATGCGTTTTTTCCTGAATATATTCAGGAAAAAACGCATACGCCCTTTTTGGCCAAGTGCATCATTGTGGACGTTCTGCCTCTTTTCCTATGCTTTCAATGCAATTCCAGTCTACCTCCTGAAATCGGTTTCCTGCAATTCTGCCCCGCTTTCAAGTCCTCTTGGCAGCCTTACTTCAGTATATTTTTGGACGATAGCTGTCATTTATAACTCTGCAGGTTTGTGAATTACAGTGCCCCTGAGCTCCTTTCTTCAACTCGCTTTCTTGTGACCTGGCCGCAACACCGCAGGATGGCTTCAGGCCCTAATCTGGTTCCGGCACGGCACGCTGAGCCTTTGGTTAATTCCTCTTCCTGGTGGGAAATGAGAGTTAAATTTGCCCGTCCAGACACCTCCAGCTAGTCTCTCATTGGTTCTCGCTATTCCTGTTCATCTTCCGCAGAAATTGCAAACTGGGCCAAACAGGAGGTTAAAGGGACTGACTCTCCAAGTCGGGAGGGTGTTAGTAAAGCGTCTGGAATGTTGCACCCGAGTACCAGGGTACGAAAACTGAGACATATTTGAACACGTCTCCCGATCACATGGTTGATCATACTCTAGGTTCCACATGCATGTTTTAGCTGAAGGAAGAATACCTTAAACCTGGGTAGTTGAAACCCGTGGAATGGGTACCATGCAATATGACTTCAAAGGGTCTTCATTTGCTCACCGAACCTCTCCAATCCTATCACTGCTGCGTTTATGCCCCTGTACACATGCTTGATTCTCTTTCGGAGACATAGCAATCCATAGGTTTTAAGATACTTACTAGTCAGGTACATTCTTAGGCATTTAATATGCGGTGTTGAGTCCATTTCGTTGAGCAAGGAGTAGCTCTTGTCTATTCCATATTTGGCTTAAGGAACTTTATCTGTGCTCATTTCAATCTCTGGTTTTATGCAGCACCCCAACTCACCTTTCCCCTTAAGCAAGCATAAGTTGGTTTTCTAAATTTGAGACCCTGTTCTGTTCTGTAATTCAGTTCCTGTGTAGCCAAGTTTACATTCCGTGTATTACTGATATCTTATGATGTTTCTTTTTCTGTGTGACTTATTTCAGTTAGAATCATCATACCTGAATCCACTCATTGTGCTGCTAAGGGCCTGATGACATAGATTTCATTGCTGAGTGATATTGCTTTGTAAGTAAATACCACAACTTCTTTATCCATTTTTCACTTTCTGCGATGTTGAACTTGTACTGTAAACGAGGTTCTTGTAAACAGAGGCGTCCCAAACTTTGGGGTGGCTGTGTCTTTTTGATTTTAATTTCCCTAAGCTATAGGACCATAAGTGGAAGTGCCCTAGGCTCTGTTGCTTTGTTTTTTAGATGTTTCAGGAAACACCATACACTTCTCCCGAGTGTCTGTTGGCAATTTACATCCCGCCCATCAGCATAACAAGGCTCCCAGTTCTCCATGGCCTGTCCTGCCTTTCTGGATTTTACACTTTTTTCAGATGGCCCTTTTGACCGGGGGGAAGTGAGACTTCATTGTAGTGCAGATTTCCTTTGCAAGCTTGCTTGGTTGGCCAAAAAGGGCGTATGCGTTTTTTCCTGAATATATTCAGGAAAAAACGCATACGCCCTTTTTGGCCAAGTGCATCATTGTGGACGTTCTGCCTCTTTTCCTATGCTTTCAATGCAATTCCAGTCTACCTCCTGAAATCGGTTTCCTGCAATTCTGCCCCGCTTTCAAGTCCTCTTGGCAGCCTTACTTCAGTATATTTTTGGACGATAGCTGTCATTTATAACTCTGCAGGTTTGTGAATTACAGTGCCCCTGAGCTCCTTTCTTCAACTCGCTTTCTTTTGAGCTGGCCGCAACACCGCAGGATGGCTTCAGGCCCTAATCTGGTTCCGGCACGGCACGCTGAGCCTTTGGTTAATTCCTCTTCCTGGTGGGAAATGAGAGTTAAATTTGCCCGTCCAGACACCTCCAGCTAGTCTCTCATTGGTTCTCGCTATTCCTGTTCATCTTCCGCAGAAATTGCAAACTGGGCCAAACAGGAGGTTAAAGGGACTGACTCTCCAAGTCGGGAGGGTGTTAGTAAAGCGTCTGGAATGTTGCACCCGAGTACCAGGGTACGAAAACTGAGACATATTTGAACACGTCTCCCGATCACATGGTTGATCATACTCTAGGTTCCACATGCATGTTTTAGCTGAAGGAAGAATACCTTAAACCTGGGTAGTTGAAACCCGTGGAATGGGTACCATGCAATATGACTTCAAAGGGTCTTCATTTGCTCACCGAACCTCTCCAATCCTATCACTGCTGCGTTTATGCCCCTGTACACATGCTTGATTCTCTTTCGGAGACATAGCAATCCATAGGTTTTAAGATACTTACTAGTCACGTACATTCTTAGGCATTTAATATGCGGTGTTGAGTCCATTTCGTTGAGCAAGGAGTAGCTCTTGTCTATTCCATATTTGGCTTAAGGAACTTTATCTGTGCTCATTTCAATCTCTGGTTTTATGCAGCACCCCAACTCACCTTTCCCCTTAAGCAAGCATAAGTTGGTTTTCTAAATTTGAGACCCTGTTCTGTTCTGTAATTCAGTTCCTGTGTAGCCAAGTTTACATTCCGTGTATTACTGATATCTTATGATGTTTCTTTTTCTGTGTGACTTATTTCAGTTAGAATCATCATACCTGAATCCACTCATTGTGCTGCTAAGGGCCTGATGACATAGATTTCATTGCTGAGTGATATTGCTTTGTAAGTAAATACCACAACTTCTTTATCCATTTTTCACTTTCTGCGATGTTGAACTTGTACTGTAAACGAGGTTCTTGTAAACAGAGGCGTCCCAAACTTTGGGGTGGCTGTGTCTTTTTGATTTTAATTTCCCTAAGCTATAGGACCATAAGTGGAAGTGCCCTAGGCTCTGTTGCTTTGTTTTTTAGATGTTTCAGGAAACACCATACACTTCTCCCGAGTGTCTGTTGGCAATTTACATCCCGCCCATCAGCATAACAAGGCTCCCAGTTCTCCATGGCCTGTCCTGCCTTTCTGGATTTTACACTTTTTTCAGATGGCCCTTTTGACCGGGGGGAAGTGAGACTTCATTGTAGTGCAGATTTCCTTTGCAAGCTTGCTTGGTTGGCCAAAAAGGGCGTATGCGTTTTTTCCTGAATATATTCAGGAAAAAACGCATACGCCCTTTTTGGCCAAGTGCATCATTGTGGACGTTCTGCCTCTTTTCCTATGCTTTCAATGCAATTCCAGTCTACCTCCTGAAATCGGTTTCCTGCAATTCTGCCCCGCTTTCAAGTCCTCTTGGCAGCCTTACTTCAGTATATTTTTGGACGATAGCTGTCATTTATAACTCTGCAGGTTTGTGAATTACAGTGCCCCTGAGCTCCTTTCTTCAACTCGCTTTCTTTTGAGCCGGCCGCAACACCGCAGGATGGCTTCAGGCCCTAATCTGGTTCCGGCACGGCACGCTGAGCCTTTGGTTAATTCCTCTTCCTGGTGGGAAATGAGAGTTAAATTTGCCCGTCCAGACACCTCCAGCTAGTCTCTCATTGGTTCTCGCTATTCCTGTTCATCTTCCGCAGAAATTGCAAACTGGGCCAAACAGGAGGTTAAAGGGACTGACTCTCCAAGTCGGGAGGGTGTTAGTAAAGCGTCTGGAATGTTGCACCCGAGTACCAGGGTACGAAAACTGAGACATATTTGAACACGTCTCCCGATCACATGGTTGATCATACTCTAGGTTCCACATGCATGTTTTAGCTGAAGGAAGAATACCTTAAACCTGGGTAGTTGAAACCCGTGGAATGGGTACCATGCAATATGACTTCAAAGGGTCTTCATTTGCTCACCGAACCTCTCCAATCCTATCACTGCTGCGTTTATGCCCCTGTACACATGCTTGATTCTCTTTCGGAGACATAGCAATCCATAGGTTTTAAGATACTTACTAGTCAGGTACATTCTTAGGCATTTAATATGCGGTGTTGAGTCCATTTCGTTGAGCAAGGAGTAGCTCTTGTCTATTCCATATTTGGCTTAAGGAACTTTATCTGTGCTCATTTCAATCTCTGGTTTTATGCAGCACCCCAACTCACCTTTCCCCTTAAGCAAGCATAAGTTGGTTTTCTAAATTTGAGACCCTGTTCTGTTCTGTAATTCAGTTCCTGTGTAGCCAAGTTTACATTCCGTGTATTACTGATATCTTATGATGTTTCTTTTTCTGTGTGACTTATTTCAGTTAGAATCATCATACCTGAATCCACTCATTGTGCTGCTAAGGGCCTGATGACATAGATTTCATTGCTGAGTGATATTGCTTTGTAAGTAAATACCACAACTTCTTTATCCATTTTTCACTTTCTGCGATGTTGAACTTGTACTGTAAACGAGGTTCTTGTAAACAGAGGCGTCCCAAACTTTGGGGTGGCTGTGTCTTTTTGATTTTAATTTCCCTAAGCTATAGGACCATAAGTGGAAGTGCCCTAGGCTCTGTTGCTTTGTTTTTTAGATGTTTCAGGAAACACCATACACTTCTCCCGAGTGTCTGTTGGCAATTTACATCCCGCCCATCAGCATAACAAGGCTCCCAGTTCTCCATGGCCTGTCCTGCCTTTCTGGATTTTACACTTTTTTCAGATGGCCCTTTTGACCGGGGGGAAGTGAGACTTCATTGTAGTGCAGATTTCCTTTGCAAGCTTGCTTGGTTGGCCAAAAAGGGCGTATGCGTTTTTTCCTGAATATATTCAGGAAAAAACGCATACGCCCTTTTTGGCCAAGTGCATCATTGTGGACGTTCTGCCTCTTTTCCTATGCTTTCAATGCAATTCCAGTCTACCTCCTGAAATCGGTTTCCTGCAATTCTGCCCCGCTTTCAAGTCCTCTTGGCAGCCTTACTTCAGTATATTTTTGGACGATAGCTGTCATTTATAACTCTGCAGGTTTGTGAATTACAGTGCCCCTGAGCTCCTTTCTTCAACTCGCTTTCTTTTGAGCTGGCCGCAACACCGCAGGATGGCTTCAGGCCCTAATCTGGTTCCGGCACGGCACGCTGAGCCTTTGGTTAATTCCTCTTCCTGGTGGGAAATGAGAGTTAAATTTGCCCGTCCAGACACCTCCAGCTAGTCTCTCATTGGTTCTCGCTATTCCTGTTCATCTTCCGCAGAAATTGCAAACTGGGCCAAACAGGAGGTTAAAGGGACTGACTCTCCAAGTCGGGAGGGTGTTAGTAAAGCGTCTGGAATGTTGCACCCGAGTACCAGGGTACGAAAACTGAGACATATTTGAACACGTCTCCCGATCACATGGTTGATCATACTCTAGGTTCCACATGCATGTTTTAGCTGAAGGAAGAATACCTTAAACCTGGGTAGTTGAAACCCGTGGAATGGGTACCATGCAATATGACTTCAAAGGGTCTTCATTTGCTCACCGAACCTCTCCAATCCTATCACTGCTGCGTTTATGCCCCTGTACACATGCTTGATTCTCTTTCGGAGACATAGCAATCCATAGGTTTTAAGATACTTACTAGTCAGGTACATTCTTAGGCATTTAATATGCGGTGTTGAGTCCATTTCGTTGAGCAAGGAGTAGCTCTTGTCTATTCCATATTTGGCTTAAGGAACTTTATCTGTGCTCATTTCAATCTCTGGTTTTATGCAGCACCCCAACTCACCTTTCCCCTTAAGCAAGCATAAGTTGGTTTTCTAAATTTGAGACCCTGTTCTGTTCTGTAATTCAGTTCCTGTGTAGCCAAGTTTACATTCCGTGTATTACTGATATCTTATGATGTTTCTTTTTCTGTGTGACTTATTTCAGTTAGAATCATCATACCTGAATCCACTCATTGTGCTGCTAAGGGCCTGATGACATAGATTTCATTGCTGAGTGATATTGCTTTGTAAGTAAATACCACAACTTCTTTATCCATTTTTCACTTTCTGCGATGTTGAACTTGTACTGTAAACGAGGTTCTTGTAAACAGAGGCGTCCCAAACTTTGGGGTGGCTGTGTCTTTTTGATTTTAATTTCCCTAAGCTATAGGACCATAAGTGGAAGTGCCCTAGGCTCTGTTGCTTTGTTTTTTAGATGTTTCAGGAAACACCATACACTTCTCCCGAGTGTCTGTTGGCAATTTACATCCCGCCCATCAGCATAACAAGGCTCCCAGTTCTCCATGGCCTGTCCTGCCTTTCTGGATTTTACACTTTTTTCAGATGGCCCTTTTGACCGGGGGGAAGTGAGACTTCATTGTAGTGCAGATTTCCTTTGCAAGCTTGCTTGGTTGGCCAAAAAGGGCGTATGCGTTTTTTCCTGAATATATTCAGGAAAAAACGCATACGCCCTTTTTGGCCAAGTGCATCATTGTGGACGTTCTGCCTCTTTTCCTATGCTTTCAATGCAATTCCAGTCTACCTCCTGAAATCGGTTTCCTGCAATTCTGCCCCGCTTTCAAGTCCTCTTGGCAGCCTTACTTCAGTATATTTTTGGACGATAGCTGTCATTTATAACTCTGCAGGTTTGTGAATTACAGTGCCCCTGAGCTCCTTTCTTCAACTCGCTTTCTTTTGAGCTGGCCGCAACACCGCAGGATGGCTTCAGGCCCTAATCTGGTTCCGGCACGGCACGCTGAGCCTTTGGTTAATTCCTCTTCCTGGTGGGAAATGAGAGTTAAATTTGCCCGTCCAGACACCTCCAGCTAGTCTCTCATTGGTTCTCGCTATTCCTGTTCATCTTCCGCAGAAATTGCAAACTGGGCCAAACAGGAGGTTAAAGGGACTGACTCTCCAAGTCGGGAGGGTGTTAGTAAAGCGTCTGGAATGTTGCACCCGAGTACCAGGGTACGAAAACTGAGACATATTTGAACACGTCTCCCGATCACATGGTTGATCATACTCTAGGTTCCACATGCATGTTTTAGCTGAAGGAAGAATACCTTAAACCTGGGTAGTTGAAACCCGTGGAATGGGTACCATGCAATATGACTTCAAAGGGTCTTCATTTGCTCACCGAACCTCTCCAATCCTATCACTGCTGCGTTTATGCCCCTGTACACATGCTTGATTCTCTTTCGGAGACATAGCAATCCATAGGTTTTAAGATACTTACTAGTCAGGTACATTCTTAGGCATTTAATATGCGGTGTTGAGTCCATTTCGTTGAGCAAGGAGTAGCTCTTGTCTATTCCATATTTGGCTTAAGGAACTTTATCTGTGCTCATTTCAATCTCTGGTTTTATGCAGCACCCCAACTCACCTTTCCCCTTAAGCAAGCATAAGTTGGTTTTCTAAATTTGAGACCCTGTTCTGTTCTGTAATTCAGTTCCTGTGTAGCCAAGTTTACATTCCGTGTATTACTGATATCTTATGATGTTTCTTTTTCTGTGTGACTTATTTCAGTTAGAATCATCATACCTGAATCCACTCATTGTGCTGCTAAGGGCCTGATGACATAGATTTCATTGCTGAGTGATATTGCTTTGTAAGTAAATACCACAACTTCTTTATCCATTTTTCACTTTCTGCGATGTTGAACTTGTACTGTAAACGAGGTTCTTGTAAACAGAGGCGTCCCAAACTTTGGGGTGGCTGTGTCTTTTTGATTTTAATTTCCCTAAGCTATAGGACCATAAGTGGAAGTGCCCTAGGCTCTGTTGCTTTGTTTTTTAGATGTTTCAGGAAACACCATACACTTCTCCCTAGTGTCTGTTGGCAATTTACATCCCGCCCATCAGCATAACAAGGCTCCCAGTTCTCCATGGCCTGTCCTGCCTTTCTGGATTTTACACTTTTTTCAGATGGCCCTTTTGACCGGGGGGAAGTGAGACTTCATTGTAGTGCAGATTTCCTTTGCAAGCTTGCTTGGTTGGCCAAAAAGGGCGTCTGCGTTTTTTCCTGAATATATTCAGGAAAAAACGCATACGCCCTTTTTGGCCAAGTGCATCATTGTGGACGTTCTGCCTCTTTTCCTATGCTTTCAATGCAATTCCAGTCTACCTCCTGAAATCGGTTTCCTGCAATTCTGCCCCGCTTTCAAGTCCTCTTGGCAGCCTTACTTCAGTATATTTTTGGATGATAGCTGTCATTTATAACTCTGCAGGTTTGTGAATTACAGTGCCCCTGAGCTCCTTTCTTCAACTCGCTTTCTTTTGAGCTGGCCGCAACACCGCAGGATGGCTTCAGGCCCTAATCTGGTTCCGGCACGGCACGCTGAGCCTTTGGTTAATTCCTCTTCCTGGTGGGAAATGAGAGTTAAATTTGCCCGTCCAGACACCTCCAGCTAGTCTCTCATTGGTTCTCGCTATTCCTGTTCATCTTCCGCAGAAATTGCAAACTGGGCCAAACAGGAGGTTAAAGGGACTGACTCTCCAAGTCGGGAGGGTGTTAGTAAAGCGTCTGGAATGTTGCACCCGAGTACCAGGGTACGAAAACTGAGACATATTTGAACACGTCTCCCGATCACATGGTTGATCATACTCTAGGTTCCACATGCATGTTTTAGCTGAAGGAAGAATACCTTAAACCTGGGTAGTTGAAACCCGTGGAATGGGTCCCATGCAATATGACTTCAAAGGGTCTTCATTTGCTCACCGAACCTCTCCAATCCTATCACTGCTGCGTTTATGCCCCTGTACACATGCTTGATTCTCTTTCGGAGACATAGCAATCCATAGGTTTTAAGATACTTACTAGTCAGGTACATTCTTAGGCATTTAATATGCGGTGTTGAGTCCATTTCGTTGAGCAAGGAGTAGCTCTTGTCTATTCCATATTTGGCTTAAGGAACTTTATCTGTGCTCATTTCAATCTCTGGTTTTATGCAGCACCCCAACTCACCTTTCCCCTTAAGCAAGCATAAGTTGGTTTTCTAAATTTGAGACCCTGTTCTGTTCTGTAATTCAGTTCCTGTGTAGCCAAGTTTACATTTCGTGTATTACTGATATCTTATGATGTTTCTTTTTCTGTGTGACTTATTTCAGTTAGAATCATCATACCTGAATCCACTCATTGTGCTGCTAAGGGCCTGATGACATAGATTTCATTGCTGAGTGATATTGCTTTGTAAGTAAATACCACAACTTCTTTATCCATTTTTCACTTTCTGCGATGTTGAACTTGTACTGTAAACGAGGTTCTTGTAAACAGAGGCGTCCCAAACTTTGGGGTGGCTGTGTCTTTTTGATTTTAATTTCCCTAAGCTATAGGACCATAAGTGGAAGTGCCCTAGGCTCTGTTGCTTTGTTTTTTAGATGTTTCAGGAAACACCATACACTTCTCCCGAGTGTCTGTTGGCAATTTACATCCCGCCCATCAGCATAACAAGGCTCCCAGTTCTCCATGGCCTGTCCTGCCTTTCTGGATTTTACACTTTTTTCAGATGGCCCTTTTGACCGGGGGGAAGTGAGACTTCATTGTAGTGCAGATTTCCTTTGCAAGCTTGCTTGGTTGGCCAAAAAGGGCGTCTGCGTTTTTTCCTGAATATATTCAGGAAAAAACGCATACGCCCTTTTTGGCCAAGTGCATCATTGTGGACGTTCTGCCTCTTTTCCTATGCTTTCAATGCAATTCCAGTCTACCTCCTGAAATCGGTTTCCTGCAATTCTGCCCCGCTTTCAAGTCCTCTTGGCAGCCTTACTTCAGTATATTTTTGGACGATAGCTGTCATTTATAACTCTGCAGGTTTGTGAATTACAGTGCCCCTGAGCTCCTTTCTTCAACTCGCTTTCTTTTGAGCTGGCCGCAACACCGCAGGATGGCTTCAGGCCCTAATCTGGTTCCGGCACGGCACGCTGAGCCTTTGGTTAATTCCTCTTCCTGGTGGGAAATGAGAGTTAAATTTGCCCGTCCAGACACCTCCAGCTAGTCTCTCATTGGTTCTCGCTATTCCTGTTCATCTTCCGCAGAAATTGCAAACTGGGCCAAACAGGAGGTTAAAGGGACTGACTCTCCAAGTCGGGAGGGTGTTAGTAAAGCGTCTGGAATGTTGCACCTGAGTACCAGGGTACGAAAACTGAGACATATTTGAACACGTCTCCCGATCACATGGTTGATCATACTCTAGGTTCCACATGCATGTTTTAGCTGAAGGAAGAATACCTTAAACCTGGGTAGTTGAAACCCGTGGAATGGGTACCATGCAATATGACTTCAAAGGGTCTTCATTTGCTCACCGAACCTCTCCAATCCTATCACTGCTGCGTTTATGCCCCTGTACACATGCTTGATTCTCTTTCGGAGACATAGCAATCCATAGGTTTTAAGATACTTACTAGTCAGGTACATTCTTAGGCATTTAATATGCGGTGTTGAGTCCATTTCGTTGAGCAAGGAGTAGCTCTTGTCTATTCCATATTTGGCTTAAGGAACTTTATCTGTGCTCATTTCAATCTCTGGTTTTATGCAGCACCCCAACTCACCTTTCCCCTTAAGCAAGCATAAGTTGGTTTTCTAAATTTGAGACCCTGTTCTGTTCTGTAATTCAGTTCCTGTGTAGCCAAGTTTACATTCCGTGTATTACTGATATCTTATGATGTTTCTTTTTCTGTGTGACTTATTTCAGTTAGAATCATCATACCTGAATCCACTCATTGTGCTGCTAAGGGCCTGATGACATAGATTTCATTGCTGAGTGATATTGCTTTGTAAGTAAATACCACAACTTCTTTATCCATTTTTCACTTTCTGCGATGTTGAACTTGTACTGTAAACGAGGTTCTTGTAAACAGAGGCGTCCCAAAATTTGGGGTGGCTGTGTCTTTTTGATTTTAATTTCCCTAAGCTATAGGACCATAAGTGGAAGTGCCCTAGGCTCTGTTGCTTTGTTTTTTAGATGTTTCAGGAAACACCATACACTTCTCCCGAGTGTCTGTTGGCAATTTACATCCCGCCCATCAGCATAACAAGGCTCCCAGTTCTCCATGGCCTGTCCTGCCTTTCTGGATTTTACACTTTTTTCAGATGGCCCTTTTGACCGGGGGGAAGTGAGACTTCATTGTAGTGCAGATTTCCTTTGCAAGCTTGCTTGGTTGGCCAAAAAGGGCGTATGCGTTTTTTCCTGAATATATTCAGGAAAAAACGCATACGCCCTTTTTGGCCAAGTGCATCATTGTGGACGTTCTGCCTCTTTTCCTATGCTTTCAATGCAATTCCAGTCTACCTCCTGAAATCGGTTTCCTGCAATTCTGCCCCGCTTTCAAGTCCTCTTGGCAGCCTTACTTCAGTATATTTTTGGACGATAGCTGTCATTTATAACTCTGCAGGTTTGTGAATTACAGTGCCCCTGAGCTCCTTTCTTCAACTCGCTTTCTTTTGAGCTGGCCGCAACACCGCAGGATGGCTTCAGGCCCTAATCTGGTTCCGGCACGGCACGCTGAGCCTTTGGTTAATTCCTCTTCCTGGTGGGAAATGAGAGTTAAATTTGCCCGTCCAGACACCTCCAGCTAGTCTCTCATTGGTTCTCGCTATTCCTGTTCATCTTCCGCAGAAATTGCAAACTGGGCCAAACAGGAGGTTAAAGGGACTGACTCTCCAAGTCGGGAGGGTGTTAGTAAAGCGTCTGGAATGTTGCACCCGAGTACCAGGGTACGAAAACTGAGACATATTTGAACACGTCTCCCGATCACATGGTTGATCATACTCTAGGTTCCACATGCATGTTTTAGCTGAAGGAAGAATACCTTAAACCTGGGTAGTTGAAACCCGTGGAATGGGTACCATGCAATATGACTTCAAAGGGTCTTCATTTGCTCACCGAACCTCTCCAATCCTATCACTGCTGCGTTTATGCCCCTGTACACATGCTTGATTCTCTTTCGGAGACATAGCAATCCATAGGTTTTAAGATACTTACTAGTCAGGTACATTCTTAGGCATTTAATATGCGGTGTTGAGTCCATTTCGTTGAGCAAGGAGTAGCTCTTGTCTATTCCATATTTGGCTTAAGGAACTTTATCTGTGCTCATTTCAATCTCTGGTTTTATGCAGCACCCCAACTCACCTTTCCCCTTAAGCAAGCATAAGTTGGTTTTCTAAATTTGAGACCCTGTTCTGTTCTGTAATTCAGTTCCTGTGTAGCCAAGTTTACATTCCGTGTATTACTGATATCTTATGATGTTTCTTTTTCTGTGTGACTTATTTCAGTTAGAATCATCATACCTGAATCCACTCATTGTGCTGCTAAGGGCCTGATGACATAGATTTCATTGCTGAGTGATATTGCTTTGTAAGTAAATACCACAACTTCTTTATCCATTTTTCACTTTCTGCGATGTTGAACTTGTACTGTAAACGAGGTTCTTGTAAACAGAGGCGTCCCAAACTTTGGGGTGGCTGTGTCTTTTTGATTTTAATTTCCCTAAGCTATAGGACCATAAGTGGAAGTGCCCTAGGCTCTGTTGCTTTGTTTTTTAGATGTTTCAGGAAACACCATACACTTCTCCCGAGTGTCTGTTGGCAATTTACATCCCGCCCATCAGCATAACAAGGCTCCCAGTTCTCCATGGCCTGTCCTGCCTTTCTGGATTTTACACTTTTTTCAGATGGCCCTTTTGACCGGGGGGAAGTGAGACTTCATTGTAGTGCAGATTTCCTTTGCAAGCTTGCTTGGTTGGCCAAAAAGGGCGTATGCGTTTTTTCCTGAATATATTCAGGAAAAAACGCATACGCCCTTTTTGGCCAAGTGCATCATTGTGGACGTTCTGCCTCTTTTCCTATGCTTTCAATGCAATTCCAGTCTACCTCCTGAAATCGGTTTCCTGCAATTCTGCCCCGCTTTCAAGTCCTCTTGGCAGCCTTACTTCAGTATATTTTTGGACGATAGCTGTCATTTATAACTCTGCAGGTTTGTGAATTACAGTGCCCCTGAGCTCCTTTCTTCAACTCGCTTTCTTTTGAGCTGGCCGCAACACCGCAGGATGGCTTCAGGCCCTAATCTGGTTCCGGCACGGCACGCTGAGCCTTTGGTTAATTCCTCTTCCTGGTGGGAAATGAGAGTTAAATTTGCCCGTCCAGACACCTCCAGCTAGTCTCTCATTGGTTCTCGCTATTCCTGTTCATCTTCCGCAGAAATTGCAAACTGGGCCAAACAGGAGGTTAAAGGGACTGACTCTCCAAGTCGGGAGGGTGTTAGTAAAGCGTCTGGAATGTTGCACCCGAGTACCAGGGTACGAAAACTGAGACATATTTGAACACGTCTCCCGATCACATGGTTGATCATACTCTAGGTTCCACATGCATGTTTTAGCTGAAGGAAGAATACCTTAAACCTGGGTAGTTGAAACCCGTGGAATGGGTCCCATGCAATATGACTTCAAAGGGTCTTCATTTGCTCACCGAACCTCTCCAATCCTATCACTGCTGCGTTTATGCCCCTGTACACATGCTTGATTCTCTTTCGGAGACATAGCAATCCATAGGTTTTAAGATACTTACTAGTCAGGTACATTCTTAGGCATTTAATATGCGGTGTTGAGTCCATTTCGTTGAGCAAGGAGTAGCTCTTGTCTATTCCATATTTGGCTTAAGGAACTTTATCTGTGCTCATTTCAATCTCTGGTTTTATGCAGCACCCCAACTCACCTTTACCCTTAAGCAAGCATAAGTTGGTTTTCTAAATTTGAGACCCTGTTCTGTTCTGTAATTCAGTTCCTGTGTAGCCAAGTTTACATTCCGTGTATTACTGATATCTTATGATGTTTCTTTTTCTGTGTGACTTATTTCAGTTAGAATCATCATACCTGAATCCACTCATTGTGCTGCTAAGGGCCTGATGACATAGATTTCATTGCTGAGTGATATTGCTTTGTAAGTAAATACCACAACTTCTTTATCCATTTTTCACTTTCTGCGATGTTGAACTTGTACTGTAAACGAGGTTCTTGTAAACAGAGGCGTCCCAAACTTTGGGGTGGCTGTGTCTTTTTGATTTTAATTTCCCTAAGCTATAGGACCATAAGTGGAAGTGCCCTAGGCTCTGTTGCTTTGTTTTTTAGATGTTTCAGGAAACACCATACACTTCTCCCGAGTGTCTGTTGGCAATTTACATCCCGCCCATCAGCATAACAAGGCTCCCAGTTCTCCATGGCCTGTCCTGCCTTTCTGGATTTTACACTTTTTTCAGATGGCCCTTTTGACCGGGGGGAAGTGAGACTTCATTGTAGTGCAGATTTCCTTTGCAAGCTTGCTTGGTTGGCCAAAAAGGGCGTCTGCGTTTTTTCCTGAATATATTCAGGAAAAAACGCATACGCCCTTTTTGGCCAAGTGCATCATTGTGGACGTTCTGCCTCTTTTCCTATGCTTTCAATGCAATTCCAGTCTACCTCCTGAAATCGGTTTCCTGCAATTCTGCCCCGCTTTCAAGTCCTCTTGGCAGCCTTACTTCAGTATATTTTTGGACGATAGCTGTCATTTATAACTCTGCAGGTTTGTGAATTACAGTGCCCCTGAGCTCCTTTCTTCAACTCGCTTTCTTTTGAGCTGGCCGCAACACCGCAGGATGGCTTCAGGCCCTAATCTGGTTCCGGCACGGCACGCTGAGCCTTTGGTTAATTCCTCTTCCTGGTGGGAAATGAGAGTTAAATTTGCCCGTCCAGACACCTCCAGCTAGTCTCTCATTGGTTCTCGCTATTCCTGTTCATCTTCCGCAGAAATTGCAAACTGGGCCAAACAGGAGGTTAAAGGGACTGACTCTCCAAGTCGGGAGGGTGTTAGTAAAGCGTCTGGAATGTTGCACCCGAGTACCAGGGTACGAAAACTGAGACATATTTGAACACGTCTCCCGATCACATGGTTGATCATACTCTAGGTTCCACATGCATGTTTTAGCTGAAGGAAGAATACCTTAAACCTGGGTAGTTGAAACCCGTGGAATGGGTACCATGCAATATGACTTCAAAGGGTCTTCATTTGCTCACCGAACCTCTCCAATCCTATCACTGCTGCGTTTATGCCCCTGTACACATGCTTGATTCTCTTTCGGAGACATAGCAATCCATAGGTTTTAAGATACTTACTAGTCAGGTACATTCTTAGGCATTTAATATGCGGTGTTGAGTCCATTTCGTTGAGCAAGGAGTAGCTCTTGTCTATTCCATATTTGGCTTAAGGAACTTTATCTGTGCTCATTTCAATCTCTGGTTTTATGCAGCACCCCAACTCACCTTTCCCCTTAAGCAAGCATAAGTTGGTTTTCTAAATTTGAGACCCTGTTCTGTTCTGTAATTCAGTTCCTGTGTAGCCAAGTTTACATTCCGTGTATTACTGATATCTTATGATGTTTCTTTTTCTGTGTGACTTATTTCAGTTAGAATCATCATACCTGAATCCACTCATTGTGCTGCTAAGGGCCTGATGACATAGATTTCATTGCTGAGTGATATTGCTTTGTAAGTAAATACCACAACTTCTTTATCCATTTTTCACTTTCTGCGATGTTGAACTTGTACTGTAAACGAGGTTCTTGTAAACAGAGGCGTCCCAAAATTTGGGGTGGCTGTGTCTTTTTGATTTTAATTTCCCTAAGCTATAGGACCATAAGTGGAAGTGCCCTAGGCTCTGTTGCTTTGTTTTTTAGATGTTTCAGGAAACACCATACACTTCTCCCGAGTGTCTGTTGGCAATTTACATCCCGCCCATCAGCATAACAAGGCTCCCAGTTCTCCATGGCCTGTCCTGCCTTTCTGGATTTTACACTTTTTTCAGATGGCCCTTTTGACCGGGGGGAAGTGAGACTTCATTGTAGTGCAGATTTCCTTTGCAAGCTTGCTTGGTTGGCCAAAAAGGGCGTATGCGTTTTTTCCTGAATATATTCAGGAAAAAACGCATACGCCCTTTTTGGCCAAGTGCATCATTGTGGACGTTCTGCCTCTTTTCCTATGCTTTCAATGCAATTCCAGTCTACCTCCTGAAATCGGTTTCCTGCAATTCTGCCCCGCTTTCAAGTCCTCTTGGCAGCCTTACTTCAGTATATTTTTGGACGATAGCTGTCATTTATAACTCTGCAGGTTTGTGAATTACAGTGCCCCTGAGCTCCTTTCTTCAACTCGCTTTCTTTTGAGCTGGCCGCAACACCGCAGGATGGCTTCAGGCCCTAATCTGGTTCCGGCACGGCACGCTGAGCCTTTGGTTAATTCCTCTTCCTGGTGGGAAATGAGAGTTAAATTTGCCCGTCCAGACACCTCCAGCTAGTCTCTCATTGGTTCTCGCTATTCCTGTTCATCTTCCGCAGAAATTGCAAACTGGGCCAAACAGGAGGTTAAAGGGACTGACTCTCCAAGTCGGGAGGGTGTTAGTAAAGCGTCTGGAATGTTGCACCCGAGTACCAGGGTACGAAAACTGAGACATATTTGAACACGTCTCCCGATCACATGGTTGATCATACTCTAGGTTCCACATGCATGTTTTAGCTGAAGGAAGAATACCTTAAACCTGGGTAGTTGAAACCCGTGGAATGGGTACCATGCAATATGACTTCAAAGGGTCTTCATTTGCTCACCGAACCTCTCCAATCCTATCACTGCTGCGTTTATGCCCCTGTACACATGCTTGATTCTCTTTCGGAGACATAGCAATCCATAGGTTTTAAGATACTTACTAGTCAGGTACATTCTTAGGCATTTAATATGCGGTGTTGAGTCCATTTCGTTGAGCAAGGAGTAGCTCTTGTCTATTCCATATTTGGCTTAAGGAACTTTATCTGTGCTCATTTCAATCTCTGGTTTTATGCAGCACCCCAACTCACCTTTCCCCTTAAGCAAGCATAAGTTGGTTTTCTAAATTTGAGACCCTGTTCTGTTCTGTAATTCAGTTCCTGTGTAGCCAAGTTTACATTCCGTGTATTACTGATATCTTATGATGTTTCTTTTTCTGTGTGACTTATTTCAGTTAGAATCATCATACCTGAATCCACTCATTGTGCTGCTAAGGGCCTGATGACATAGATTTCATTGCTGAGTGATATTGCTTTGTAAGTAAATACCACAACTTCTTTATCCATTTTTCACTTTCTGCGATGTTGAACTTGTACTGTAAACGAGGTTCTTGTAAACAGAGGCGTCCCAAACTTTGGGGTGGCTGTGTCTTTTTGATTTTAATTTCCCTAAGCTATAGGACCATAAGTGGAAGTGCCCTAGGCTCTGTTGCTTTGTTTTTTAGATGTTTCAGGAAACACCATACACTTCTCCCGAGTGTCTGTTGGCAATTTACATCCCGCCCATCAGCATAACAAGGCTCCCAGTTCTCCATGGCCTGTCCTGCCTTTCTGGATTTTACACTTTTTTCAGATGGCCCTTTTGACCGGGGGGAAGTGAGACTTCATTGTAGTGCAGATTTCCTTTGCAAGCTTGCTTGGTTGGCCAAAAAGGGCGTATGCGTTTTTTCCTGAATATATTCAGGAAAAAACGCATACGCCCTTTTTGGCCAAGTGCATCATTGTGGACGTTCTGCCTCTTTTCCTATGCTTTCAATGCAATTCCAGTCTACCTCCTGAAATCGGTTTCCTGCAATTCTGCCCCGCTTTCAAGTCCTCTTGGCAGCCTTACTTCAGTATATTTTTGGACGATAGCTGTCATTTATAACTCTGCAGGTTTGTGAATTACAGTGCCCCTGAGCTCCTTTCTTCAACTCGCTTTCTTTTGAGCTGGCCGCAACACCGCAGGATGGCTTCAGGCCCTAATCTGGTTCCGGCACGGCACGCTGAGCCTTTGGTTAATTCCTCTTCCTGGTGGGAAATGAGAGTTAAATTTGCCCGTCCAGACACCTCCAGCTAGTCTCTCATTGGTTCTCGCTATTCCTGTTCATCTTCCGCAGAAATTGCAAACTGGGCCAAACAGGAGGTTAAAGGGACTGACTCTCCAAGTCGGGAGGGTGTTAGTAAAGCGTCTGGAATGTTGCACCCGAGTACCAGGGTACGAAAACTGAGACATATTTGAACACGTCTCCCGATCACATGGTTGATCATACTCTAGGTTCCACATGCATGTTTTAGCTGAAGGAAGAATACCTTAAACCTGGGTAGTTGAAACCCGTGGAATGGGTACCATGCAATATGACTTCAAAGGGTCTTCATTTGCTCACCGAACCTCTCCAATCCTATCACTGCTGCGTTTATGCCCCTGTACACATGCTTGATTCTCTTTCGGAGACATAGCAATCCATAGGTTTTAAGATACTTACTAGTCAGGTACATTCTTAGGCATTTAATATGCGGTGTTGAGTCCATTTCGTTGAGCAAGGAGTAGCTCTTGTCTATTCCATATTTGGCTTAAGGAACTTTATCTGTGCTCATTTCAATCTCTGGTTTTATGCAGCACCCCAACTCACCTTTCCCCTTAAGCAAGCATAAGTTGGTTTTCTAAATTTGAGACCCTGTTCTGTTCTGTAATTCAGTTCCTGTGTAGCCAAGTTTACATTCCGTGTATTACTGATATCTTATGATGTTTCTTTTTCTGTGTGACTTATTTCAGTTAGAATCATCATACCTGAATCCACTCATTGTGCTGCTAAGGGCCTGATGACATAGATTTCATTGCTGAGTGATATTGCTTTGTAAGTAAATACCACAACTTCTTTATCCATTTTTCACTTTCTGCGATGTTGAACTTGTACTGTAAACGAGGTTCTTGTAAACAGAGGCGTCCCAATGTTTGGGGTGGCTGTGTCTTTTTGATTTTAATTTCCCTAAGCTATAGGACCATAAGTGGAAGTGCCCTAGGCTCTGTTGCTTTGTTTTTTAGATGTTTCAGGAAACACCATACACTTCTCCCGAGTGTCTGTTGGCAATTTACATCCCGCCCATCAGCATAACAAGGCTCCCAGTTCTCCATGGCCTGTCCTGCCTTTCTGGATTTTACACTTTTTTCAGATGGCCCTTTTGACCGGGGGGAAGTGAGACTTCATTGTAGTGCAGATTTCCTTTGCAAGCTTGCTTGGTTGGCCAAAAAGGGCGTATGCGTTTTTTCCTGAATATATTCAGGAAAAAACGCATACGCCCTTTTTGGCCAAGTGCATCATTGTGGACGTTCTGCCTCTTTTCCTATGCTTTCAATGCAATTCCAGTCTACCTCCTGAAATCGGTTTCCTGCAATTCTGCCCCGCTTTCAAGTCCTCTTGGCAGCCTTACTTCAGTATATTTTTGGACGATAGCTGTCATTTATAACTCTGCAGGTTTGTGAATTACAGTGCCCCTGAGCTCCTTTCTTCAACTCGCTTTCTTTTGAGCTGGCCGCAACGCCGCAGGATGGCTTCAGGCCCTAATCTGGTTCCGGCACGGCACGCTGAGCCTTTGGTTAATTCCTCTTCCTGGTGGGAAATGAGAGTTAAATTTGCCCGTCCAGACACCTCCAGCTAGTCTCTCATTGGTTCTCGCTATTCCTGTTCATCTTCCGCAGAAATTGCAAACTGGGCCAAACAGGAGGTTAAAGGGACTGACTCTCCAAGTCGGGAGGGTGTTAGTAAAGCGTCTGGAATGTTGCACCCGAGTACCAGGGTACGAAAACTGAGACATATTTGAACACGTCTCCCGATCACATGGTTGATCATACTCTAGGTTCCACATGCATGTTTTAGCTGAAGGAAGAATACCTTAAACCTGGGTAGTTGAAACCCGTGGAATGGGTACCATGCAATATGACTTCAAAGGGTCTTCATTTGCTCACCGAACCTCTCCAATCCTATCACTGCTGCGTTTATGCCCCTGTACACATGCTTGATTCTCTTTCGGAGACATAGCAATCCATAGGTTTTAAGATACTTACTAGTCAGGTACATTCTTAGGCATTTAATATGCGGTGTTGAGTCCATTTCGTTGAGCAAGGAGTAGCTCTTGTCTATTCCATATTTGGCTTAAGGAACTTTATCTGTGCTCATTTCAATCTCTGGTTTTATGCAGCACCCCAACTCACCTTTCCCCTTAAGCAAGCATAAGTTGGTTTTCTAAATTTGAGACCCTGTTCTGTTCTGTAATTCAGTTCCTGTGTAGCCAAGTTTACATTCCGTGTATTACTGATATCTTATGATGTTTCTTTTTCTGTGTGACTTATTTCAGTTAGAATCATCATACCTGAATCCACTCATTGTGCTGCTAAGGGCCTGATGACATAGATTTCATTGCTGAGTGATATTGCTTTGTAAGTAAATACCACAACTTCTTTATCCATTTTTCACTTTCTGCGATGTTGAACTTGTACTGTAAACGAGGTTCTTGTAAACAGAGGCGTCCCAAACTTTGGGGTGGCTGTGTCTTTTTGATTTTAATTTCCCTAAGCTATAGGACCATAAGTGGAAGTGCCCTAGGCTCTGTTGCTTTGTTTTTTAGATGTTTCAGGAAACACCATACACTTCTCCCGAGTGTCTGTTGGCAATTTACATCCCGCCCATCAGCATAACAAGGCTCCCAGTTCTCCATGGCCTGTCCTGCCTTTCTGGATTTTACACTTTTTTCAGATGGCCCTTTTGACCGGGGGGAAGTGAGACTTCATTGTAGTGCAGATTTCCTTTGCAAGCTTGCTTGGTTGGCCAAAAAGGGCGTATGCGTTTTTTCCTGAATATATTCAGGAAAAAACGCATACGCCCTTTTTGGCCAAGTGCATCATTGTGGACGTTCTGCCTCTTTTCCTATGCTTTCAATGCAATTCCAGTCTACCTCCTGAAATCGGTTTCCTGCAATTCTGCCCCGCTTTCAAGTCCTCTTGGCAGCCTTACTTCAGTATATTTTTGGACGATAGCTGTCATTTATAACTCTGCAGGTTTGTGAATTACAGTGCCCCTGAGCTCCTTTCTTCAACTCGCTTTCTTTTGAGCTGGCCGCAACGCCGCAGGATGGCTTCAGGCCCTAATCTGGTTCCGGCACGGCACGCTGAGCCTTTGGTTAATTCCTCTTCCTGGTGGGAAATGAGAGTTAAATTTGCCCGTCCAGACACCTCCAGCTAGTCTCTCATTGGTTCTCGCTATTCCTGTTCATCTTCCGCAGAAATTGCAAACTGGGCCAAACAGGAGGTTAAAGGGACTGACTCTCCAAGTCGGGAGGGTGTTAGTAAAGCGTCTGGAATGTTGCACCCGAGTACCAGGGTACGAAAACTGAGACATATTTGAACACGTCTCCCGATCACATGGTTGATCATACTCTAGGTTCCACATGCATGTTTTAGCTGAAGGAAGAATACCTTAAACCTGGGTAGTTGAAACCCGTGGAATGGGTACCATGCAATATGACTTCAAAGGGTCTTCATTTGCTCACCGAACCTCTCCAATCCTATCACTGCTGCGTTTATGCCCCTGTACACATGCTTGATTCTCTTTCGGAGACATAGCAATCCATAGGTTTTAAGATACTTACTAGTCAGGTACATTCTTAGGCATTTAATATGCGGTGTTGAGTCCATTTCGTTGAGCAAGGAGTAGCTCTTGTCTATTCCATATTTGGCTTAAGGAACTTTATCTGTGCTCATTTCAATCTCTGGTTTTATGCAGCACCCCAACTCACCTTTCCCCTTAAGCAAGCATAAGTTGGTTTTCTAAATTTGAGACCCTGTTCTGTTCTGTAATTCAGTTCCTGTGTAGCCAAGTTTACATTCCGTGTATTACTGATATCTTATGATGTTTCTTTTTCTGTGTGACTTATTTCAGTTAGAATCATCATACCTGAATCCACTCATTGTGCTGCTAAGGGCCTGATGACATAGATTTCATTGCTGAGTGATATTGCTTTGTAAGTAAATACCACAACTTCTTTATCCATTTTTCACTTTCTGCGATGTTGAACTTGTACTGTAAACGAGGTTCTTGTAAACAGAGGCGTCCCAAACTTTGGGGTGGCTGTGTCTTTTTGATTTTAATTTCCCTAAGCTATAGGACCATAAGTGGAAGTGCCCTAGGCTCTGTTGCTTTGTTTTTTAGATGTTTCAGGAAACACCATACACTTCTCCCGAGTGTCTGTTGGCAATTTACATCCCGCCCATCAGCATAACAAGGCTCCCAGTTCTCCATGGCCTGTCCTGCCTTTCTGGATTTTACACTTTTTTCAGATGGCCCTTTTGACCGGGGGGAAGTGAGACTTCATTGTAGTGCAGATTTCCTTTGCAAGCTTGCTTGGTTGGCCAAAAAGGGCGTATGCGTTTTTTCCTGAATATATTCAGGAAAAAACGCATACGCCCTTTTTGGCCAAGTGCATCATTGTGGACGTTCTGCCTCTTTTCCTATGCTTTCAATGCAATTCCAGTCTACCTCCTGAAATCGGTTTCCTGCAATTCTGCCCCGCTTTCAAGTCCTCTTGGCAGCCTTACTTCAGTATATTTTTGGACGATAGCTGTCATTTATAACTCTGCAGGTTTGTGAATTACAGTGCCCCTGAGCTCCTTTCTTCAACTCGCTTTCTTTTGAGCCGGCCGCAACACCGCAGGATGGCTTCAGGCCCTAATCTGGTTCCGGCACGGCACGCTGAGCCTTTGGTTAATTCCTCTTCCTGGTGGGAAATGAGAGTTAAATTTGCCCGTCCAGACACCTCCAGCTAGTCTCTCATTGGTTCTCGCTATTCCTGTTCATCTTCCGCAGAAATTGCAAACTGGGCCAAACAGGAGGTTAAAGGGACTGACTCTCCAAGTCGGGAGGGTGTTAGTAAAGCGTCTGGAATGTTGCACCCGAGTACCAGGGTACGAAAACTGAGACATATTTGAACACGTCTCCCGATCACATGGTTGATCATACTCTAGGTTCCACATGCATGTTTTAGCTGAAGGAAGAATACCTTAAACCTGGGTAGTTGAAACCCGTGGAATGGGTACCATGCAATATGACTTCAAAGGGTCTTCATTTGCTCACCGAACCTCTCCAATCCTATCACTGCTGCGTTTATGCCCCTGTACACATGCTTGATTCTCTTTCGGAGACATAGCAATCCATAGGTTTTAAGATACTTACTAGTCAGGTACATTCTTAGGCATTTAATATGCGGTGTTGAGTCCATTTCGTTGAGCAAGGAGTAGCTCTTGTCTATTCCATATTTGGCTTAAGGAACTTTATCTGTGCTCATTTCAATCTCTGGTTTTATGCAGCACCCCAACTCACCTTTCCCCTTAAGCAAGCATAAGTTGGTTTTCTAAATTTGAGACCCTGTTCTGTTCTGTAATTCAGTTCCTGTGTAGCCAAGTTTACATTCCGTGTATTACTGATATCTTATGATGTTTCTTTTTCTGTGTGACTTATTTCAGTTAGAATCATCATACCTGAATCCACTCATTGTGCTGCTAAGGGCCTGATGACATAGATTTCATTGCTGAGTGATATTGCTTTGTAAGTAAATACCACAACTTCTTTATCCATTTTTCACTTTCTGCGATGTTGAACTTGTACTGTAAACGAGGTTCTTGTAAACAGAGGCGTCCCAAACTTTGGGGTGGCTGTGTCTTTTTGATTTTAATTTCCCTAAGCTATAGGACCATAAGTGGAAGTGCCCTAGGCTCTGTTGCTTTGTTTTTTAGATGTTTCAGGAAACACCATACACTTCTCCCGAGTGTCTGTTGGCAATTTACATCCCGCCCATCAGCATAACAAGGCTCCCAGTTCTCCATGGCCTGTCCTGCCTTTCTGGATTTTACACTTTTTTCAGATGGCCCTTTTGACCGGGGGGAAGTGAGACTTCATTGTAGTGCAGATTTCCTTTGCAAGCTTGCTTGGTTGGCCAAAAAGGGCGTATGCGTTTTTTCCTGAATATATTCAGGAAAAAACGCATACGCCCTTTTTGGCCAAGTGCATCATTGTGGACGTTCTGCCTCTTTTCCTATGCTTTCAATGCAATTCCAGTCTACCTCCTGAAATCGGTTTCCTGCAATTCTGCCCCGCTTTCAAGTCCTCTTGGCAGCCTTACTTCAGTATATTTTTGGACGATAGCTGTCATTTATAACTCTGCAGGTTTGTGAATTACAGTGCCCCTGAGCTCCTTTCTTCAACTCGCTTTCTTTTGAGCTGGCCGCAACGCCGCAGGATGGCTTCAGGCCCTAATCTGGTTCCGGCACGGCACGCTGAGCCTTTGGTTAATTCCTCTTCCTGGTGGGAAATGAGAGTTAAATTTGCCCGTCCAGACACCTCCAGCTAGTCTCTCATTGGTTCTCGCTATTCCTGTTCATCTTCCGCAGAAATTGCAAACTGGGCCAAACAGGAGGTTAAAGGGACTGACTCTCCAAGTCGGGAGGGTGTTAGTAAAGCGTCTGGAATGTTGCACCCGAGTACCAGGGTACGAAAACTGAGACATATTTGAACACGTCTCCCGATCACATGGTTGATCATACTCTAGGTTCCACATGCATGTTTTAGCTGAAGGAAGAATACCTTAAACCTGGGTAGTTGAAACCCGTGGAATGGGTACCATGCAATATGACTTCAAAGGGTCTTCATTTGCTCACCGAACCTCTCCAATCCTATCACTGCTGCGTTTATGCCCCTGTACGCATGCTTGATTCTCTTTCAGAGACATAGCAATCCATAGGTTTTAAGATACTTACTAGTCAGGTACATTCTTAGGCATTTAATATGCGGTGTTGAGTCCATTTCGTTGAGCAAGGAGTAGCTCTTGTCTATTCCATATTTGGCTTAAGGAACTTTATCTGTGCTCATTTCAATCTCTGGTTTTATGCAGCACCCCAACTCACCTTTACCCTTAAGCAAGCATAAGTTGGTTTTCTAAATTTGAGACCCTGTTCTGTTCTGTAATTCAGTTCCTGTGTAGCCAAGTTTACATTCCGTGTATTACTGATATCTTATGATGTTTCTTTTTCTGTGTGACTTATTTCAGTTAGAATCATCATACCTGAATCCACTCATTGTGCTGCTAAGGGCCTGATGACATAGATTTCATTGCTGAGTGATATTGCTTTGTAAGTAAATACCACAACTTCTTTATCCATTTTTCACTTTCTGCGATGTTGAACTTGTACTGTAAACGAGGTTCTTGTAAACAGAGGCGTCCCAAACTTTGGGGTGGCTGTGTCTTTTTGATTTTAATTTCCCTAAGCTATAGGACCATAAGTGGAAGTGCCCTAGGCTCTGTTGCTTTGTTTTTTAGATGTTTCAGGAAACACCATACACTTCTCCCGAGTGTCTGTTGGCAATTTACATCCCGCCCATCAGCATAACAAGGCTCCCAGTTCTCCATGGCCTGTCCTGCCTTTCTGGATTTTACACTTTTTTCAGATGGCCCTTTTGACCGGGGGGAAGTGAGACTTCATTGTAGTGCAGATTTCCTTTGCAAGCTTGCTTGGTTGGCCAAAAAGGGCGTATGCGTTTTTTCCTGAATATATTCAGGAAAAAACGCATACGCCCTTTTTGGCCAAGTGCATCATTGTGGACGTTCTGCCTCTTTTCCTATGCTTTCAATGCAATTCCAGTCTGTCTCCTGAAATCGGTTTCCTGCAATTCTGCCCCGCTTTCAAGTCCTCTTGGCAGCCTTACTTCAGTATATTTTTGGACGATAGCTGTCATTTATAACTCTGCAGGTTTGTGAATTACAGTGCCCCTGAGCTCCTTTCTTCAACTCGCTTTCTTTTGAGCCGGCCGCAACACCGCAGGATGGCTTCAGGCCCTAATCTGGTTCCGGCACGGCACGCTGAGCCTTTGGTTAATTCCTCTTCCTGGTGGGAAATGAGAGTTAAATTTGCCCGTCCAGACACCTCCAGCTAGTCTCTCATTGGTTCTCGCTATTCCTGTTCATCTTCCGCAGAAATTGCAAACTGGGCCAAACAGGAGGTTAAAGGGACTGACTCTCCAAGTCAGGAGGGTGTTAGTAAAGCGTCTGGAATGTTGCACCCGAGTACCAGGGTACGAAAACTGAGACATATTTGAACACGTCTCCCGATCACATGGTTGATCAGACTCTAGGTTCCACATGCATGTTTTACCTGAAGGAAGAATACCTTAAACCTGGGTAGTTGAAACCCGTGGAATGGGTACCATGCAATATGACTTCAAAGGGTCTTCATTTGCTCACCGAACCTCTCCAATCCTATCACTGCTGCATTTATGTCCCTGTACACATGCTTGATTCTCTTTCGGAGACATAGCAATCCATAGGTTTTAAGATACTTACTAGTCAGGTACATTCTTAGGCATTTAATATGCGGTGTTGAGTCCATTTCGTTGAGCAAGGAGTAGCTCTTGTCTATTCCATATTTGGCTTAAGGAACTTTATCTGTGCTCATTTCAATCTCTGGTTTTATGCAGCACCCCAACTCACCTTTACCCTTAAGCAAGCATAAGTTGGTTTTCTAAATTTGAGACCCTGTTCTGTTCTGTAATTCAGTTCCTGTGTAGCCAAGTTTACATTCCGTGTATTACTGATATCTTATGATGTTTCTTTTTCTGTGTGACTTATTTCAGTTAGAATCATCATACCTGAATCCACTCATTGTGCTGCTAAGGGCCTGATGACATAGATTTCATTGCTGAGTGATATTGCTTTGTAAGTAAATACCACAACTTCTTTATCCATTTTTCACTTTCTGTGATGTTGAACTTGTACTGTAAACGAGGTTCTTGTAAACAGAGGCGTCCCAAACTTTGGGGTGGCTGTGTCTTTTTGATTTTAATTTCCCTAAGCTATAGGACCATAAGTGGAAGTGCCCTAGGCTCTGTTGCTTTGTTTTTTAGATGTTTCAGGAAACACCATACACTTCTCCCGAGTGTCTGTTGGCAATTTACATCCCGCCCATCAGCATAACAAGGCTCCCAGTTCTCCATGGCCTGTCCTGCCTTTCTGGATTTTACACTTTTTTCAGATGGCCCTTTTGACCGGGGGGAAGTGAGACTTCATTGTAGTGCAGATTTCCTTTGCAAGCTTGCTTGGTTGGCCAAAAAGGGCGTATGCGTTTTTTCCTGAATATATTCAGGAAAAAACGCATACGCCCTTTTTGGCCAAGTGCATCATTGTGGACGTTCTGCCTCTTTTCCTATGCTTTCAATGCAATTCCAGTCTACCTCCTGAAATCGGTTTCCTGCAATTCTGCCCCGCTTTCAAGTCCTCTTGGCAGCCTTACTTCAGTATATTTTTGGACGATAGCTGTCATTTATAACTCTGCAGGTTTGTGAATTACAGTGCCCCTGAGCTCCTTTCTTCAACTCGCTTTCTTTTGAGCTGGCCGCAACACCGCAGGATGGCTTCAGGCCCTAATCTGGTTCCGGCACGGCACGCTGAGCCTTTGGTTAATTCCTCTTCCTGGTGGGAAATGAGAGTTAAATTTGCCTGTCCAGACACCTCCAGCTAGTCTCTCATTGGTTCTCGCTATTCCTGTTCATCTTCCGCAGAAATTGCAAACTGGGCCAAACAGGAGGTTAAAGGGACTGACTCTCCAAGTCGGGAGGGTGTTAGTAAAGCGTCTGGAATATTGCACCCGAGAACCAGGGTACGAAAACTGAGACATATTTGAACACGTCTCCGGATCACATGGTTGATCATACTCTAGGTTCCACATGCATGTTTTACCTGAAGGAAGAATACCTTAAACCTGGGTAGTTGAAACCCGTGGAATGGGTACCATGCAATATGACTTCAAAGGGTCTTCATTTGCTCACCGAACCTCTCCAATCCTATCACTGCTGCGTTTATGCCCCTGTACGCATGCTTGATTCTCTTTCAGAGACATAGCAATCCATAGGTTTTAAGATACTTACTAGTCAGGTACATTCTTATGCGTTTAATATGCGGTGTTGAGTCCATTTCGTTGAGCAAGGAGTAGCTCTTGTCTATTCCATATTTGGCTTAAGGAACTTTATCTGTGCTCATTTCAATCTCTGGTTTTATGCAGCACCCCAACTCACCTTTACCCTTAAGCAAGCATAAGTTGGTTTTCTAAATTTGAGACCCTGTTCTGTTCTGTAATTCAGTTCCTGTGTAGCCAAGTTTACATTCCGTGTATTACTGATATCTTATGATGTTTCTTTTTCTGTGTGACTTATTTCAGTTAGAATCATCATACCTGAATCCACTCATTGTGCTGCTAAGGGCCTGATGACATAGATTTCATTGCTGAGTGATATTGCTTTGTAAGTAAATACCACAACTTCTTTATCCATTTTTCACTTTCTGCGATGTTGAACTTGTACTGTAAACGAGGTTCTTGTAAACAGAGGCGTCCCAAACTTTGGGGTGGCTGTGTCTTTTTGATTTTAATTTCCCTAAGCTATAGGACCATAAGTGGAAGTGCCCTAGGCTCTGTTGCTTTGTTTTTTAGATGTTTCAGGAAACACCATACACTTCTCCCGAGTGTCTGTTGGCAATTTACATCCCGCCCATCAGCATAACAAGGCTCCCAGTTCTCCATGGCCTGTCCTGCCTTTCTGGATTTTACACTTTTTTCAGATGGCCCTTTTGACCGGGGGGAAGTGAGACTTCATTGTAGTGCAGATTTCCTTTGCAAGCTTGCTTGGTTGGCCAAAAAGGGCGTATGCGTTTTTTCCTGAATATATTCAGGAAAAAACGCATACGCCCTTTTTGGCCAAGTGCATCATTGTGGACGTTCTGCCTCTTTTCCTATGCTTTCAATGCAATTCCAGTCTGTCTCCTGAAATCGGTTTCCTGCAATTCTGCCCCGCTTTCAAGTCCTCTTGGCAGCCTTACTTCAGTATATTTTTGGACGATAGCTGTCATTTATAACTCTGCAGGTTTGTGAATTACAGTGCCCCTGAGCTCCTTTCTTCAACTCGCTTTCTTTTGAGCCGGCCGCAACACCGCAGGATGGCTTCAGGCCCTAATCTGGTTCCGGCACGGCACGCTGAGCCTTTGGTTAATTCCTCTTCCTGGTGGGAAATGAGAGTTAAATTTGCCCGTCCAGACACCTCCAGCTAGTCTCTCATTGGTTCTCGCTATTCCTGTTCATCTTCCGCAGAAATTGCAAACTGGGCCAAACAGGAGGTTAAAGGGACTGACTCTCCAAGTCGGGAGGGTGTTAGTAAAGCGTCTGGAATGTTGCACCCGAGTACCAGGGTACGAAAACTGAGACATATTTGAACACGTCTCCCAATCACATGGTTGATCAGACTCTAGGTTCCACATGCATGTTTTACCTGAAGGAAGAATACCTTAAACCTGGGTAGTTGAAACCCGTGGAATGGGTACCATGCAATATGACTTCAAAGGGTCTTCATTTGCTCACCGAACCTCTCCAATCCTATCACTGCTGCATTTATGTCCCTGTACACATGCTTGATTCTCTTTCGGAGACATAGCAATCCATAGGTTTTAAGATACTTACTAGTCAGGTACATTCTTAGGCATTTAATATGCGGTGTTGAGTCCATTTCGTTGAGCAAGGAGTAGCTCTTGTCTATTCCATATTTGGCTTAAGGAACTTTATCTGTGCTCATTTCAATCTCTGGTTTTATGCAGCACCCCAACTCACCTTTACCCTTAAGCAAGCATAAGTTGGTTTTCTAAATTTGAGACCCTGTTCTGTTCTGTAATTCAGTTCCTGTGTAGCCAAGTTTACATTCCGTGTATTACTGATATCTTATGATGTTTCTTTTTCTGTGTGACTTATTTCAGTTAGAATCATCATACCTGAATCCACTCATTGTGCTGCTAAGGGCCTGATGACATAGATTTCATTGCTGAGTGATATTGCTTTGTAAGTAAATACCACAACTTCTTTATCCATTTTTCACTTTCTGCGATGTTGAACTTGTACTGTAAACGAGGTTCTTGTAAACAGAGGCGTCCCAAACTTTGGGGTGGCTGTGTCTTTTTGATTTTAATTTCCCTAAGCTATAGGACCATAAGTGGAAGTGCCCTAGGCTCTGTTGCTTTGTTTTTTAGATGTTTCAGGAAACACCATACACTTCTCCCGAGTGTCTGTTGGCAATTTACATCCCGCCCATCAGCATAACAAGGCTCCCAGTTCTCCATGGCCTGTCCTGCCTTTCTGGATTTTACACTTTTTTCAGATGGCCCTTTTGACCGGGGGGAAGTGAGACTTCATTGTAGTGCAGATTTCCTTTGCAAGCTTGCTTGGTTGGCCAAAAAGGGCGTATGCGTTTTTTCCTGAATATATTCAGGAAAAAACGCATACGCCCTTTTTGGCCAAGTGCATCATTGTGGACGTTCTGCCTCTTTTCCTATGCTTTCAATGCAATTCCAGTCTACCTCCTGAAATCGGTTTCCTGCAATTCTGCCCCGCTTTCAAGTCCTCTTGGCAGCCTTACTTCAGTATATTTTTGGACGATAGCTGTCATTTATAACTCTGCAGGTTTGTGAATTACAGTGCCCCTGAGCTCCTTTCTTCAACTCGCTTTCTTTTGAGCTGGCCGCAACACCGCAGGATGGCTTCAGGCCCTAATCTGGTTCCGGCACGGCACGCTGAGCCTTTGGTTAATTCCTCTTCCTGGTGGGAAATGAGAGTTAAATTTGCCCGTCCAGACACCTCCAGCTAGTCTCTCATTGGTTCTCGCTATTCCTGTTCATCTTCCGCAGAAATTGCAAACTGGGCCAAACAGGAGGTTAAAGGGACTGACTCTCCAAGTCGGGAGGGTGTTAGTAAAGCGTCTGGAATATTGCACCCGAGAACCAGGGTACGAAAACTGAGACATATTTGAACACGTCTCCGGATCACATGGTTGATCATACTCTAGGTTCCACATGCATGTTTTACCTGAAGGAAGAATACCTTAAACCTGGGTAGTTGAAACCCGTGGAATGGGTACCATGCAATATGACTTCAAAGGGTCTTCATTTGCTCACCGAACCTCTCCAATCCTATCACTGCTGCGTTTATGCCCCTGTACGCATGCTTGATTCTCTTTCAGAGACATAGCAATCCATAGGTTTTAAGATACTTACTAGTCAGGTACATTCTTATGCGTTTAATAAGCGGTGTTGAGTCCATTTCGTTGAGCAAGGAGTAGCTCTTGTCTATTCCATATTTGGCTTAAGGAACTTTATCTGTGCTCATTTCAATCTCTGGTTTTATGCAGCACCCCAACTCACCTTTACCCTTAAGCAAGCATAAGTTGGTTTTCTAAATTTGAGACCCTGTTCTGTTCTGTAATTCAGTTCCTGTGTAGCCAAGTTTACATTCCGTGTATTACTGATATCTTATGATGTTTCTTTTTCTGTGTGACTTATTTCAGTTAGAATCATCATACCTGAATCCACTCATTGTGCTGCTAAGGGCCTGATGACATAGATTTCATTGCTGAGTGATATTGCTTTGTAAGTAAATACCACAACTTCTTTATCCATTTTTCACTTTCTGCGATGTTGAACTTGTACTGTAAACGAGGTTCTTGTAAACAGAGGCGTCCCAAACTTTGGGGTGGCTGTGTCTTTTTGATTTTAATTTCCCTAAGCTATAGGACCATAAGTGGAAGTGCCCTAGGCTCTGTTGCTTTGTTTTTTAGATGTTTCAGGAAACACCATACACTTCTCCCGAGTGTCTGTTGGCAATTTACATCCCGCCCATCAGCATAACAAGGCTCCCAGTTCTCCATGGCCTGTCCTGCCTTTCTGGATTTTACACTTTTTTCAGATGGCCCTTTTGACCGGGGGGAAGTGAGACTTCATTGTAGTGCAGATTTCCTTTGCAAGCTTGCTTGGTTGGCCAAAAAGGGCGTATGCGTTTTTTCCTGAATATATTCAGGAAAAAACGCATACGCCCTTTTTGGCCAAGTGCATCATTGTGGACGTTCTGCCTCTTTTCCTATGCTTTCAATGCAATTCCAGTCTGTCTCCTGAAATCGGTTTCCTGCAATTCTGCCCCGCTTTCAAGTCCTCTTGGCAGCCTTACTTCAGTATATTTTTGGACGATAGCTGTCATTTATAACTCTGCAGGTTTGTGAATTACAGTGCCCCTGAGCTCCTTTCTTCAACTCGCTTTCTTTTGAGCCGGCCGCAACACCGCAGGATGGCTTCAGGCCCTAATCTGGTTCCGGCACGGCACGCTGAGCCTTTGGTTAATTCCTCTTCCTGGTGGGAAATGAGAGTTAAATTTGCCCGTCCAGACACCTCCAGCTAGTCTCTCATTGGTTCTCGCTATTCCTGTTCATCTTCCGCAGAAATTGCAAACTGGGCCAAACAGGAGGTTAAAGGGACTGACTCTCCAAGTCGGGAGGGTGTTAGTAAAGCGTCTGGAATGTTGCACCCAAGTACCAGGGTACGAAAACTGAGACATATTTGAACACGTCTCCCGATCACATGGTTGATCAGACTCTAGGTTCCACATGCATGTTTTACCTGAAGGAAGAATACCTTAAACCTGGGTAGTTGAAACCCGTGGAATGGGTACCATGCAATATGACTTCAAAGGGTCTTCATTTGCTCACCGAACCTCTCCAATCCTATCACTGCTGCATTTATGTCCCTGTACACATGCTTGATTCTCTTTCGGAGACATAGCAATCCATAGGTTTTAAGATACTTACTAGTCAGGTACATTCTTAGGCATTTAATATGCGGTGTTGAGTCCATTTCGTTGAGCAAGGAGTAGCTCTTGTCTATTCCATATTTGGCTTAAGGAACTTTATCTGTGCTCATTTCAATCTCTGGTTTTATGCAGCACCCCAACTCACCTTTACCCTTAAGCAAGCATAAGTTGGTTTTCTAAATTTGAGACCCTGTTCTGTTCTGTAATTCAGTTCCTGTGTAGCCAAGTTTACATTCCGTGTATTACTGATATCTTATGATGTTTCTTTTTCTGTGTGACTTATTTCAGTTAGAATCATCATACCTGAATCCACTCATTGTGCTGCTAAGGGCCTGATGACATAGATTTCATTGCTGAGTGATATTGCTTTGTAAGTAAATACCACAACTTCTTTATCCATTTTTCACTTTCTGCGATGTTGAACTTGTACTGTAAATGAGGTTCTTGTAAACAGAGGCGTCCCAAACTTTGGGGTGGCTGTGTCTTTTTGATTTTAATTTCCCTAAGCTATAGGACCATAAGTGGAAGTGCCCTAGGCTCTGTTGCTTTGTTTTTTAGATGTTTCAGGAAACACCATACACTTCTCCCGAGTGTCTGTTGGCAATTTACATCCCGCCCATCAGCATAACAAGGCTCCCAGTTCTCCATGTCCTGTCCTGCCTTTCTGGATTTTACACTTTTTTCAGATGGCCCTTTTGACCGGGGGGAAGTGAGACTTCATTGTAGTGCAGATTTCCTTTGCAAGCTTGCTTGGTTGGCCAAAAAGGGCGTATGCGTTTTTTCCTGAATATATTCAGGAAAAAACGCATACGCCCTTTTTGGCCAAGTGCATCATTGTGGACGTTCTGCCTCTTTTCCTATGCTTTCAATGCAATTCCAGTCTACCTCCTGAAATCGGTTTCCTGCAATTCTGCCCCGCTTTCAAGTCCTCTTGGCAGCCTTACTTCAGTATATTTTTGGACGATAGCTGTCATTTATAACTCTGCAGGTTTGTGAATTACAGTGACCCTGAGCTCCTTTCTTCAACTTGCTTTCTTTTGAGCTGGCCGCAACACCGCAATATGGCTTCAGGCCCTAATCTGGTTCCGGCACGGCACGCTGAGCCTTTGGTTAATTCCTCTTCCTGGTGGGAAATGAGAGTTAAATTTGCCCGTCCAGACACCTCCAGCTAGTCTCTCATTGGTTCTCGCTATTCCTGTTCATCTTCCGCAGAAATTGCAAACTGGGCCAAACAGGAGGTTAAAGGGACTGACTCTCCAAGTCGGGAGGGTGTTAGTAAAGCGTCTGGAATGTTGCACCCGAGTACCAGGGTACGAAAACTGAGACATATTTGAACACGTCTCCCGATCACATGGTTGATCATACTCTAGGTTCCACATGCATGTTTTAGCTGAAGGAAGAATACCTTAAACCTGGGTAGTTGAAACCCGTGGAATGGGTACCATGCAATATGACTTCAAAGGGTCTTCATTTGCTCACCGAACCTCTCCAATCCTATCACTGCTGCGTTTATGCCCCTGTACACATGCTTGATTCTCTTTCGGAGACATAGCAATCCATAGGTTTTAAGATACTTACTAGTCAGGTACATTCTTAGGCATTTAATATGCGGTGTTGAGTCCATTTCGTTGAGCAAGAGGTAGCTCTTGTCTATTCCATATTTGGCTTAAGGAACTTTATCTGTGCTCATTTCAATGTCTGGTTTTATGCAGCACCCCAACTCACCTTTCCCCTTAAGCAAGCATAAGTTGGTTTTCTAAATTTGAGACCCTGTTCTGTTCTGTAATTCAGTTCCTGTGTAGCCAAGTTTACATTCCGTGTATTACTGATATCTTATGATGTTTCTTTTTCTGTGTGACTTATTTCAGTTAGAATCATCATACCTGAATCCACTCATTGTGCTGCTAAGGGCCTGATGACATAGATTTCATTGCTGAGTGATATTGCTTTGTAAGTAAATACCACAACTTCTTTATCCATTTTTCACTTTCTGCGATGTTGAACTTGTACTGTAAACGAGGTTCTTGTAAACAGAGGCGTCCCAAACTTTGGGGTGGCTGTGTCTTTTTGATTTTAATTTCCCTAAGCTATAGGACCATAAGTGGAAGTGCCCTAGGCTCTGTTGCTTTGTTTTTTAGATGTTTCAGGAAACACCATACACTTCTCCCGAGTGTCTGTTGGCAATTTACATCCCGCCCATCAGCATAACAAGGCTCCCAGTTCTCCATGGCCTGTCCTGCCTTTCTGGATTTTACACTTTTTTCAGATGGCCCTTTTGACCGGGGGGAAGTGAAACTTCATTGTAGTGCAGATTTCCTTTGCAAGCTTGCTTGGTTGGCCAAAAAGGGCGTATGCGTTTTTTCCTGAATATATTCAGGAAAAAACGCATACGCCCTTTTTGGCCAAGTGCATCATTGTGGACGTTCTGCCTCTTTTCCTATGCTTTCAATGCAATTCCAGTCTACCTCCTGAAATCGGTTTCCTGCAATTCTGCCCCGCTTTCAAGTCCTCTTGGCAGCCTTACTTCAGTATATTTTTGGACGATAGCTGTCATTTATAACTCTGCAGGTTTGTGAATTACAGTGTCCCTGAGCTCCTTTCTTCAACTCGCTTTCTTTTGAGCTGGCCGCAACACCGCAGGATGGCTTCAGGCCCTAATCTGGTTCCGGCACGGCACGCTGAGCCTTTGGTTAATTCCTCTTCCTGGTGGGAAATGAGAGTTAAATTTGCCCGTCCAGACACCTCCAGCTAGTCTCTGATTGGTTCTCGCTATTCCTGTTCATCTTCCGCAGAAATTGCAAACTGGGCCAAACAGGAGGTTAAAGGGACTGACTCTCCAAGTCGGGAGGGTGTTAGTAAAGCGTCTGGAATATTGCACCCGAGTACCAGGGTACGAAAACTGAGACATATTTGAACACGTCTCCGGATCACATGGTTGATCATACTCTAGGTTCCACATGCATGTTTTACCTGAAGGAAGAATACCTTAAACCTGGGTAGTTGAAACCCGTGGAATGGGTACCATGCAATATGACTTCAAAGGGTCTTCATTTGCTCACCGAACCTCTCCAATCCTATCACTGCTGCGTTTATGCCCCTGTACACATGCTTGATTCTCTTTCGGAGACATAGCAATCCATAGGTTTTAAGATACTTACTAGTCAGGTACATTCTTAGGCATTTAATATGCGGTGTTGAGTCCATTTCGTTGAGCAAGAGGTAGCTCTTGTCTATTCCATATTTGGCTTAAGGAACTTTATCTGTGCTCATTTCAATCTCTGGTTTTATGCAGCACCCCAACTCACCTTTACCCTTAAGCAAGCATAAGTTGGTTTTCTAAATTTGAGACCCTGTTCTGTTCTGTAATTCAGTTCCTGTGTAGCCAAGTTTACATTCCGTGTATTACTGATATCTTATGATGTTTCTTTTTCTGTGTGACTTATTTCAGTTAGAATCATCATACCTGAATCCACTCATTGTGCTGCTAAGGGCCTGATGACATAGATTTCATTGCTGAGTGATATTGCTTTGTAAGTAAATACCACAACTTCTTTATCCATTTTTCACTTTCTGCGATGTTGAACTTGTACTGTAAACGAGGTTCTTGTAAACAGAGGCGTCCCAATGTTTGGGGTGGCTGTGTCTTTTTGATTTTAATTTCCCTAAGCTATAGGACCATAAGTGGAAGTGCCCTAGGCTCTGTTGCTTTGTTTTTTAGATGTTTCAGGAAACACCATACACTTCTCCCGAGTGTCTGTTGGCAATTTACATCCCGCCCATCAGCATAACAAGGCTCCCAGTTCTCCATGGCCTGTCCTGCCTTTCTGGATTTTACACTTTTTTCAGATGGCCCTTTTGACCGGGGGGAAGTGAGACTTCATTGTAGTGCAGATTTCCTTTGCAAGCTTGCTTGGTTGGCCAAAAAGTGCGTATGCGTTTTTTCCTGAATATATTCAGGAAAAAACGCATACGCCCTTTTTGGCCAAGTGCATCATTGTGGACGTTCTGCCTCTTTTCCTATGCTTTCAATGCAATTCCAGTCTACCTCCTGAAATCGGTTTCCTGCAATTCTGCCCCGCTTTCAAGTCCTCTTGGCAGCCTTACTTCAGTATATTTTTGGACGATAGCTGTCATTTATAACTCTGCAGGTTTGTGAATTACAGTGCCCCTGAGCTCCTTTCTTCAACTCGCTTTCTTTTGAGCTGGCCGCAACACCGCAGGATGGCTTCAGGCCCTAATCTAGTTCCGGCACGGCACGCTGAGCCTTTGGTTAATTCCTCTTCCTGGTGGGAAATGAGAGTTAAATTTGCCCGTCCAGACACCTCCAGCTAGTCTCTCATTGGTTCTCGCTATTCCTGTTCATCTTCCGCAGAAATTGCAAACTGGGCCAAACAGGAGGTTAAAGGGACTGACTCTCCAAGTCGGGAGGGTGTTAGTAAAGCATCTGGAATGTTGCATCCGAGTACCAGGGTACGAAAACTGAGACATATTTGAACACGTCTCCCGATCACATGGTTGATCATACTCTAGGTTCCACATGCATGTTTTAGCTGAAGGAAGAATACCTTAAACCTGGGTAGTTGAAACCCGTGGAATGGGTACCATGCAATATGACTTCAAAGGGTCTTCATTTGCTCACCGAACCTCTCCAATCCTATCACTGCTGCGTTTATGCCCCTGTACACATGCTTGATTCTCTTTCGGAGACATAGCAATCCATAGGTTTTAAGATACTTACTAGTCAGGTACATTCTTAGGCATTTAATATGCGGTGTTGAGTCCATTTCGTTGAGCAAGGAGTAGCTCTTGTCTATTCCATATTTGGCTTAAGGAACTTTATCTGTGCTCATTTCAATCTCTG
Organism: Pseudorca crassidens; assembly: GCF_039906515.1. Taxonomy (NCBI): domain Eukaryota; kingdom Metazoa; phylum Chordata; class Mammalia; order Artiodactyla; family Delphinidae; genus Pseudorca; species Pseudorca crassidens. The sequence goes on from NC_090298.1 coordinate 176,044,966, forward strand.
GTTTTATGCAGCACCCCAACTCACCTTTCCCCTTAAGCAAGCATAAGTTGGTTTTCTAAATTTGAGACCCTGTTCTGTTCTGTAATTCAGTTCCTGTGTAGCCAAGTTTACATTCCGTGTATTACTGATATCTTATGATGTTTCTTTTTCTGTGTGACTTATTTCAGTTAGAATCATCATACCTGAATCCACTCATTGTGCTGCTAAGGGCCTGATGACATAGATTTCATTGCTGAGTGATATTGCTTTGTAAGTAAATACCACAACTTCTTTATCCATTTTTCACTTTCTGCGATGTTGAACTTGTACTGTAAACGAGGTTCTTATAAACAGAGGCGTCCAATGTTTTGGGTGGCTGTGTCTTTTTGATTTTAATTTCCCTAAGCTATAGGACCATAAGTGGAAGTGCCCTAGGCTCTGTTGCTTTGTTTTTTAGATGTTTCAGGAAACACCATACACTTCTCCCGAGTGTCTGTTGGCAATTTACATCCCACCCATCAGCATAACAAGGCTCCCAGTTCTCCATTTTTTACACTTTTTACACTTTTTTCAGATGGCCCCTTTGACCGGGGGGAAGTGAGACTTCATTGTAGTGCAGATTTCCTTTGCAAGCTTGCTTGGTTGGCCAAAAAGGGCGTATGCGTTTTTTCCTGAATATATTCAGGAAAAAACGCATACGCCCTTTTTGGCCAAGTGCATCATTGTGGACGTTCTGCCTCTTTTCCTATGCTTTCAATGCAATTCCAGTCTACCTCCTGAAATCGGTTTCCTGCAATTCTGCCCCGCTTTCAAGTCCTCTTGGCAGCCTTACTTCAGTATATTTTTGGACGATAGCTGTCATTTATAACTCTGCAGGTTTGTGAATTACAGTGCCCCTGAGCTCCTTTCTTCAACTCGCTTTCTTGTGACCTGGCCGCAACACCGCAGGATGGCTTCAGGCCCTAATCTGGTTCCGGCACGGCACGCTGAGCCTTTGGTTAATTCCTCTTCCTGGTGGGAAATGAGAGTTAAATTTGCCCGTCCAGACACCTCCAGCTAGTCTCTCATTGGTTCTCGCTATTCCTGTTCATCTTCCGCAGAAATTGCAAACTGGGCCAAACAGGAGGTTAAAGGGACTGACTCTCCAAGTCGGGAGGGTGTTAGTAAAGCGTCTGGAATGTTGCACCCGAGTACCAGGGTACGAAAACTGAGACATATTTGAACACGTTTCCCGATCACATGGTTGATCATACTCTAGGTTCCACATGCATGTTTTAGCTGAAGGAAGAATACCTTAAACCTGGGTAGTTGAAACCCGTGGAATGGGTACCATGCAATATGACTTCAAAGGGTCTTCATTTGCTCACCGAACCTCTCCAATCCTATCACTGCTGCGTTTATGCCCCTGTACACATGCTTGATTCTCTTTCGGAGACATAGCAATCCATAGGTTTTAAGATACTTACTAGTCAGGTACATTCTTAGGCGTTTAATATGCGGTGTTGAGTCCATTTCGTTGAGCAAGGAGTAGCTCTTGTCTATTCCATATTTGGCTTAAGGAACTTTATCTGTGCTCATTTCAATCTCTGGTTTTATGCAGCACCCCAACTCACCTTTACCCTTAAGCAAGCATAAGTTGGTTTTCTAAATTTGAGACCCTGTTCTGTTCTGTAATTCAGTTCCTGTGTAGCCAAGTTTACATTCCGTGTATTACTGATATCTTATGATGTTTCTTTTTCTGTGTGACTTATTTCAGTTAGAATCATCATACCTGAATCCACTCATTGTGCTGCTAAGGGCCTGATGACATAGATTTCATTGCTGAGTGATATTGCTTTGTAAGTAAATACCACAACTTCTTTATCCATTTTTCACTTTCTGCGATGTTGAACTTGTACTGTAAACGAGGTTCTTGTAAACAGAGGCGTCCCAATGTTTGGGGTGGCTGTGTCTTTTTGATTTTAATTTCCCTAAGCTATAGGACCATAAGTGGAAGTGCCCTAGGCTCTGTTGCTTTGTTTTTTAGATGTTTCAGGAAACACCATACACTTCTCCCGAGTGTCTGTTGGCAATTTACATCCCGCCCATCAGCATAACAAGGCTCCCAGTTCTCCATGGCCTGTCCTGCCTTTCTGGATTTTACACTTTTTTCAGATGGCCCTTTTGACCGGGGGGAAGTGAGACTTCATTGTAGTGCAGATTTCCTTTGCAAGCTTGCTTGGTTGGCCAAAAAGGGCGTATGCGTTTTTTCCAGAATATATTCAGGAAAAAACGCATACGCCCTTTTTGGCCAAGTGCATCATTGTGGACGTTCTGCCTCTTTTCCTATGCTTTCAATGCAATTCCAGTCTACCTCCTGAAATCGGTTTCCTGCAATTCTGCCCCGCTTTCAAGTCCTCTTGGCAGCCTTACTTCAGTATATTTTTGGACGATAGCTGTCATTTATAACTCTGCAGGTTTGTGAATTACAGTGCCCCTGAGCTCCTTTCTTCAACTCGCTTTCTTTTGAGCTGGCCGCAACACCGCAGGATGGCTTCAGGCCCTAATCTGGTTCCGGCACGGCACGCTGAGCCTTTGGTTAATTCCTCTTCCTGGTGGGAAATGAGAGTTAAATTTGCCCGTCCAGACACCTCCAGCTAGTCTCTCATTGGTTCTCGCTATTCCTGTTCATCTTCCGCAGAAATTGCAAACTGGGCCAAACAGGAGGTTAAAGGGACTGACTCTCCAAGTCGGGAGGGTGTTAGTAAAGCGTCTGGAATGTTGCACCCGAGTACCAGGGTACGAAAACTGAGACATATTTGAACACGTCTCCCGATCACATGGTTGATCATACTCTAGGTTCCACATGCATGTTTTAGCTGAAGGAAGAATACCTTAAACCTGGGTAGTTGAAACCCGTGGAATGGGTACCATGCAATATGACTTCAAAGGGTCTTCATTTGCTCACCGAACCTCTCCAATCCTATCACTGCTGCGTTTATGCCCCTGTACACATGCTTGATTCTCTTTCGGAGACATAGCAATCCATAGGTTTTAAGATACTTACTAGTCAGGTACATTCTTAGGCATTTAATATGCGGTGTTGAGTCCATTTCGTTGAGCAAGGAGTAGCTCTTGTCTATTCCATATTTGGCTTAAGGAACTTTATCTGTGCTCATTTCAATCTCTGGTTTTATGCAGCACCCCAACTCACCTTTCCCCTTAAGCAAGCATAAGTTGGTTTTCTAAATTTGAGACCCTGTTCTGTTCTGTAATTCAGTTCCTGTGTAGCCAAGTTTACATTCCGTGTATTACTGATATCTTATGATGTTTCTTTTTCTGTGTGACTTATTTCAGTTAGAATCATCATACCTGAATCCACTCATTGTGCTGCTAAGGGCCTGATGACATAGATTTCATTGCTGAGTGATATTGCTTTGTAAGTAAATACCACAACTTCTTTATCCATTTTTCACTTTCTGCGATGTTGAACTTGTACTGTAAACGAGGTTCTTGTAAACAGAGGCGTCCCAAACTTTGGGGTGGCTGTGTCTTTTTGATTTTAATTTCCCTAAGCTATAGGACCATAAGTGGAAGTGCCCTAGGCTCTGTTGCTTTGTTTTTTAGATGTTTCAGGAAACACCATACACTTCTCCCGAGTGTCTGTTGGCAATTTACATCCCGCCCATCAGCATAACAAGGCTCCCAGTTCTCCATGGCCTGTCCTGCCTTTCTGGATTTTACACTTTTTTCAGATGGCCCTTTTGACCGGGGGGAAGTGAGACTTCATTGTAGTGCAGATTTCCTTTGCAAGCTTGCTTGGTTGGCCAAAAAGGGCGTATGCGTTTTTTCCTGAATATATTCAGGAAAAAACGCATACGCCCTTTTTGGCCAAGTGCATCATTGTGGACGTTCTGCCTCTTTTCCTATGCTTTCAATGCAATTCCAGTCTACCTCCTGAAATCGGTTTCCTGCAATTCTGCCCCGCTTTCAAGTCCTCTTGGCAGCCTTACTTCAGTATATTTTTGGACGATAGCTGTCATTTATAACTCTGCAGGTTTGTGAATTACAGTGCCCCTGAGCTCCTTTCTTCAACTCGCTTTCTTTTGAGCTGGCCGCAACACCGCAGGATGGCTTCAGGCCCTAATCTGGTTCTGGCACGGCACGCTGAGCCTTTGGTTAATTCCTCTTCCTGGTGGGAAATGAGAGTTAAATTTGCCCGTCCAGACACCTCCAGCTAGTCTCTCATTGGTTCTCGCTATTCCTGTTCATCTTCCGCAGAAATTGCAAACTGGGCCAAACAGGAGGTTAAAGGGACTGACTCTCCAAGTCGGGAGGGTGTTAGTAAAGCGTCTGGAATGTTGCACCCGAGTACCAGGGTACGAAAACTGAGACATATTTGAACACGTCTCCCGATCACATGGTTGATCATACTCTAGGTTCCACATGCATGTTTTAGCTGAAGGAAGAATACCTTAAACCTGGGTAGTTGAAACCCGTGGAATGGGTACCATGCAATATGACTTCAAAGGGTCTTCATTTGCTCACCGAACCTCTCCAATCCTATCACTGCTGCGTTTATGCCCCTGTACACATGCTTGATTCTCTTTCGGAGACATAGCAATCCATAGGTTTTAAGATACTTACTAGTCAGGTACATTCTTAGGCATTTAATATGCGGTGTTGAGTCCATTTCGTTGAGCAAGGAGTAGCTCTTGTCTATTCCATATTTGGCTTAAGGAACTTTATCTGTGCTCATTTCAATCTCTGGTTTTATGCAGCACCCCAACTCACCTTTACCCTTAAGCAAGCATAAGTTGGTTTTCTAAATTTGAGACCCTGTTCTGTTCTGTAATTCAGTTCCTGTGTAGCCAAGTTTACATTCCGTGTATTACTGATATCTTATGATGTTTCTTTTTCTGTGTGACTTATTTCAGTTAGAATCATCATACCTGAATCCACTCATTGTGCTGCTAAGGGCCTGATGACATAGATTTCATTGCTGAGTGATATTGCTTTGTAAGTAAATACCACAACTTCTTTATCCATTTTTCACTTTCTGCGATGTTGAACTTGTACTGTAAACGAGGTTCTTGTAAACAGAGGCGTCCCAAACTTTGGGGTGGCTGTGTCTTTTTGATTTTAATTTCCCTAAGCTATAGGACCATAAGTGGAAGTGCCCTAGGCTCTGTTGCTTTGTTTTTTAGATGTTTCAGGAAACACCATACACTTCTCCCGAGTGTCTGTTGGCAATTTACATCCCGCCCATCAGCATAACAAGGCTCCCAGTTCTCCATGGCCTGTCCTGCCTTTCTGGATTTTACACTTTTTTCAGATGGCCCTTTTGACCGGGGGGAAGTGAGACTTCATTGTAGTGCAGATTTCCTTTGCAAGCTTGCTTGGTTGGCCAAAAAGGGCGTATGCGTTTTTTCCTGAATATATTCAGGAAAAAACGCATACGCCCTTTTTGGCCAAGTGCATCATTGTGGACGTTCTGCCTCTTTTCCTATGCTTTCAATGCAATTCCAGTCTACCTCCTGAAATCGGTTTCCTGCAATTCTGCCCCGCTTTCAAGTCCTCTTGGCAGCCTTACTTCAGTATATTTTTGGACGATAGCTGTCATTTATAACTCTGCAGGTTTGTGAATTACAGTGCCCCTGAGCTCCTTTCTTCAACTCGCTTTCTTTTGAGCTGGCCGCAACACCGCAGGATGGCTTCAGGCCCTAATCTGGTTCCGGCACGGCACGCTGAGCCTTTGGTTAATTCCTCTTCCTGGTGGGAAATGAGAGTTAAATTTGCCCGTCCAGACACCTCCAGCTAGTCTCTCATTGGTTCTCGCTATTCCTGTTCATCTTCCGCAGAAATTGCAAACTGGGCCAAACAGGAGGTTAAAGGGACTGACTCTCCAAGTCGGGAGGGTGTTAGTAAAGCGTCTGGAATGTTGCACCCGAGTACCAGGGTACGAAAACTGAGACATATTTGAACACGTCTCCCGATCACATGGTTGATCATACTCTAGGTTCCACATGCATGTTTTAGCTGAAGGAAGAATACCTTAAACCTGGGTAGTTGAAACCCGTGGAATGGGTACCATGCAATATGACTTCAAAGGGTCTTCATTTGCTCACCGAACCTCTCCAATCCTATCACTGCTGCGTTTATGCCCCTGTACACATGCTTGATTCTCTTTTGGAGACATAGCAATCCATAGGTTTTAAGATACTTACTAGTCAGGTACATTCTTAGGCATTTAATATGCGGTGTTGAGTCCATTTCGTTGAGCAAGGAGTAGCTCTTGTCTATTCCATATTTGGCTTAAGGAACTTTATCTGTGCTCATTTCAATCTCTGGTTTTATGCAGCACCCCAACTCACCTTTCCCCTTAAGCAAGCATAAGTTGGTTTTCTAAATTTGAGACCCTGTTCTGTTCTGTAATTCAGTTCCTGTGTAGCCAAGTTTACATTCCGTGTATTACTGATATCTTATGATGTTTCTTTTTCTGTGTGACTTATTTCAGTTAGAATCATCATACCTGAATCCACTCATTGTGCTGCTAAGGGCCTGATGACATAGATTTCATTGCTGAGTGATATTGCTTTGTAAGTAAATACCACAACTTCTTTATCCATTTTTCACTTTCTGCGATGTTGAACTTGTACTGTAAATGAGGTTCTTGTAAACAGAGGCGTCCCAAACTTTGGGGTGGCTGTGTCTTTTTGATTTTAATTTCCCTAAGCTATAGGACCATAAGTGGAAGTGCCCTAGGCTCTGTTGCTTTGTTTTTTAGATGTTTCAGGAAACACCATACACTTCTCCCGAGTGTCTGTTGGCAATTTACATCCCGCCCATCAGCATAACAAGGCTCCCAGTTCTCCATGGCCTGTCCTGCCTTTCTGGATTTTACACTTTTTTCAGATGGCCCTTTTGACCGGGGGGAAGTGAGACTTCATTGTAGTGCAGATTTCCTTTGCAAGCTTGCTTGGTTGGCCAAAAAGGGCGTATGCGTTTTTTCCTGAATATATTCAGGAAAAAACGCATACGCCCTTTTTGGCCAAGTGCATCATTGTGGACGTTCTGCCTCTTTTCCTATGCTTTCAATGCAATTCCAGTCTACCTCCTGAAATCAGTTTCCTGCAATTCTGCCCCGCTTTCAAGTCCTCTTGGCAGCCTTACTTCAGTATATTTTTGGACGATAGCTGTCATTTATAACTCTGCAGGTTTGTGAATTACAGTGCCCCTGAGCTCCTTTCTTCAACTCGCTTTCTTTTGAGCTGGCCGCAACACCGCAGGATGGCTTCAGGCCCTAATCTGGTTCCGGCACGGCACGCTGAGCCTTTGGTTAATTCCTCTTCCTGGTGGGAAATGAGAGTTAAATTTGCCCGTCCAGACACCTCCAGCTAGTCTCTCATTGGTTCTCGCTATTCCTGTTCATCTTCCGCAGAAATTGCAAACTGGGCCAAACAGGAGGTTAAAGGGACTGACTCTCCAAGTCGGGAGGGTGTTAGTAAAGCGTCTGGAATATTGCACCCGAGAACCAGGGTACGAAAACTGAGACATATTTGAACACGTCTCCGGATCACATGGTTGATCATACTCTAGGTTCCACATGCATGTTTTACCTGAAGGAAGAATACCTTAAACCTGGGTAGTTGAAACCCGTGGAATGGGTACCATGCAATATGACTTCAAAGGGTCTTCATTTGCTCACCGAACCTCTCCAATCCTATCACTGCTGCGTTTATGCCCCTGTACGCATGCTTGATTCTCTTTCAGAGACATAGCAATCCATAGGTTTTAAGATACTTACTAGTCAGGTACATTCTTATGCGTTTAATATGCGGTGTTGAGTCCATTTCGTTGAGCAAGGAGTAGCTCTTGTCTATTCCATATTTGGCTTAAGGAACTTTATCTGTGCTCATTTCAATCTCTGGTTTTATGCAGCACCCCAACTCACCTTTACCCTTAAGCAAGCATAAGTTGGTTTTCTAAATTTGAGACCCTGTTCTGTTCTGTAATTCAGTTCCTGTGTAGCCAAGTTTACATTCCGTGTATTACTGATATCTTATGATGTTTCTTTTTCTGTGTGACTTATTTCAGTTAGAATCATCATACCTGAATCCACTCATTGTGCTGCTAAGGGCCTGATGACATAGATTTCATTGCTGAGTGATATTGCTTTGTAAGTAAATACCACAACTTCTTTATCCATTTTTCACTTTCTGCGATGTTGAACTTGTACTGTAAACGAGGTTCTTGTAAACAGAGGCGTCCCAAACTTTGGGGTGGCTGTGTCTTTTTGATTTTAATTTCCCTAAGCTATAGGACCATAAGTGGAAGTGCCCTAGGCTCTGTTGCTTTGTTTTTTAGATGTTTCAGGAAACACCATACACTTCTCCCGAGTGTCTGTTGGCAATTTACATCCCGCCCATCAGCATAACAAGGCTCCCAGTTCTCCATGGCCTGTCCTGCCTTTCTGGATTTTACACTTTTTTCAGATGGCCCTTTTGACCGGGGGGAAGTGAGACTTCATTGTAGTGCAGATTTCCTTTGCAAGCTTGCTTGGTTGGCCAAAAAGGGCGTATGCGTTTTTTCCTGAATATATTCAGGAAAAAACGCATACGCCCTTTTTGGCCAAGTGCATCATTGTGGACGTTCTGCCTCTTTTCCTATGCTTTCAATGCAATTCCAGTCTGTCTCCTGAAATCGGTTTCCTGCAATTCTGCCCCGCTTTCAAGTCCTCTTGGCAGCCTTACTTCAGTATATTTTTGGACGATAGCTGTCATTTATAACTCTGCAGGTTTGTGAATTACAGTGCCCCTGAGCTCCTTTCTTCAACTCGCTTTCTTTTGAGCCGGCCGCAACACCGCAGGATGGCTTCAGGCCCTAATCTGGTTCCGGCACGGCACGCTGAGCCTTTGGTTAATTCCTCTTCCTGGTGGGAAATGAGAGTTAAATTTGCCCGTCCAGACACCTCCAGCTAGTCTCTCATTGGTTCTCGCTATTCCTGTTCATCTTCCGCAGAAATTGCAAACTGGGCCAAACAGGAGGTTAAAGGGACTGACTCTCCAAGTCGGGAGGGTGTTAGTAAAGCGTCTGGAATGTTGCACCCGAGTACCAGGGTACGAAAACTGAGACATATTTGAACACGTCTCCCGATCACATGGTTGATCAGACTCTAGGTTCCACATGCATGTTTTACCTGAAGGAAGAATACCTTAAACCTGGGTAGTTGAAACCCGTGGAATGGGTACCATGCAATATGACTTCAAAGGGTCTTCATTTGCTCAACGAACCTCTCCAATCCTATCACTGCTGCATTTATGTCCCTGTACACATGCTTGATTCTCTTTTGGAGACATAGCAATCCATAGGTTTTAAGATACTTACTAGTCAGGTACATTCTTAGGCATTTAATATGCGGTGTTGAGTCCATTTCGTTGAGCAAGGAGTAGCTCTTGTCTATTCCATATTTGGCTTAAGGAACTTTATCTGTGCTCATTTCAATCTCTGGTTTTATGCAGCACCCCAACTCACCTTTACCCTTAAGCAAGCATAAGTTGGTTTTCTAAATTTGAGACCCTGTTCTGTTCTGTAATTCAGTTCCTGTGTAGCCAAGTTTACATTCCGTGTATTACTGATATCTTATGATGTTTCTTTTTCTGTGTGACTTATTTCAGTTAGAATCATCATACCTGAATCCACTCATTGTGCTGCTAAGGGCCTGATGACATAGATTTCATTGCTGAGTGATATTGCTTTGTAAGTAAATACCACAACTTCTTTATCCATTTTTCACTTTCTGCGATGTTGAACTTGTACTGTAAATGAGGTTCTTGTAAACAGAGGCGTCCCAAACTTTGGGGTGGCTGTGTCTTTTTGATTTTAATTTCCCTAAGCTATAGGACCATAAGTGGAAGTGCCCTAGGCTCTGTTGCTTTGTTTTTTAGATGTTTCAGGAAACACCATACACTTCTCCCGAGTGTCTGTTGGCAATTTACATCCCGCCCATCAGCATAACAAGGCTCCCAGTTCTCCATGGCCTGTCCTGCCTTTCTGGATTTTACACTTTTTTCAGATGGCCCTTTTGACCGGGGGGAAGTGAGACTTCATTGTAGTGCAGATTTCCTTTGCAAGCTTGCTTGGTTGGCCAAAAAGGGCGTATGCGTTTTTTCCTGAATATATTCAGGAAAAAACGCATACGCCCTTTTTGGCCAAGTGCATCATTGTGGACGTTCTGCCTCTTTTCCTATGCTTTCAATGCAATTCCAGTCTACCTCCTGAAATCGGTTTCCTGCAATTCTGCCCCGCTTTCAAGTCCTCTTGGCAGCCTTACTTCAGTATATTTTTGGACGATAGCTGTCATTTATAACTCTGCAGGTTTGTGAATTACAGTGCCCCTGAGCTCCTTTCTTCAACTTGCTTTCTTTTGAGCTGGCCGCAACACCGCAGGATGGCTTCAGGCCCTAATCTGGTTCCGGCACGGCACGCTGAGCCTTTGGTTAATTCCTCTTCCTGGTGGGAAATGAGAGTTAAATTTGCCCGTCCAGACACCTCCAGCTAGTCTCTCATTGGTTCTCGCTATTCCTGTTCATCTTCCGCAGAAATTGCAAACTGGGCCAAACAGGAGGTTAAAGGGACTGACTCTCCAAGTCGGGAGGGTGTTAGTAAAGCGTCTGGAATGTTGCACCCGAGTACCAGGGTACGAAAACTGAGACATATTTGAACACGTCTCCCGATCACATGGTTGATCATACTCTAGGTTCCACATGCATGTTTTAGCTGAAGGAAGAATACCTTAAACCTGGGTAGTTGAAACCCGTGGAATGGGTACCATGCAATATGACTTCAAAGGGTCTTCATTTGCTCACCGAACCTCTCCAATCCTATCACTGCTGCGTTTATGCCCCTGTACACATGCTTGATTCTCTTTCGGAGACATAGCAATCCATAGGTTTTAAGATACTTACTAGTCAGGTACATTCTTAGGCATTTAATATGCGGTGTTGAGTCCATTTCGTTGAGCAAGAGGTAGCTCTTGTCTATTCCATATTTGGCTTAAGGAACTTTATCTGTGCTCATTTCAATGTCTGGTTTTATGCAGCACCCCAACTCACCTTTACCCTTAAGCAAGCATAAGTTGGTTTTCTAAATTTGAGACCCTGTTCTGTTCTGTAATTCAGTTCCTGTGTAGCCAAGTTTACATTCCGTGTATTACTGATATCTTATGATGTTTCTTTTTCTGTGTGACTTATTTCAGTTAGAATCATCATACCTGAATCCACTCATTGTGCTGCTAAGGGCCTGATGACATAGATTTCATTGCTGAGTGATATTGCTTTGTAAGTAAATACCACAACTTCTTTATCCATTTTTCACTTTCTGCGATGTTGAACTTGTACTGTAAACGAGGTTCTTGTAAACAGAGGCGTCCCAAACTTTGGGGTGGCTGTGTCTTTTTGATTTTAATTTCCCTAAGCTATAGGACCATAAGTGGAAGTGCCCTAGGCTCTGTTGCTTTGTTTTTTAGATGTTTCAGGAAACACCATACACTTCTCCCGAGTGTCTGTTGGCAATTTACATCCCGCCCATCAGCATAACAAGGCTCCCAGTTCTCCATGGCCTGTCCTGCCTTTCTGGATTTTACACTTTTTTCAGATGGCCCTTTTGACCGGGGGGAAGTGAAACTTCATTGTAGTGCAGATTTCCTTTGCAAGCTTGCTTGGTTGGCCAAAAAGGGCGTATGCGTTTTTTCCTGAATATATTCAGGAAAAAACGCATACGCCCTTTTTGGCCAAGTGCATCATTGTGGACGTTCTGCCTCTTTTCCTATGCTTTCAATGCAATTCCAGTCTACCTCCTGAAATCGGTTTCCTGCAATTCTGCCCCGCTTTCAAGTCCTCTTGGCAGCCTTACTTCAGTATATTTTTGGACGATAGCTGTCATTTATAACTCTGCAGGTTTGTGAATTACAGTGTCCCTGAGCTCCTTTCTTCAACTCGCTTTCTTTTGAGCTGGCCGCAACACCGCAGGATGGCTTCAGGCCCTAATCTGGTTCCGGCACGGCACGCTGAGCCTTTGGTTAATTCCTCTTCCTGGTGGGAAATGAGAGTTAAATTTGCCCGTCCAGACACCTCCAGCTAGTCTCTGATTGGTTCTCGCTATTCCTGTTCATCTTCCGCAGAAATTGCAAACTGGGCCAAACAGGAGGTTAAAGGGACTGACTCTCCAAGTCGGGAGGGTGTTAGTAAAGCGTCTGGAATGTTGCACCCGAGTACCAGGGTACGAAAACTGAGACATATTTGAACACGTCTCCGGATCACATGGTTGATCATACTCTAGGTTCCACATGCATGTTTTACCTGAAGGAAGAATACCTTAAACCTGGGTAGTTGAAACCCGTGGAATGGGTACCATGCAATATGACTTCAAAGGGTCTTCATTTGCTCACCGAACCTCTCCAATCCTATCACTGCTGCGTTTATGCCCCTGTACACATGCTTGATTCTCTTTCGGAGACATAGCAATCCATAGGTTTTAAGATACTTACTAGTCAGGTACATTCTTAGGCATTTAATATGCGGTGTTGAGTCCATTTCGTTGAGCAAGAGGTAGCTCTTGTCTATTCCATATTTGGCTTAAGGAACTTTATCTGTGCTCATTTCAATCTCTGGTTTTATGCAGCACCCCAACTCACCTTTACCCTTAAGCAAGCATAAGTTGGTTTTCTAAATTTGAGACCCTGTTCTGTTCTGTAATTCAGTTCCTGTGTAGCCAAGTTTACATTCCGTGTATTACTGATATCTTATGATGTTTCTTTTTCTGTGTGACTTATTTCAGTTAGAATCATCATACCTGAATCCACTCATTGTGCTGCTAAGGGCCTGATGACATAGATTTCATTGCTGAGTGATATTGCTTTGTAAGTAAATACCACAACTTCTTTATCCATTTTTCACTTTCTGCGATGTTGAACTTGTACTGTAAACGAGGTTCTTGTAAACAGAGGCGTCCCAATGTTTGGGGTGGCTGTGTCTTTTTGATTTTAATTTCCCTAAGCTATAGGACCATAAGTGGAAGTGCCCTAGGCTCTGTTGCTTTGTTTTTTAGATGTTTCAGGAAACACCATACACTTCTCCCGAGTGTCTGTTGGCAATTTACATCCCGCCCATCAGCATAACAAGGCTCCCAGTTCTCCATGGCCTGTCCTGCCTTTCTGGATTTTACACTTTTTTCAGATGGCCCTTTTGACCGGGGGGAAGTGAGACTTCATTGTAGTGCAGATTTCCTTTGCAAGCTTGCTTGGTTGGCCAAAAAGTGCGTATGCGTTTTTTCCTGAATATATTCAGGAAAAAACGCATACGCCCTTTTTGGCCAAGTGCATCATTGTGGACGTTCTGCCTCTTTTCCTATGCTTTCAATGCAATTCCAGTCTACCTCCTGAAATCGGTTTCCTGCAATTCTGCCCCGCTTTCAAGTCCTCTTGGCAGCCTTACTTCAGTATATTTTTGGACGATAGCTGTCATTTATAACTCTGCAGGTTTGTGAATTACAGTGCCCCTGAGCTCCTTTCTTCAACTCGCTTTCTTTTGAGCTGGCCGCAACACCGCAGGATGGCTTCAGGCCCTAATCTAGTTCCGGCACGGCACGCTGAGCCTTTGGTTAATTCCTCTTCCTGGTGGGAAATGAGAGTTAAATTTGCCCGTCCAGACACCTCCAGCTAGTCTCTCATTGGTTCTCGCTATTCCTGTTCATCTTCCGCAGAAATTGCAAACTGGGCCAAACAGGAGGTTAAAGGGACTGACTCTCCAAGTCGGGAGGGTGTTAGTAAAGCATCTGGAATGTTGCATCCGAGTACCAGGGTACGAAAACTGAGACATATTTGAACACGTCTCCCGATCACATGGTTGATCATACTCTAGGTTCCACATGCATGTTTTAGCTGAAGGAAGAATACCTTAAACCTGGGTAGTTGAAACCCGTGGAATGGGTACCATGCAATATGACTTCAAAGGGTCTTCATTTGCTCACCGAACCTCTCCAATCCTATCACTGCTGCGTTTATGCCCCTGTACACATGCTTGATTCTCTTTCGGAGACATAGCAATCCATAGGTTTTAAGATACTTACTAGTCAGGTACATTCTTAGGCATTTAATATGCGGTGTTGAGTCCATTTCGTTGAGCAAGGAGTAGCTCTTGTCTATTCCATATTTGGCTTAAGGAACTTTATCTGTGCTCATTTCAATCTCTGGTTTTATGCAGCACCCCAACTCACCTTTCCCCTTAAGCAAGCATAAGTTGGTTTTCTAAATTTGAGACCCTGTTCTGTTCTGTAATTCAGTTCCTGTGTAGCCAAGTTTACATTCCGTGTATTACTGATATCTTATGATGTTTCTTTTTCTGTGTGACTTATTTCAGTTAGAATCATCATACCTGAATCCACTCATTGTGCTGCTAAGGGCCTGATGACATAGATTTCATTGCTGAGTGATATTGCTTTGTAAGTAAATACCACAACTTCTTTATCCATTTTTCACTTTCTGCGATGTTGAACTTGTACTGTAAACGAGGTTCTTATAAACAGAGGCGTCCAATGTTTTGGGTGGCTGTGTCTTTTTGATTTTAATTTCCCTAAGCTATAGGACCATAAGTGGAAGTGCCCTAGGCTCTGTTGCTTTGTTTTTTAGATGTTTCAGGAAACACCATACACTTCTCCCGAGTGTCTGTTGGCAATTTACATCCCACCCATCAGCATAACAAGGCTCCCAGTTCTCCATGGCCTGTCCTGCCTTTCTGGATTTTACACTTTTTTCAGATGGCCCCTTTGACCGGGGGGAAGTGAGACTTCATTGTAGTGCAGATTTCCTTTGCAAGCTTGCTTGGTTGGCCAAAAAGGGCGTATGCGTTTTTTCCTGAATATATTCAGGAAAAAACGCATACGCCCTTTTTGGCCAAGTGCATCATTGTGGACGTTCTGCCTCTTTTCCTATGCTTTCAATGCAATTCCAGTCTACCTCCTGAAATCGGTTTCCTGCAATTCTGCCCCGCTTTCAAGTCCTCTTGGCAGCCTTACTTCAGTATATTTTTGGACGATAGCTGTCATTTATAACTCTGCAGGTTTGTGAATTACAGTGCCCCTGAGCTCCTTTCTTCAACTCGCTTTCTTGTGACCTGGCCGCAACACCGCAGGATGGCTTCAGGCCCTAATCTGGTTCCGGCACGGCACGCTGAGCCTTTGGTTAATTCCTCTTCCTGGTGGGAAATGAGAGTTAAATTTGCCCGTCCAGACACCTCCAGCTAGTCTCTCATTGGTTCTCGCTATTCCTGTTCATCTTCCGCAGAAATTGCAAACTGGGCCAAACAGGAGGTTAAAGGGACTGACTCTCCAAGTCGGGAGGGTGTTAGTAAAGCGTCTGGAATGTTGCACCCGAGTACCAGGGTACGAAAACTGAGACATATTTGAACACGTTTCCCGATCACATGGTTGATCATACTCTAGGTTCCACATGCATGTTTTAGCTGAAGGAAGAATACCTTAAACCTGGGTAGTTGAAACCCGTGGAATGGGTACCATGCAATATGACTTCAAAGGGTCTTCATTTGCTCACCGAACCTCTCCAATCCTATCACTGCTGCGTTTATGCCCCTGTACACATGCTTGATTCTCTTTCGGAGACATAGCAATCCATAGGTTTTAAGATACTTACTAGTCAGGTACATTCTTAGGCGTTTAATATGCGGTGTTGAGTCCATTTCGTTGAGCAAGGAGTAGCTCTTGTCTATTCCATATTTGGCTTAAGGAACTTTATCTGTGCTCATTTCAATCTCTGGTTTTATGCAGCACCCCAACTCACCTTTACCCTTAAGCAAGCATAAGTTGGTTTTCTAAATTTGAGACCCTGTTCTGTTCTGTAATTCAGTTCCTGTGTAGCCAAGTTTACATTCCGTGTATTACTGATATCTTATGATGTTTCTTTTTCTGTGTGACTTATTTCAGTTAGAATCATCATACCTGAATCCACTCATTGTGCTGCTAAGGGCCTGATGACATAGATTTCATTGCTGAGTGATATTGCTTTGTAAGTAAATACCACAACTTCTTTATCCATTTTTCACTTTCTGCGATGTTGAACTTGTACTGTAAACGAGGTTCTTGTAAACAGAGGCGTCCCAAACTTTGGGGTGGCTGTGTCTTTTTGATTTTAATTTCCCTAAGCTATAGGACCATAAGTGGAAGTGCCCTAGGCTCTGTTGCTTTGTTTTTTAGATGTTTCAGGAAACACCATACACTTCTCCCGAGTGTCTGTTGGCAATTTACATCCCGCCCATCAGCATAACAAGGCTCCCAGTTCTCCATGGCCTGTCCTGCCTTTCTGGATTTTACACTTTTTTCAGATGGCCCTTTTGACCGGGGGGAAGTGAGACTTCATTGTAGTGCAGATTTCCTTTGCAAGCTTGCTTGGTTGGCCAAAAAGGGCGTATGCGTTTTTTCCTGAATATATTCAGGAAAAAACGCATACGCCCTTTTTGGCCAAGTGCATCATTGTGGACGTTCTGCCTCTTTTCCTATGCTTTCAATGCAATTCCAGTCTACCTCCTGAAATCGGTTTCCTGCAATTCTGCCCCGCTTTCAAGTCCTCTTGGCAGCCTTACTTCAGTATATTTTTGGACGATAGCTGTCATTTATAACTCTGCAGGTTTGTGAATTACAGTGCCCCTGAGCTCCTTTCTTCAACTCGCTTTCTTTTGAGCTGGCCGCAACACCGCAGGATGGCTTCAGGCCCTAATCTGGTTCCGGCACGGCACGCTGAGCCTTTGGTTAATTCCTCTTCCTGGTGGGAAATGAGAGTTAAATTTGCCCGTCCAGACACCTCCAGCTAGTCTCTCATTGGTTCTCGCTATTCCTGTTCATCTTCCGCAGAAATTGCAAACTGGGCCAAACAGGAGGTTAAAGGGACTGACTCTCCAAGTCGGGAGGGTGTTAGTAAAGCATCTGGAATGTTGCACCCGAGTACCAGGGTACGAAAACTGAGACATATTTGAACACGTCTCCCGATCACATGGTTGATCAGACTCTAGGTTCCACATGCATGTTTTACCTGAAGGAAGAATACCTTAAACCTGGGTAGTTGAAACCCGTGGAATGGGTACCATGCAATATGACTTCAAAGGGTCTTCATTTGCTCACCGAACCTCTCCAATCCTATCACTGCTGCGTTTATGCCCCTGTACACATGCTTGATTCTCTTTCGGAGACATAGCAATCCATAGGTTTTAAGATACTTACTAGTCAGGTACATTCTTAGGCGTTTAATATGCGGTGTTGAGTCCATTTCGTTGAGCAAGGAGTAGCTCTTGTCTATTCCATATTTGGCTTAAGGAACTTTATCTGTGCTCATTTCAATCTCTGGTTTTATGCAGCACCCCAACTCACCTTTACCCTTAAGCAAGCATAAGTTGGTTTTCTAAATTTGAGACCCTGTTCTGTTCTGTAATTCAGTTCCTGTGTAGCCAAGTTTACATTCCGTGTATTACTGATATCTTATGATGTTTCTTTTTCTGTGTGACTTATTTCAGTTAGAATCATCATACCTGAATCCACTCATTGTGCTGCTAAGGGCCTGATGACATAGATTTCATTGCTGAGTGATATTGCTTTGTAAGTAAATACCACAACTTCTTTATCCATTTTTCACTTTCTGCGATGTTGAACTTGTACTGTAAACGAGGTTCTTGTAAACAGAGGCGTCCCAAACTTTGGGGTGGCTGTGTCTTTTTGATTTTAATTTCCCTAAGCTATAGGACCATAAGTGGAAGTGCCCTAGGCTCTGTTGCTTTGTTTTTTAGATGTTTCAGGAAACACCATACACTTCTCCCGAGTGTCTGTTGGCAATTTACATCCCGCCCATCAGCATAACAAGGCTCCCAGTTCTCCATGGCCTGTCCTGCCTTTCTGGATTTTACACTTTTTTCAGATGGCCCTTTTGACCGGGGGGAAGTGAGACTTCATTGTAGTGCAGATTTCCTTTGCAAGCTTGCTTGGTTGGCCAAAAAGGGCGTATGCGTTTTTTCCTGAATATATTCAGGAAAAAACGCATACGCCCTTTTTGGCCAAGTGCATCATTGTGGACGTTCTGCCTCTTTTCCTATGCTTTCAATGCAATTCCAGTCTACCTCCTGAAATCGGTTTCCTGCAATTCTGCCCCGCTTTCAAGTCCTCTTGGCAGCCTTACTTCAGTATATTTTTGGACGATAGCTGTCATTTATAACTCTGCAGGTTTGTGAATTACAGTGCCCCTGAGCTCCTTTCTTCAACTCGCTTTCTTTTGAGCTGGCCGCAACACCGCAGGATGGCTTCAGGCCCTAATCTGGTTCCGGCACGGCACGCTGAGCCTTTGGTTAATTCCTCTTCCTGGTGGGAAATGAGAGTTAAATTTGCCCGTCCAGACACCTCCAGCTAGTCTCTCATTGGTTCTCGCTATTCCTGTTCATCTTCCGCAGAAATTGCAAACTGGGCCAAACAGGAGGTTAAAGGGACTGACTCTCCAAGTCGGGAGGGTGTTAGTAAAGCGTCTGGAATGTTGCACCCGAGTATCAGGGTACGAAAACTGAGACATATTTGAACACGTCTCCCGATCACATGGTTGATCAGACTCTAGGTTCCACATGCATGTTTTAGCTGAAGGAAGAATACCTTAAACCTGGGTAGTTGAAACCCGTGGAATGGGTACCATGCAATATGACTTCAAAGGGTCTTCATTTGCTCACCGAACCTCTCCAATCCTATCACTGCTGTGTTTATGCCCCTGTACACATGCTTGATTCTCTTTCGGAGACATAGCAATCCATAGGTTTTAAGATACTTACTAGTCAGGTACATTCTTAGGCGTTTAATATGCGGTGTTGAGTCCATTTCGTTGAGCAAGGAGTAGCTCTTGTCTATTCCATATTTGGCTTAAGGAACTTTATCTGTGCTCATTTCAATCTCTGGTTTTATGCAGCACCCCAACTCACCTTTACCCTTAAGCAAGCATAAGTTGGTTTTCTAAATTTGAGACCCTGTTCTGTTCTGTAATTCAGTTCCTGTGTAGCCAAGTTTACATTCCGTGTATTACTGATCTCTTATGATGTTTCTTTTTCTGTGTGACTTATTTCAGTTAGAATCATCATACCTGAATCCACTCATTGTGCTGCTAAGGGCCTGATGACATAGATTTCATTGCTGAGTGATATTGCTTTGTAAGTAAATACCACAACTTCTTTATCCATTTTTCACTTTCTGCGATGTTGAACTTGTACTGTAAACGAGGTTCTTGTAAACAGAGGCGTCCCAAACTTTGGGGTGGCTGTGTCTTTTTGATTTTAATTTCCCTAAGCTATAGGACCATAAGTGGAAGTGCCCTAGGCTCTGTTGCTTTGTTTTTTAGATGTTTCAGGAAACACCATACACTTCTCCCGAGTGTCTGTTGGCAATTTACATCCCGCCCATCAGCATAACAAGGCTCCCAGTTCTCCATGGCCTGTCCTGCCTTTCTGGATTTTACACTTTTTTCAGATGGCCCTTTTGACCGGGGGGAAGTGAGACTTCATTGTAGTGCAGATTTCCTTTGCAAGCTTGCTTGGTTGGCCAAAAAGGGCGTATGCGTTTTTTCCTGAATATATTCAGGAAAAAACGCATACGCCCTTTTTGGCCAAGTGCATCATTGTGGACGTTCTGCCTCTTTTCCTATGCTTTCAATGCAATTCCAGTCTGTCTCCTGAAATCGGTTTCCTGCAATTCTGCCCCGCTTTCAAGTCCTCTTGGCAGCCTTACTTCAGTATATTTTTGGACGATAGCTGTCATTTATAACTCTGCAGGTTTGTGAATTACAGTGCCCCTGAGCTCCTTTCTTCAACTCGCTTTCTTTTGAGCCAGCCGCAACACCGCAGGATGGCTTCAGGCCCTAATCTGGTTCCGGCACGGCACGCTGAGCCTTTGGTTAATTCCTCTTCCTGGTGGGAAATGAGAGTTAAATTTGCCCGTCCAGACACCTCCAGCTAGTCTCTCATTGGTTCTCGCTATTCCTGTTCATCTTCCGCAGAAATTGCAAACTGGGCCAAACAGGAGGTTAAAGGGACTGACTCTCCAAGTCGGGAGGGTGTTAGTAAAGCGTCTGGAATGTTGCACCCGAGTACCAGGGTACGAAAACTGAGACATATTTGAACACGTCTCCCGATCACATGGTTGATCAGACTCTAGGTTCCACATGCATGTTTTACCTGAAGGAAGAATACCTTAAACCTGGGTAGTTGAAACCCGTGGAATGGGTACCATGCAATATGACTTCAAAGGGTCTTCATTTGCTCACCGAACCTCTCCAATCCTATCACTGCTGCATTTATGTCCCTGTACACACGCTTGATTCTCTTTCGGAGACATAGCAATCCATAGGTTTTAAGATACTTACTAGTCAGGTACATTCTTAGGCATTTAATATGCGGTGTTGAGTCCATTTCGTTGAGCAAGGAGTAGCTCTTGTCTATTCCATATTTGGCTTAAGGAACTTTATCTGTGCTCATTTCAATCTCTGGTTTTATGCAGCACCCCAACTCACCTTTACCCTTAAGCAAGCATAAGTTGGTTTTCTAAATTTGAGACCCTGTTCTGTTCTGTAATTCAGTTCCTGTGTAGCCAAGTTTACATTCCGTGTATTACTGATATCTTATGATGTTTCTTTTTCTGTGTGACTTATTTCAGTTAGAATCATCATACCTGAATCCACTCATTGTGCTGCTAAGGGCCTGATGACATAGATTTCATTGCTGAGTGATATTGCTTTGTAAGTAAATACCACAACTTCTTTATCCATTTTTCACTTTCTGCGATGTTGAACTTGTACTGTAAACGAGGTTCTTGTAAACAGAGGCGT